>NC_084465.1:50769363-51081863 GCF_027409185.1 Cynocephalus volans | reverse complement strand
CTTTGGGCTAGCATATCATTGCTGATACATTATTCCTCTCTAATACATTATCAACAATGATATGCTTCCTCTCTGATATTTCATATTACAGATTAAGTCTCCTTAATTTTTAAAAAATTATTACTTTTTCTGGACATTTTCCCCTTGGTTTTCTTCTGTCATGTTTCAGAAAGGTAATTTCTTCATATGGCCACTCAAAGAGAAGGCCAGGTGGATCTGAGGGAGGTCTAATAATAAGAAGCTGACTTTGGTTTTTCTCTTATTGCAAAAACTCATTTTACCATTGATTTTACTATTACCCCACATGAATTCACACAGCTGTTAATGGGATGAATTATGACGACCATTGTCTAGGGATGTTGTATCATCTACAAGGCAGTGGTGACCAAACATGGACAGTCACCATAATGCTGTGCAGTCACCATAATGGTCTGAGGAGTGTTAAAAAGTACTGGTTTCTGGATCCTGCTCTAACTCTACTCAATCAGGATTTCCCCGGGTGAGGCCTAGACAATGAACATTCACTGTGTGTGGGCCTGGGCATGTGTCCCTGTACCCATGTATGTGGAAACCTTCCCTGGAGATTGCAGGGCAATAGAACAGGTTTACGCTGAACTGTAGTAGAGAAATAAGTTAAAATATCAGACACTTTTACCATTATTCTCAAAAGTCTTTTGGCTATTCCCAACATTAGGAATTCCTCAATTATATCCCAATATCAGGAATTCCTCATTTACACTCATTAATCTGAAGGTCACTTGCCACTCCCTCATTTTTCCTCCTTCTAGAGTCTCAAAATTCCTTCCATTTCGTTAAGCAGAGCAATTACGTGTATGTTTTAAAAGTTCCCCAGATGTTCAAATAACCCACTAGGGAAGTACTTGACATTTTAAAAATACTGGCTTTCAACTCTGGCTAAACCAAGAATCTCTTCATGTACTTCTAAAAAAATAGTAATGTCTGGGCTCCTCCCCTCACTAATTAGAGCACAGCCTCTGGGAGGTGGGGTCCAGGCATTTTTTTTTTTAAAGTATCTTTTTTAAAAGATGATCCTAATGAGCAGTTCAATGAGAGAACCTGAGAGAAATACACATGAAAAGGACATAAGACATAAGAAAATCACAAAAAAACTTTTGAAAACCAAAGCCAATTATAGACTTTTAGGAAATTAATAATGAATCAGTGATATGATGAGTTTTTTTTAAAACTAAACTTTATAATATATGATATGTCATTATATAACAATATAATACAGTACAATATGGTATAAAATAACATGATTACTGTAAAGTGCATGAAATTAGTTTTGAAGAGGAATTTCAAATATAAGGACATGATTTAGCAGTCAAAATGCTTCTTTGAATTTTCCATTTTCATTTAGGGCCTCCATTCTCAGCCCTGGATGCACATTGGAATCACCTGGCAGATTTAAATACTACTGATGCCTGACTCTACTGCCAGGGATTCTGATTTAATTGGTCTGGGAAGCAGACCGGGAATGAGAGTTTAAAAAGCTCTTAGGTGATTCAATTCTGCAGCCAAGGTTCAAAACCACTAACTTAGGAGATGGTGAAACAAATACTCACACCCACCTACACACCCAAACAAAAAGGAAAAAGAAACCCGAATAGGGTGTAAATAAGTTATGTGCAGTGCATTATATTGTCTTTACTTATGTGTGTCTTTGAAATATTTAATGGAAAATGACAAAAGAGAGAAATATTTAGTTTAAGTCTCTCAAGCAAATTCTTATTTCTATGCTTATATCCTCACAACAAAAGGGCGTTGTGTGTAGGTGGGTAGTGTGACATCCACTGCACTTCAGGCAAATGTGATCTTAATTGTCACAACCATTTCACTGAGGGTTTAAATTAGGAGCAAATATCAAAGAAATTTAGATCTCAAAACATTAGATAGACTTAGGAAAGCATTATGGTATGCACTTTCTGCCAGAGAAAATTCAGAAGGTCCAGTTAAATGTGAATGTCAGATAAATAACAAATAGTATCTGTTAGTATAAGCATGTCCCAAATATTGCATGGGACATCCTTACATTAAAAAGATATTCTTTGTCTATCTCAACTTTAACTGGTTATCTTGTATTTTTCTTTGCTAAATCTTGCAACCACAACTCTCTGTAGATTAGGGAGAGACACAAAAAAGAGGGGATTCTCAATTAGTTTTGAGGAGCCAGAACCCTGGCTATAATCTGTGTCCTCCTTGAGATATCTGTTTGGCAGTTCAGGGATGTCTTAACTGGGAAAGGAAAGGAGAAGAGGATGTCATCATGAAAGGCTGTCCTTTTGGGGAACTTTTTATTCTCATCAACAATGATTAAATAATTAAAGCCTTGAAGGCTATCAATAACCACCTTATCAGAGGCAAAGAGGCAAAGTAACCAAGATACCAACACTAGAAGATCAAATGACCAGACTCTTACATGACAGATAGCAAGTTTCTAGTGTGCTGATTGAAATAACTCACTAAGTTGTAAAACTACACAAATCCTTACAAGAGAAAAAAGTCACTTCTAAGACGGCCTAAAGGGCCAGATCTTCTGGCAGTTCCTCAAACAAAAATACTATAACAGAATAGCAAATTGACCTAGAGGTTCAAGTCCCATTTTCTACAGCCATGAAAGAAAGGATTTTAAAGTAGTTTACAGCGTTTTTCATCATAGATTTTTGGATCTGAAAGGAACCTTGGAGATCATTCAATTTAACTCCCTGACTTTGTGGGTGAGAAAATAGACTCATCTACACTCATTCTGGGGTGCCTTATCCAAAAATATTCTCAAAACAAAACCCTTGTCTCCTATTCAAAGTAAACATCAAATTTAAAAGGCATAGATATTTATAAATAAAAATTATAAAAAATGGTAGCAACATTTTTAACTTCAAACTAAGAGCCAAAATTAGTTGCTTGACAATAATGGATATTCGCTATAATTTCGTGGAAGACACTTTGGATTGGAGGTCAGGATTGGGGTCTAGCTCTGGGTCTGCACCTCAAGGGTCTGAGCTGTTCTATATTGTTATGACAGAATCCCCTAGACCAGGGGTTTTCATACCTGGAAGCATATCGGAATCACCTGGGGAGCTTAAGACCACAGATTTCCAGGCCCTATAGATATTCTTATTTAGCATTCTTAAGTCTGTATTTTTTAAAGCTTGTGAATGAGACTGATGCACAACCTTTGAGGAGAAACCCAACACTGTTCATTCCTGCACAGTGACTGGTACTTAGGGTTCCAAAATGCTTGTTGAATGAACATGGAAAAATAATTGGCCTCTCTGGGTCTTAGTTTCCTCATCTTTATTTATATACTTTTAAACCACTTTATTGAGGTACGAGTGACATACAAAAAGCTGTACATATTTAATGTATACAACGTGATGAGTTTGGAGATAAGTATACACCTGTGAAACCATCATCACAATCTATGCCGTATACCTACCCATCACCTCCAAAATTTTCCTCTCGCCCTCTTTATTTATTATTACTATTCTTATTTTGTGATAAGAACACCTAACATAAAACGTACCCTCTTAGCAAATTTGTAATTATAAATATTGTAAATACTGTACAATAATGTATTGTTAACTACGCTGCACAGTAGACCTCTAGGATTTATTCATCTTGCACAACAGAAGTTTTGTTCCCTTTAACTAATACCTTCCTGCTTCCCCCTCCCTCCAGCCCCTGGCAACCACTATTCCACTCTCTGCTTCTGTGTTTCTTCATCTTTAAACAGTATTTCCAGCGACAACATTCTGAGAACAGCATTTGGCAAGTTTGTTCAAAATACCAGTTAAATCTCTTTGTGCTTAAACTAGCTAGAATGGATTCAGCTGTCTGAAACTAAGAACACTTTTTCTCCATGTACTGGAGGGATCGGAAGAGAGTGATTCTCAGGGCATTCACCCATCTATTCAAAGTAATCAATTTACATATTTATAACTCTTATAATGCATGTATTAACCTTTTAATTCCTAGTATACAAGCACATGTCCAAGCTTACTATATTTTTCACATACCTTCTCTGGGCATAAGCATGAACAACTAACAAAAATAAATGTTATTTATTATGAAAATTTTTAACACTGCCCAGAGCAACAGTATGCAAACATTTCTATAATGTACACAACATATAGCAAAGGCCTCATGAAGTATAATCCAGAAATATTTTTTGTTTTACTTAGGGCTTTATCTGCCTTTTCCTGAAAGCAACTTTTGAAGAAGCTGCTTGCTCCTCTTTATACTTCTGGGGCTGTTAGCATGCCAGAAGATACTATCTGCTTTTCTCCTATTAACAATCACTGATTAACCATAGTGACCCAATATGTAGGAAGAGAAAAATGCCCCAAAATCTATGCAAGCTGGTCTTGAATGTAGACTGTAAGCTCTGTGAGGACAGGACTGTTGTTTCTGAGCCCCAAGCACATAGCCCAGCATGCAGCAGGTGCCCAGACATTTGTTGACTGAAGGCTCTCGGAGTGCGTTTGAGCAGCAGGGCCAAGGTTCCTGGAGCACTTAGCCTAGTGCTCTGCTGCCCATCTTTCCCCTCTTCTTTTATATTTATCCTCTTCTCCTTACATTCCTTTGCCAAAAGGCTCTTAGATTAGTATCAGAGTAGCAACATCACTATGCTAGGCTTTGGGTGCAGAAGGACTGTGTTTGGAGGTTGGAACCGCCACTTAACAGCTATGTGGTTTTTTGCAAGGTAAATATGCTTTCTATGCCTCAGTTTCCTTATCTGTAAATGAGAGTTGGGAGCATAGGCCGTGGAATTACATAGACCTCAGTTCAAGTCCTGGTTCTGCCATTATAGTAGGACATCTGGCAAGTTACTTGAACTCTCTAGGTAGGGTTACCATAGGTCCTGGCTTCTGCCTGTTGTCCTAGGGTAATTATTACTTCCAAAAGTGTCCTAAGTTGGGTAACAAACTATGTTCTTTTCAGATTCCTCAGCTATAACACTAAGATAAAAATAATAGCTCACTATAGACCTGTGAGAAATAAGTTTAGAAAATGTTTCTGAAGTACTTATCATGGGGCCTGGCACACAGTAAGTGCTCAATAAATGTGACTATTATTATCACTATTGTGAGCAGAGTACCTAATTTCATTCAGCTTCAGGTTGCTCATTTGTAAATGAGGATAATACTTTTATTTTTATTTAATTGCCTTTTTGAATCACTAATATATTCACATGGCTCAAAAATTCATATATAAAAACAATTAAAGTGAAGTATCACTTCTATTCCTTAGCTGGGAGGCAAACATATGCCAGTTTCCTGTGTGTCTTTCTGGAGGTATTTCATACACACAAGCAGATGTGAATAGATACGCTTTTACCCACGAACGGTAGCGTGCCTTAGTATTGTTGTACACTTTGCCTTTTTCACTTAACAATATATCCTGGAGATCTTTCCGTATCCCTATTCTTTTTTAAACAGATGTACAGCATGCCATTATAGAGGTTCCACAATTTGTTTCGCTAGTCCTAACAGTGCTTACATTGCATAGTGCTAAAAGTAAGAATGATAAGGTACTTAGAATAAGGTCTCTAAAATTCAATAGTTATTTATTATTATCTCAATAGATAATATTATCTCTTTAATCAATCTTACATTTATTTATTTTATTTTATTAATAGGTAATTATTATTAGCTTTTTAATCAACTTCACATTTCTTTTTACTTGCTCCATTTCTCAAGGCCTTGGATCTTTATTTATTCATTTATTCAATATAAATCTACTGAGTCTCTACTTACACGTTAGGCTATAACATGTAGTTGGCTACACTTAGAGATCAATAAGCTATGGTTCATGCCTTCAGGAAATTTGTCATCTGATGTCTGCAGCAATCTACATCTTTTTAAGGACTTCTTACAGGTGGGTAGTGTCATAGGAAATGATGGTACACATAGGGGAACACAGGAAGTTTTGAGGATGGGACCAAAAGATTTTGGCAAGGAAATACCAATGTTTAGGAAATGAGATCAAGAGACTTTCATACATAAAATGTGTTACTTTTTTCCTTAGTATTATAAAATTAAGATATGACCACTATAGAAATTTGGAAAATTATTTTTCCATGCATACATGATACATGTTGAATGCATATTATAAATGCATATTTATGCTGTCTTAGTTTTACATTTTAATATTTTTTACTTAACTTTCCATTGTAAGTATTTTTCCATGTCATTAAGCAGCTTCATAAGCATAATTTTTAATGGTTGCATAATATTTTCTAATATATATGAACCATGATTTAGTTAACTATCCTTATTTTTAGATACTTAATCTACTTCCAATGTTTTGCTATTATAAATGGGGTTTTGTTTTTTGATTTGTGAGTTTATGTGTGTCATGATAATAAATAATAGTTCATATTTAGACAATGCTGGTGCTCATTATAAGTACTGGGTAACTTACAAAGTGAGCACATAACGACAAATTGATGTAAAATAATACAAGTGGTAGACATTGATGTGAGTTTCTAATTTACCATGGAGCACAGCAATAGTTAAAAATAACAATAGAAGCTAACATTTATTGAGACTGCAGTTAATTAATCACAGCATCCATGTAAAGTAAGAATTATCCACATTTTTTGATGAAGTATCTGAGGCTCTGATGGAGTAGTAACAGCTGGGATTGGAATTTATGTTGGCCCCATTTCAGAGACCATGTTCTTATCCTATGCTGCCTCATTAAGTGTGTATCAGATTAATTATGTCAAAATGTTGATCTAATTACATCTAAATTGTATTAATTATAGGCATGTATTCCCACTTGTCATGATGTGTTATTTATGAAGTACAGTGGTCTTAATATTAGAAGTGAAGCTGGAGGTCAAGAAAGGCTTCAGAGAGGATATTGGATTTGAAGTGTTTTCCAAGAAATGGATAGATAGCAAAAGGGAGGGTGTGTGATTTTGCACAGAGAGGTGAAAAGGTAAAAATTTATAGGACATGTACATGGAATACCAAAAACACTGGTAAATCGTGCTTTGGGGTAGTTACAGAAAATGAATCTGGATAGGTTGAATAGGATGAGGTCTTGAAGGGCCACAACAGGCAGGCTGCAGGTTCCAACCTGAAGCCACGTGGTCTTGTTATTCGACTGTATTTTAGTCCCTCTGTGTCCCACACAGAACTACTGATCAAAACCACCCCGCCATGGAGAAATGATCTGATTCCATTAAAGAAATTGAATCCCTTCCAGCACTAATTTGCTGTGACTTCATGAGATGATAAATTGCAAGATTTATCTTCCACCCAGGAGCACTTGAAAAGACCATTAATACTCACAAGGTATGCCTCCAGAATCTTTTTTGGGGTAAAAAAGCTCAGTTATTTATAATGGTGCTTTAGATTGAATGACAGATACTTTAATAAGAAAAAGTTTTCTAAGTGAAAGTGGAAGGAAAATCTACTTGGGTGACCAGTCATTTTTTTTCTAAAATAATAACTTTTAGTCAAAATAATATAGGCATGATAAAATTGCAAGTATTATGGAAGGGCTAATAACAAAAAAGCAATAGTTTCCCATCCCACTTCTCCCCAGCTGTAGTTCTATTCCTTGAAGCAACCATTTCCTTAAAAGCATTTTTGTTATTACTTCTTCTGGTGGGTTTATTTTTTTTAAACTCTAAATCAGCATTTTTCAAAAAGAGAAATTGGGATTTCAGGTGGTATTTGTGTGGGATTGTTCTGTGCTTTTAGCATTTCTGTTCTTGACATTAAATGCTGGTAGCACCCTCCAACCACTATAATACATTTCTAGAACTGAGAACTACTGATCTAAGTAATAAAATTATATGGCTTTTTTTTTATTTATCAAATTTAGACATTATCTATGAATGCTTACCATGAAAAAAATGAATATTTAAGTGTCCTCACCAACCCCTATTTTTGCTGTTATATCACTGTTTCTAATTTGTTTACCTATATAACCAATATAGGCTAATTTGTCTTCCCTCTTCTCTCTCCTTCTGGAATTTCTATTAGACATTTGTTGGAGCTTCACATATCATTGTATCTTTTAACTTCTCACATTTTCCAGCCTTTTGTCTCATTGAGTGATTTCAGATTCTTTTCTCAGATTCAGCTTTCTAGTGGACTAATCTACCTTTGGCTCTGTTATCAATAGTACATTAATTTAAAAAAGAATTCAATGCCTATATTTTTCATTTCTCTGTCTTTTTGAAATAGGCTTGCTCTATTTACAATGTACTATTTTTTCATTTTGTTTTCTATTCTCTTTATTCCTTTAATAATTTTTAACACTCTTATGATCTGTTTATATATTTCCATTGTTTTAAATTCTTGCAGATCTAATTCTTCTGATTGTTTTGTTTGCTGATACTCCCTTACAGTGGTTTGTAGGTTTTTAAAATTGTGAGCTCATATTAAATGGGGGAAGAAGGGGTGTGGTTCTATGAGCATTACATGTCTACTTAGGTTGTGAACACATCCCTGGACACTTTTATGTCTACTCTCCAGGGCTCTGGTGATTTTAGGGGTCCTGGACATTTTTACTGTTGATGTTTGTTTAATACTATGGTTTGAAGTTTTTGAGTCATGGGGTCAGTATGATTTTGAACCCAACTATGAATGAGGGATAGGCTTGAGCATTTGATTGTGCAAGGGTGGCTTTTTTTTTTTTTTAAACTTTCAGTCAAAGCCTGGAAGACTTCTGTGTTTCCCTAAGTGGTGGTTAGAGTTTTCCTAATACTCTAGTGATGAATTAGACAATTAGGGATCCAGGCTTATCCAGTGTTTCAAGTCCAGGTTTTTTGTCTGCTGAGGGTCTTTTCGTTCCAGGTTTGAATGGTACAACCCCATCACCACACCGTAGGATCTGTATCCCACAGAGAAACTCCTATGGGTTATGCCGAATATGAGAATGTGGTTACTGTTCTTTTAAAACAGTTTTTTTTCCTGCATTTTTCTGGCAGTCTTTATTTCAGGGTTAACTATTTATTTAAACATTTTGTTGTGTTTTAGCTTTCATTTTTGTGTGTTCGTACTGGAGAGAAGGCTGAATAAATCAGCTTAGTTCTGTGTATTGCTGGAAGTCCTGTTATTATGACTATGGGACTATTGTTCATTACTCATTCTATCTACTGCATGGAACTTTTTTTTTTTTTTTTTGGTGGCTGGCAGGTACAGGTATCCAAACCCTTGACTTTGGTGTTATCAACATTCCTCTCTAACCAACTGAGCTAACCAGCCAGCCCTATTTACCTAACTTTAAAGTCGTCCTTCTTGGCTCACTGACTACCTGCCCTAATTTGTATTAATTTCTTTCTAAGCCTGGTAAACATCTGTCAACCTCGGATTTATTTTCCGTATACTTAGGGGTTAGTTCCACTCTTTCTAATTCCACATCTGTCTTCTTGCTTTCTACCCTCATTTTGCTGAAGCACATCCTCAGGCAACTGCTTCAGAAAGGGCACTTGAAAGTAAATGGTGTGAGTCTCTGCATGTCTAAAAAACCTCCACTTCACCCTTACACTTAATTGATAATTTACTGGCAACAGAATTCTAAGTTCAAAAACATTTTGCCTTATAAACTCGAAGGTATTTCTCCTTTAGCATCCAGCTCACTCGTAAGCAGCCTTCCGTTAATCTTAAGTAAATGATTTTACCTTTCATAAAGTTTTAGGAATCTCTCTATATCCTTGTCTTTGAAATTCTGTAATAATCGTATCTCTGGAATTCCCCCCCCATTCATTTGATAGATCCTTTTAATCTCATATTTTTCCTCAACACAGAAAACTTTTTTTCCCTACCATTTCTTTGTCAATGTCTTCCCCCTTTACTTTCTTTGTTTCCTCTTTCTAGAGCTCCAATAGACTGATATTGGACTTACTGGATTGCTTCTCTATGCTTCTCACCTTTTCTAGCATATTCTCCCTCTCTTTGACATTTGGTTGTACATTCTAAGAGATTTTCAGCACTTTATCTTTTAGTCCTTCTAATAAGTTATTTTTGTTTTAGTAATAATTTTTAAAACTTTTCAAGATCTTTTTTGTTTGTTTTCTGATGGCTCCTTCTTCATAGCATTCTGGTTTTGCTGTACGGAAATCATATCTTTTTAATCACTCTAACGGTACTCAGATTTTTTTTTAAAGGCAATTTTCTTTTCCCTGAATGATTTCTCCTCTGGTAATCGTACTTATTTAGCTTGATGTTTCTTTTTCATGTGTCGGGTTATTCTTGGTTACATATTTTCTTTTCATTTACTTTTCTGGTTAATTTGTGCCACTTTCCCCCACTATCATGTACATAGTTTTTCCAGGACAGGACTCTTCCTTGATGGAAATGGAAATCAGGAGGCTCTGTGTACCAGGGTGGGCTTTGTTGGTGCCTAGCTTCACTTTAGGGTGAGGAGGCAAGAGCCAGCCTTCAGGCTAGGGCCCACCCTCTTTCTAAATGCCAGCTCTCACATTAGAAGCCCTAGTTCACTGTCACTAATCCACAAAGACTTTCCACTAATCTCTCTGCTTTCAGATCTCCCTGTTCATTCATGCTTTCTGTCCCCGCTGACTCCATGCTTACAGCTTCTCTCGGGTTCTTTTTAGAAAATCACTTGCGTCCTCATGGTGGTCCTTCTTGCACTAATTCTTATTTCTGTTTCATCAATAACTTGCTTAAAAACATTTTTCTGTCCCATTCTCTTTAGAGTTCTTTTCCCCTTGTATAATTTTACAGTCATTTAAATGGAGTTCTGGGATGGAGAGCAAGCACATGCTTGTGCTTGGTCTGTCATCTTTAATGTTTGACTTGCTACAAACCAAAGCTACCTACAAGGGGCCAGATAGTTAATGAAAATGGACCACGTGAGCCTGTGCCTTTCTAGAAAGCACGTACCAAACCCAATGTGGTCAGCTGCTATTCAGCACTTACTGAATGCTGGGGAAGGCTTCCATTTAAAAATTGTCTTTATATAGTCTCTTCAGTAAATGGTGTTGGGAAACTGGCTATCAACATGCAGAAGAATGAAACTGGATACTTATCTCATACTATATACAAGAATCAACTCAAATGGATTAAATGTCAGAGCAGAAACTGTAAAACTACTAAACGAAAACATAATAGAAAAGCTCAATGACATTGGTTTGGGCAACAATATTTTTGGATATGACTGTCAAAGCACAAGCAACAAAAGCAAAAATAAACAAATGGGATGGCATCAAACTAAAAACCTTCTGCACAGCAAAGGAAACAATTAACCCACAGAATGGGAGAAAATATTTGCAAAACATATATCTGATAAGTGGTTAATATCCAAAATATATAAGGAATTCAAACAACTTAATAGCCAGAAAACAAATACCCCAATTAGAAAGTGGGCAAAGGACCTGAACAGACATTTCCCAAAAGAAAACATTCAAATGGCGGATAGGTACATTAAAAATTGCTCAGCGTCACTCATCATTTGAGGAAATGCAAATTAAAATCACAATGAAATATTACCTCACACTGTTAGAATAGCTTTTATCAAAAAGATGAAAGATAACAGGTGTTGGCAAGGATGCAGAGAAAAGAGAACTCTTTTTTATTAGGTTGATATGGAATCAACCTAATGCCTATCATGGATGAATGGATAAGTAAAATGTGGTATATATACACAATAAAATACTATTCAGCCTTATATTGTTGGTGGGAATGTAAATTAGTACAGCCATTATGGAAAATGGTATGAAGGTTCCTCAAAAAACTAAAAATAGAACCACGTGATCCAATAATCACACTTCTGGGTATATACCCAAAAAAATCGCAATCAATATGCCAAAGGAATGTCTGCACTCCCATGTTTACTGCAGCACTATTCACAATAGCCAAGATATGGAATCAACCTAATGCCCATCATGGGTGAATGGATAAATAAAACGTGGTATATATACACAATAAAATACTATTCAGTCTTAAAAATGTTGTCATTTGTGACAACATGGTTGAACCTGAAGGACATTATGCTAAGTGAAATAAGCCAGGAACAGAAAGACAAATATCTCACTTACATGTGGAATCTAAAAAGTTGAAATCATAGACGTAGAGTAGCATGATGGTTAACAGAGGCTGAGGGGCTGGGGAGGGCGGGATGGGGAGTTGTTGATCAAAGGGTACAAAGTTCTAACTAGACAGGAGGAATAAGTTTTGAGATCTATTGCATAGCAGGGTGACTATAGCCAGTAATAATGTATCGTATACTTCAGAATAACTGAGTGCACATTTCAAATGTCTCACTATAAAAAATGATAAGTAAGCGAGGTGATGAATACGTTAATTAGCTTGATATCAAAACATCACATTGTTTCCCACAGATGTATACAATTTTGATTAGTTAATTAAAAATAATATTAATTAAAAATTTTTAAAAATAAAAATTTTCTTTTTATTGAAGTTCAATTTATATGTAGAGAACTATACAGATCAGCATATGACTTAATGACATTTTAGACTACTATAAAAAGAACCTTTCACCTTCCAGAAATTTCCTTGTGCCCCTACCCAGTCAATCCCTGCCGTGTCAGGGAACCATGATTTTCATTTCTGTCACTATAGATTAGTTTTGCCAATTCTGGGACTTCATATAAAACACCCAATTTTTTTTTTTTTTAGTGATTGGTTATTATTTATTTATTTTTCTTTTATAATTTCCCTTTTATTTATTTATTTATTAAAAACAATATCAATATACAATGTAGTTGATTTTCCTTTACCAATTCCTCCTTTTCCTCCCTCTCCCCGCCCCCATCAACATCATCTCTGTTCACTTGCTTTAACAAGTTCAAGGAATTGTGATTGTTGTGTCTTCTTGCACCCCCCGTTTATTTGTTTGTATATTTATTTATTTATTTTTATTAGCTCCCACAAATAAGCGGGAACATGCGGTATTTCTCTTTCTGTGCCTGGCTTATTTCACTTAACATAATTTTCTCTAAGTCCATCCGTAAAAAACACCAATTTTTAAAGGGAACTTGAAACTATATATTTACAAAAACTTTCTCAATTTTTAAATGTTGGAAACCAATAGAAATTTTTATGAAACAATGTGCAGGTCCAACAGAATACACAGGCTAAACTCAGCCCGGCAGCAACACAACCACTCTGTGTCTACTTTACAGTATAAACTAAAAGTATATCTTGTATAAATTTATTAGGATTTCTCTTATGATTGGTGGTTTTGGTACTCCCTGACAGTTTTTTTATTCTTTAGCAATTAGTAGCACATTCCTTAAAACAGGAAGGGCCAGGAACAAGAAAGCAAGGAGGCTGAAACCCACTCCTCAGCCAGCCTTGGGGAGAAAGGGACCACAGGGGAAAGAACGGGAAGAGACTGATTTTGTGAGAAAAGCAAAGCCAGGGAACGTGTAGGGCGTGTAACAAAGAAGAAACAGAACACAGGGCTGCTGCTATTATGACGAAGCAGTAAGAAACCCCATCTTCCTGTCACATTACGAATATCCCACTGAAAGCCCCTACAAGGCCCTGTATGATCTTCAGCCCCCTCCCAAGCGCCTGCCCACAATTGCTCCTTACTTTGCTGATTTCATTTCCTTCTACTTCCCACCTTGTTACTCTGCTCCAGCCACACGGACCTGCCTGCTGTTCTGTGAAAATGCCGGGCACTGCCCCAGCGCCTTTGCATGGCTGGAATGCTCGCCTCCCCGAGAGAGTTGCAACTTTCTTCTTCACTGCCCTCAGGTCCGTGCTCATGTCACCTTCTAAGGGGAAGCTTTTCCTGACTACCTTATTTTAAAAATTGCACACTCAGCTCCTCTCCCGCCTTCTTCCCCGCTTTGTTTTTCTCTGTAGCACTTACCACTATCCAACCTACACTATAGTTTACTTCTTTATTTTCTATCTTTCCTCCTCCCTTTGTGAGAATGTAAGCCACATGAGGAAGGCATACTGTAGGAATTTATTATATATTCATTGAATGAATGAGTGAATCGAGGAAGGAAGGAAGGAAAGAAGAAAGGAAAAAATGAAAACCCTAGCTACCTTTGAAGATTGTTGTTAAAAATGTTCAATAAAACAGGGCCTAGGTAAGAAATATCATTTCCAATTATTTTGCAACATTTCATTGTTTTGAGGAATATTTTAAAAGCAAACTAATGATAATCCCAAGGACCAGCACAACTCTAACTATTCTTACTATCTTAAACAATTAGATGTGTAGGAAAACAAATGTTTACATATAAACACATAAATGGGCCTTTGAGTTTATTAATAATTAAGTTTTTCATTGAAGTTAAAATTATGATGGTAAATCCATCTTTTTCCTAGTACATTTAATCCAACTTTAATTCACTTTAAGAAGTAGGTAAGGAATAATTATTTTAAAAATATATAATATATTTTTAAAAATAATATTAAATATTTTATTTTAATTTAATTAATATTAATATAAATATTAAATATTTAAAAAATATATAATAAAACAGCATGTGCCCAATATTACTGAATCTTTGGGAACAATGATCAACAATAAACATAAAATGAATCCAACCCTACAACTTTTTTTTCTTTTTTTTCTTTTTTTTTTAAATGGTAGTGAGTGCAACCAGTTCTAAGTGCTTGGAGAGGTGGGCGCTGAGCTGGTTCTGTAGATCTGAGTTGGATTTTTGACATCAGCTGAAGGCAGCTCCTCTGAGACACAAAGGTAAAAACGCCACTGCCAGTAGCTTTCCACTCACTCCAGAAAAAAAAATTCTCCGTTTAAGACATTATTTAGAATCAAGTCAGACCCTGGGATTGGTCAATGCTGGATCAGACCATGTGTGTCCAGACTGCCAGTTCACCATGGTGACACCACTCTATGCACTGTGTATGGAAGACAGCAAGGAGCGTACAGGGATCAGGGGCCACAAGCCCACGTTTACCAACACAGAGAGGTGGGATGCAATGATTTGCCCACCTTTTAGAAAGCTCGAGAGTAAACGTGTAGCATACATAAGACCAACAGGGAGAGAAAAGAAACAAATGAAGTGTAGCTCCTTGTAACCCAGGCCTCTTACCCTTGGTCTATGTTTCCTCCTTAATGCCTTTCCGTTTTTGTCAACTCATGTCCGTCTCTCTTTCACTGATTGACAGTCACACATACACACAGTTTTTTGTCTTCTAGGTATTTGGGGATATGAAGGGAGGTAAAAGAAAAAAAGAGTAAGATAAACAAATAAATTTCATGGATTACAACTTAATCATCTTTAAATCTAAGAATAATTTTCCAAGTGTGAACACCTTGTACAGAATTTACAATGTAATGGCAACAAGACGAAGTCCCAAGAAATGATTAAGGTAAACAAATGTGCTCTTGTTTACCTCTTCCAGTTCTGGTAACTCAATAGTCTTCAACTACTTGAGAAGGTGTGAGGCTCATTTTTTATCTCAGTTTGGACACAGAAGCTCACATTTCAGCTTATCCCTGCTGACACCTTTCTTCCCCAGCTCAACAAGTCACAGATCACTTCCAGGAGAAAATTTCAAGAAGCTATTAAACACTGGCATGGATACTGAGAGAAGAGATATGATCATCTCTGGGGACCTTTAGGAACAGCTCGTCATCTTGGACAGGCAGAGTTACACCTAATTCAGTCCATCAAAATGTACTGGGGTGCTAAGAACTCAGCAAAGCATTGTGGGAATACCAAAAAGGTGAGAAGGCACAGTATCTTCTCTAAATAAACTGAAGTGCCTTGATCTGGGCTGCTTCTTAGAAAGGCATGTTGAGGCTTTGTTACCACTGAGTATATGAAATGCTGGGCCAGGCTATATATGACAAGAATTTTGGGGGCCTGTTTTCTATCCTAAGATGAATCAGTTCATAGTGATTACTTAACCCCGTGATTCTCAATCTTGGCTGGACATTAGTATTTCCTGGGGGGATTTTTAAAAAATAGCTGTGCCTGGGCCTACTCCAGTCCAATTAAATCAGAATCTCTGCTGGACATTTTTTTTTTTTTAAACTTCTAGGCATGCAAATGGGATGGAACTACACATTAGTAATTGAGAACCATTGGTCCCACATGACACCCTCCTTTTATACATAGAAAGCTTAAGGTACAAAGAATTTAAGTGACTTGTGACTTGCCCAAGATCATTGACTAGCTAGTGGCAGAGCTTGAATTAAAACTATGATCTGTATTGATTTACTCATCCAAGAAACATCTATCAATGACATTCTATGGTTGTTGACCAGCCACCCACCTAGTTGCTACTCAAGAATAAGGTAAGTCAAAGCTGGTTGATATCTAAGGATCAGTTAGGCTGATCCTAATCCAAGTTAAAAGGTGAGAGATTTGCTCTGGCATTCTCTCTTATACTTTTCTTCCAAATAGTGGTGTGTGATTCAGGCCTCTGGAAATTTTAAGGAATCCTTTGACCCAGGTAAAATCCACCACTCCCTATGGACCACTCTCCCGTTTTGCTAGTTGCAGAGGGCCCTCTGCTTACCCAGATCCAGCGTGCAGCACAAGGGGCAGGGGACAGGATGCCCAGGTGTGAGCTCCACTGCAACTCAGTGAGACCTTGATTGGTGGGGCTGAGGTCTGGGGAGGGGAGAGCTCGCTCCTCGGCCCTAGGTACAGGAGAAGTAAGGGAAGTTAATCTGGTGGTTGCTGGTTTGTTCTTGGAAAAAAGCTAGATCTGAAATATTTCTTAATGCTGTCCATTTATTCTTAATAGCAACCCACTCCCTTCTAAGTCACAGATATTGCTATCACAGTGGTTTACATGGAGTATGATAATTATATAATTATAAGTAAATACATATATCTTCTTCCTAAAGGCGAACTGACAGGGTGTGTGTGTGTGTGTATGAGAGAGTGAAGAGAGAGTGAGTTCAATTTTTGAACTCGATCATTCTCATATGTAGCAACTCATGGGTACAAATGTTGCTTGTGAGAAACTGTGTCCCAAATGGGGCATCAGTAGGAGGAGCAAATCCTCTCCAAAGCACTTTCCTTGAGAAGAGCAAGAAAAGTTGAAAATGAGAGACTCATAATGTTCAAGAGAAAAGTTGATCTTGCTCACTTAAAAAATTAATAGCAGTAATCTGTCTTTATTCTTTTACAAATAAAACAATTATTACTTCCCATTCACTGAACACTTGAGGCCAGATGCTTTTTCGATTTGAAAGTAAATTAGATTGTATCCACTCATTTTGTGAATTAACCCACAACCTTGTTTGCCATTTCTTTCCATCTGCCCACCCTCTGACTAATTCACTGTCTCATTCTAAAGCAAAGTCTCATAACCTGGGCACCAGGAATCCTCTGAAAGATATGCAACATTTTGAATGGGGGTACATTTTTTTTTTTCTTTCTGAGGATAAACTCCCTAGCATTTGCCAGATTTTGAAAAAGACTTGTCCTCTCCCTCAAAGACCCCTAGAACACAATTATTTTCAAGGGTGAAGGTGGGGAGAAGATAATGACATTGATGGTTGTTGGTACCTACAATGAAAGATTTTATGAAATTAGTCCTCCAAAAGAAGTATTGAAAGATTTTGTGAAATTGGATTCATCCTCCAAAGGTAAGGATTTATATGAAATATAACTTGGGAAACACCAGAGGATTAATTTATCCACTCTGACTTTGTCTTCTCTCGTGCAAGATTTCACTAGTTTGAAACCAAAGGAAAGGAAAATCATCATATTTTCATGTTTCTTGTTGATTTATGCTTTACTAACTTAATTCAAACACCAGGGAAAAGGGACATATCTTCTTATTTAGTTATGATATTTCCTAGAAAATAGTTTACCTTGGAATAACTAAAATGCAGACTACCTGCAATGGTAGAAAAATTACAAAACGATTAAGACACCAGGGGGGGATACACAGGGCATTTAGAATGAGATAAAAAAAACTCAACCGATTTTGATCTTCAATTAAATAGGCAGCGCAAACCTTTCTCTGCCCCTTACAAGTCAGTCCACTGTTGTTTTAATTAGAAAATTCCTCCATCTTCCATTCTTCTTCAGTTCTTAGCAAAGCGCCTATACACGGAAGACACTCAAATACTTACTGGATTGAGACAATTCTTTTGGTATCGCTCATAAATTAATGAGGAACGTGTAACTCTGTATAGTTTCAGAGTAGTTAAAGAGAGAAAAAAAAGAAATGCTACGTAACAGAATTGGGGCTTCAGGTGTTACTTAATAGACTAGAAAGCTTTCCAACAGTGCACTTAACATATCAGCCACAGCAACCTTACCTAGGGATTCTTCACCCCAAGTTTCTTCCTAATGCAAATTAGTTTGAATTTCTCTCTCCTCTCTCCTGCCTCCTGCCTGAAAGTCTTCTGTCAGCAATTAGAAGCAAAAGTGTATTTCAAATTTCATTTTCAAAAAGGCTTATACTTCCTATTGCATACTTCAGATTTCCCTCCATTTCCATGTAGTGTCTAAGCTTACTTTAGAGGATACATTTATATCTAATGCACATGTTCCCAGTTTTCAGATAAGAAAAAGCTGAATCTCAGGTCCCACAAAACGTTGCCATTTTTTGTTGTTATGAGTCATTATTAACGTTTTTAAAATTCTAGACCCTAGAGTGACACCACAGTACTCATCAAGGCGAGGAAAAGAATCTTCCCCACCTTCCTCTCGACAGCTGGCAGATCCTTGCAGTTTTTTATCCTTACTGAGGTCACTAAGAATATCCAGCTCGTCTCCTCGGCGGGCCCCACAAGGAAATCGGTTCCCTGATCGACCGTCTTTACTAAATAGAATCGTGCCAGGAGCTTCCCGCGTGCAGTGTATCAGAACCGCTGTTACGGTAGAGCACCTGTCACCGTAAGTGATCAGGAGGGAAAAGGAGTTTTAGGCAGCAGATCAGTACCAAATTTTAGGGCAGGAAGGCTCTTAGCAGCCCCTTGGTTGACGCAGAAGTCGGGGCCGGAGGTTCAAACTTTGCCCGGGTGCCCGGCGGAGGGGCCCGTCACCGGGAAGCTCGGGCACTCACGAGCCGGCAGAAGCCACCCGGGCACGACTGGTGGCCGCGCCTGGTCTCGGGAGGAGGCCGAAGGGCGGTTTCTGTTCTGCTGAAATCGATTTGGATGCAAAGAGGCTACCACCAGGAAGGGGTCCCGACGGCGGCCACCGCGGGGCACCGGCGAGCGCTTCGGGGCAGCGCCAGGGCGCACGGGCAGAGAGGGGAACGTGCACACGCCAAGGGGTGGGCTAGAAGCCAGGGGCCTCAGCAGGCAAACGGCTAGTGAGAAACCTGTGCTGTCGCTGCCCGGGGGAGGAACGATGTGGGCGACGTCGGCCGAAGCAGCGCTTCTCGAGACCTTATCCTGCCGGGGCTTCCAGACGGGGCGAGTCCAGTTTGCCGACTGTGAGTTCTACGGAAGCCAGAGAAAGAGCCCGAGACAGGCAGAGAGAGACCCGCTAGGGCAGGCGGCGACAGCGGCGCCCCGGGTCCCCTCCCGAGCGCCCCGGCCCCGCGGCCGCCCGCGCGCACTCACCGGCCGGCGCTGCCCCGGCTGCCCTGGGCCGAGCCGCCGCCCGCCGCGCTCCGCAGCCGCTGCCGCCTGGACGCCGCCGCTGCCTCCCCGCGCGGCTCTCGGGGGACGCGGCGACCGGCCGGAGGCGGCGCCCTGCGGTAACCCGAGCCCGCCCCGCGCCCGGCGCCCCGCCCCGCGCCCACCTCCGCCGCGGGACCCCGGGCTCTGCGCTTCCTCACAGGAAAGGGACACCTCGGTCGTCCGGCCCAAAGAAGTTACCGAAAGGAGACCCACTTTCAGCCCCCACCGCCCATGGCGGTCTCAAGGTGGGAACCCTGCAGCCGTGAGGAGGAAAGTAAGAGGCAAATTTAGAGTTTCGAGGCCGAAGAAAGCACAACACTCAAGCGATAGTGTTCAGGTGGAAAACATTGCTTAGTAGCATTTTAAAAATGAAACCCCCCTAATGCATATCTTCACATGCAGTCATTATAGAGATTGGCACAGAAACATTCGAACGCTTAGAAAATGCTGAATGACAATGCTAGATTTTTTTTTTAATTTAAAAAAAGCGTTAATGAGCTGCCTTTAACACTTCACTTGCAATACTGACTATTGTGCAACAAGGAGATGCGTGATAGGTTCTTTTCCAGGCATTCGGGTTAGAATTTACAAAACAGCTTTTGTTTTTTAAGTAAAGTAACATGACATATAACTTAGGAGAAAGGAATGTAAATGGAGAAATGACAGAGAATGGAAAGAAAGAAGGGAGGAGGGAGGGAGGAAAAGAGAAAAGTAGGAAGGAGAGAGGGAGGGAGGAAGGAAGGAAGAAAAGAAATGGTCTGTTTTGTTTCTAACCACTAGGTTGCAAGAGAGCATCGCGGCCAGGGTGCCGGGATCCAAGAAGGGGAAGGGTAGAAAATGATTCCCATGTAAACACTCTCCTCTCGTCTTATGTCTCAGCAAGGATTATAGCTGGTCCATCAGGAACACCGTTTTTCCTGCTTCGCGCATTTCTGCGCGTGCACCCTGTAGTGACACATGTGATGAGCTAGCTATTTGACAGCCGATCTTAGAGCTGAAAAGCGCTCCCGGAGACACCCGGGCATGGCGCCTGGAGCTCAGGTGCTGTCCAAGAGGAAAGGCCGGACATTCCCGCTCTACCCCGCACGAGGGCGCTCTCTTCAAGGGCACCAGCCCACTCTGCGCGTCCTGTGCTGAGGAACTACTGGTATCTGGGCACGCTGTTGTAAAACCGAATTTGCTTTTCTTCAGGCTTTTGAATATCTCTGAACAAATCCTAACAGAATTAGTTACTAAAGCTGGGCTTCTGGAATTAGTTACTAACGTTGGGCTTCTGGGACATGCATTTCTGGTGTCCTTCATTTGCATTTTATGAGATTATCTTGTCACATACATGTCCTGTAGCCCAGTACTTTTAAAACTACAATGTGCATAAAGAACCACCTGCAGATTTGGTTAAAACACCAGATTCTGATTCAGTAGGTCTGGGGTGGGGCCTGAGATAAGCATTTCTCTCTCTCCCTTTTTTTTTGGCAACTGGCCCGGCTGCCCTATATGGGGTTCTGAGCCCTTGACCTTGGTGTTATCAACACCATGCTCTAACCAACTGAGCTAACCTGCTGGCCCCTGAGATAAGCATTTCCGACAAGCCCCTAGGTGATGTGGATGGGCTGTTGGAGGACCAAACTTTCAGTAGCAATACTGTAGACAGATGGATTATAAATTACTTTTGGGGGTAGCACCCAGGTACTAAAATAATAACAATAATAAGAGCAATACTGTTAACACTTGCTCAGTGTTTACATGCACTAGGCACTGTTCTAAAGTACTTTACATGTAATAACTCATATCACCACAACAACTTTGGGTGTTAGCTACTGCTATTATTTCTAGTTTAGAGATGAGTTTACTTTCAGTTTTAGTCCCCTTCATCCCCCCCCCCCCCACTTTTCCATCCTTGGTGACTTGCTTTTATTTTTTGCATTAGAACATGAACATGATCTTAAATGGTATACACAGAGAAGCGACTTCCCCTCCTTCGTTCTGCCCATTCTACCCAGTCCTCTGTGACTACACAACCTCATGATTTTCTGGCTTATCCTTCCAGTGTTTCTTTTTGTAAAGCAATGCAGATACTTGTATGTATTCTCATTTCCCCTTCTTTCTTACTCCAAAGGCGACATCCTTTATATGCTTTTATGTCATTTCATGGAGATCTTCCTCATTCTTTTTAGCAGCCGCATAGCACTTGGTTGTACCAGAATGTATTCAAATAATCACCTATATTTGGACAGTGATGTAGTTTCCAATACTTTGCAGTTACAAATGATGCTGCAGTTAATAACCCTGTGCATGTATATTTTCGTATTTTTGGAGGTGTAACATTAGGGTAAATTCCTAGAAGTGGGATTGCTGTTTGCTGAGTCAAAAGGTAAATGCATACATAGTTTTTTAGGTTCTTGCCATAGTCCTCTCTTTAGGGCTTATGTCATTTTGCATTCCACCAGCAAGGTATGAAAAGTCCTGGGCCCGTGTTCCACTGCCTTTCCAAGCTTGCATAGTCAAGTTTTTGGATTTTGCCAGTTTGATGGGTGAGAAATGGCATCTCAGTGAGGTTTAAGTTGTATTTCTATTATAATAAGTGAGGATGAACATCTTTTCATATGTTTAAGGACCATTTGAAAAATATCTATCCTGAATTATCTATTCATGCCTCTTGCTTATTTTTTCTATAGAGTTTTTGGTATACTTTTGTCTTCAATTTAAAAGTTCTTTGTATATTAGGGATGAGCTCATTATCTGTGATATATGTTACATTCTGTCAATTTCTTATTTGTATTTTGACTTGAAAGCATTGTTTTTTGTTGCTTGGAAGAACTGTTGTTATTTTTAAAGATACACACAGACACACACTCAGACACACACATTTGTACTTAATTCTCACAATAGTTTCATGAGTAGATATTATTTCTCCCGTATTACAGACAGACTAATATTAAGTAACTTGTCTTAGGACATAAAGCTAATAAACAGTATAATATAAATTTTTTGGAAGCACTTATGTATTTCTTCATTATTTTAGCAACTTTCAATTCTCAAACATTATGTGGCAGGCATTGAGATTGCAATAGTAAATTGCTCTCATGGAATTTACAGCTTAACAGAGAAGACAGTTTTGTCAGATAATCACATTATAAAAGTATAACTGCAAACTTGTATAAAAGTGCTAAAGGCCAAAAAAAAAAAAAAAAAATCCAGATGCATGAGCACACTTAAATAAAAAACCCAATCCAGATCAGGAAGGGGTAGGGTGTCAAACATTAGAAGTTGACTAGATAAAGGGGTGGAGGAAGGGTGGGGAGGAGCCAGTAGCGTAAGCGTCCTATGAGTAAATGTAGCATAGCACTTTCGAAAACTGGAAAAAAGCAGGAAGAAGGATGCTGTGGGTGGAGCTCGGAGAGTAGCATGGTGTAAGATAAAGCTGGAGAGGAAGGCAGGGTTGGATCAGTTACAAGCCCCGGTGGCTGATGTTAAGAATTTGGTTTTTGTCCCAAGAGCAATGTGAACTCTTTGAAGAGTTTGACCAGGAGGTGACACAGCCATATTTGCATTTTGAAAAGATCAATCTAGTTGCTACTTGGAAAATGGATTGGAAAGGACCAGAATGGATGCAGAGGAGGACCAAATGCTGGCTACTGTAGTAATTCCTATCAACAAGTAGAATAGGCTGAAAAAATACAACTAGAACAGTGGGAGAAAACTGGAAGAAATAAGGGGCAACACCATCACTAGATTTTATGAGAATTAGAAAGAGGTACCACTCCAGGGAAGCCAAATTTTAAAAAGGCATCTCCTCTGGTAGGGGCATTCCTGTGGACACAGGGCTTGACCAGTGGACAGTGACTTTGTGAGAAGAATTAGGCATCCCCTATCTCTGGGAAGATTCAGCTCTGCACCAGGGCATTGGCTGGCCCAGCTGTGAGCTATATTTTTGCTCTGCTTACATCCTAAACCAGGCATCTTGGTGCACAAACTGCACAACTGGTTTGGTATCCCTGGCCGAGGGAAGAGAATGTAACAGCAGGGAAGATATGGTCAATAGTGTCAAAGCCCCTACAAGATTGGGGTTTCTGGAGCTCAGGGTTCCTTAGCTGTAACACAAACCCACTGTGTACACAGCATGCACTTGGGTCTGCCTCCACATACCCCCCCCACGCTTGTGGGACTTAGGGGAGAGGAACAGCATAACCAACTTGAGCATGAAGCTCATGCTTTCTTCTATGCTATGAGTAATAAAGTCCTTTGTCTCCGACCCAGGAGTCTTTTCTAACAAGCATTCATGAAATGGGGACAGGCTAAAATCCAAACTCCTCACAGTTCTTGACGGTAAGTTTTCTGAGAAGGCAAAAGAAGATTGAATCCAAAGCACTGAGGAGGAATTGGCATTAGATCAAGAATGGAGGATAATTGTTTTAAAATTTTCTGTTTATCACCAAACAATTTCAGTAAAGTTGCAGGATACAAAATCAACATGCAAAAATCAGTAGCATTTTTATATTCCAACAATGAATTAGCAGAAAAAGAAATCAAGAAAGTTAGCCCATTTACAATAGAAATACACACACACACAAACAAAAACAAAACCAAAAACAAACAAACAAACAAAACCTAGGAATCAATTTAACCAAGGAGGTTAAAGATATCTACAATGAGAAATACAAATCGCTGCTGAAAGAAACTAAGAGGACACAAAAGGATGGAAAGACATTCCATGCTCTTGGATTGGAAGAATTAACATTGTGAAAATGTCTATACCACCTGAAGTTATCTACAGATTCAATTCAACCCCCACCAAAGTACCAATGACATTCTTCATAGAAATAGAAAAAACAATCCTAACATTCATATGGAAAAACAAAAGACCCCAATTAGCCAAAGCAATCCTGAGCAAAAAAAAAAAAAATAAAATAAAAATAAAAATAAAGTAAAAAAAATAATAAAGCAGAAGGCATAACACTATCTGGCTTCAAATTATATTACAAAGCTATAGTAACCAAAACACCATGGTACTGGCATAAAAACAGACACTCAGACTGATGGAACAGAATAGAGAACACAGAAATCAACACACAAACTTATAGCCAACTGATCTTTGACAAAGACACCAAGAACATACATTGGGGAAAAGACCACCTCCTCAATAAATGGTGCTGGGGAAACTGGGCATCCATATGCAGAAGAATGAAACTAGATGCATACCTCTCACCATATAAGAAAATCAGCTCAAATGGATTAAAGACTTAAATATAGGACCTGAAACTATAAAACTCCTAAAAGAAAATATAGGGGAAACACTTCAGGAAGTAGGACTGAGCAAAGACTTTATAAATATGACCTTCAAAGCACAAGGAACAAAAGAAAAAAATAGATGAATGGTAGTATATCAAATTACAAAACTTCTGCACAGCAAAAGAAACAATTAACAGAGTGAAAAGGCAGCCCACAGAGTGGGAGAAAATATTTGCAAACTATGCATCTGGCAAAGGATTAACACCCAGAATGTACAAGAAACTCAAACAACAGCAAAAAACAAGTAACCCAATTAAAAAATGGGCAAAGGAGCTGAATAGGCATTTCTCAATGGAAGATATACAAATGGGCAACAGACACATGAAAAAATGCTCATCATCACTCAGCATCAGGGAAATGCAAATCAAAACCACACTGAGATATCATCTCACCCTATGTAGACCGTCTATTATCAAAAAGACAGAGAACAGCAAATGCTGGTGAGGACATGGAGAAAGGGAACCTTCCTACACTGTTGGTGGGACTGTAAATTAGTGCAGCCATTATGGAAAGCAGTAAGGAGGTTCCTCAACTACAGATAGAACTGCCATAGGATCCAGCAATTCCACTGCTGGGAATATACCCAAAGGAATGGAAATCCTCTGAACACACACACACACACACACACACACACACACACACACACACACACACACACACACACGAATACTACTCTGCCATAAAAAAGAATAACACACTGGCATTGCAGCAACATGGATAAACGTAGAGAAAATCATGTTAAGTGAAAAAAGCCAGGCACAGAGAGAGAAATACTGCATTTCCTTACTCATAGTGGGAGCTAAAAAATAAACAAACAAATAAAAAAAAAAAAGAGAGAGAAAGACACAACAATCTCAATGACACATTGAACTTTCAAAAGGAGAGAACAGAACCGAGGTTACCAGAGGAGGGAAAGGTGGTGGTCGGGGGGAGGGGTAATAAGGGAGGAATTGGTAGAGGGCCACGAAAAACAATTACATTGTATAATGTTGAATATACCAATTATCCGGATTTGAGCATCACATGTTACACACAGGTATTGGTATTAAACTCTGTACCCCACAAATATATACAATCAACTATGTTAAAATAAATGCATAAATAAATAAAAAGATTTTCTGTTTATCACCAATTTTCATTCATTTAATTATGATGTGTTTGGGAGTGGTTTTCTTTGTGTTTATCCTGCTTGAAGTTTGCTGACCTTTTTGGATCTGTGGACTTATAGATTTTATCAAATTTAGAAAATTTTTAGTTTTTAGCCCTTCAAATAAATAGGGAGTTCATCTGTGTGTGAAGCTGCCTATTTTGTGTATCCCAATATATCGGATGACATCTTTGTGTTTCTGCTCCATCTTTTCTTAATGAAATCTCACAGTTCCAGACAATGTTTATGATATTTGTCAATTTTTTAAAAAAAATGTATAAATTTGTAACATGTTGTGATTTCCTTTTTCATTTTAAACAAATATTCACTTTTGTACCTAATTTTGTACTGATAATTTTGAGTTCTTTTCCTTAAAGATAGTCCACCAAATTGTGTAAGCTTCAGGCCCCACAAAATCTGGTTCTGCCCCAATCACAAGCAGCAGGGGAGGTAATAAGGTCTTGAAATGAAAGTGTTGCTCAAGAAATAGGCATAATATGTTGTTCATCTCTGGCTTAGATAGTTCTTCAGTATGTCTTCAACTGAGAATCAGGTCCATTTTCTTGGTTATAAAGACTCACCTACCAGGGCAGTTTAAGGCAGAACAGGAAAGACATGCCATCCTACGTACTTAAATTATCAAATGCTGGGCCTCTGTGTGCACTAAGGGTTTGAAACAGGTAGAGTGGACTAGTCTGCAGGTCAAAGGTCTCACAAGAAGCTGGGCCGTGGCACCTGTGTCTCTGGATTACCAACTCAGTGTCTGATCCATTCAAATGGAAGATTTCAATGGCATTTTTGCCAAAATACCTACCTCAGTCACCTAAACAATTACTCAAAATCTCATCATTTAAAACTCATTCTTTTGGTTCTTGAAACATTTCCGGAAGTTTAACACTACTTTTTAAAATATAAATCCCTTGGAGAAAAGGCATAATTTATTGTATATAGTATTAAAAATCTTTGTGAGATGAATATGTAAATGCCTACCACAGTATCTGACATTCAATAAATCTGAGTTCCCCTTTCTCTTTCCAATATGAGTGTTGGTTAATCTGTAGGACAAGGACTCAGGCTGGTTTCTGTGGAGGATTTGGGCAGGGTTCTGGTTGTGGAGGGATGTGTTTTAGGGAGAGAGGCCCAAAGACAGCTTTCCTCCTTTGCTGTTTCACCAAGCTCCAAACATAGAAGGTTCTAGAATATGAGGGGTCTTCAAAAAGTTCATGGATTCATATTATCTTTTAATTCTATTTTTCCATAAACTTTTTGAAGTTCCTTTGTACAAGTTTTCTGTTACGTTAAGAAATTGAGAGGCAGACGAAAGAATCAACGTCAAATCACCTAACATATCAATGCAAAAGAAGTCACATTAGAATTAGGAATGATTGAGTTTCTTCTTTAGCCTTTATGGGAGATGTATAGTTTCTGTTAAGGTGGTTATAGATAGGGGTGTTCAAAAATGTCTAACTTGTCACAATATGTTTGCTTTCTATGGACAGTAACATTAAGGGGCTATTGTAATAACTTTGGTGTAAATTAGTTTACTGTCTCTAGGTTTAATGAGGCAATATTTCCTACACACATTTTTGTGCCTTTTTATTATCCATTTATATATTTCCATATATTATTCTACCAGTACGATCCCCATAAAAAGTTGTTTCCTAAGCTTGACTTCTCTTGCTCTGCTAAATTGACATGAATTCTGAGACAGAGGGTCTAGACACTAGAGTAAGAAAATAAGGCCCCTGGAGAGTGGCAGACTTTCTCGTTGTCACTGCATGGTCTCCCATGTCTATAAAGAAAGCATTAATTTCCATTCATGTTGGAATAAAAAAAAACAACAACTGTAAAAATTCATTTGTAATAAGTACTCATATGAATTGGAAGATACCGTAACAATGACGTACCCTTTCACCTCCAAACTGGAATTCTTTCAATAACAGCTGATTTTTTTCCTGATCAGTCAGTAAATGCAGTTACTTTTTGTTTTTACTACTATGTTTTATATGTAAGCAGTTTGTAGTTACTCTAGGGAAGTATGAATCCGTAGTAAAATTCTTGTCAACTTAAAATTATTCCTCCCTGTTCTCCCTGTCCTACCTGTTAATTCTAGTCTCTGACCTTCTTTTCTTAACTCACTCCAACCACTCTCAATACCTTGACCAGAGCGGACTAACTGAAAGTCATCTGCTTAAAACCTTCCAGTAGATTCCCAATGCATGGCTCCAGATTAAAGCTCAGTTTTGTGAGTATGAGAAAGTTCTCCCTACCTCTCACTCCTGACTCCCCCAGCAGCACTGGCCCCTGTCCCATCGGTTCAGGCTGCTCCTTCCTTGCAAGGCTTCATATCCAAAGGATCAGAGGCTCCCGTATGGAGCTTACCTGACTTTGTATTTTGCCCATATTGCTCTGTTCCTAGTATATATCTCCCTACTGAGTCTGCCTGACAAATCCTACTTTTTTGGGGGCTATATTTAGATCTTCATGTGAGAATAATACAACAAATACTTTTATACGCATGCAACTCATATAAACCTTAACATTATTCTGACTTTTAAGAAAGAAATAAAATATTTTAGGTAGAGCTGATGTCTTCCATATACCCCTACCTGCTCTTATTCCCCTGCCTGAGGTAACCATTAGCATGAATTTGTATTTTCTATTCCTACACGTGCTTTAATATTTTTAGTATGCATATATTCATAAGCAATACATAGTATTTGTCTGCAAGTTTAAAATCTCATAAATGGCAACATACTATGTTTATAGTTTTGCAACTTGTTGCTATTGTTGTTGATAGGTATACTCATTTCATTCACTTTACTCAGTTTATTCATTTTAACTGCCCTATGTTACATATACATAACCTTATTATACAAATCTTATATTTATATATATAACCTTATTATACAAATAAGCAAGTTTCCATTCTCTTGTTGATGCACACTTAGGTTATTTCTGATTTTTATTATAAGTGATGCTACTGTGGATATTCTTGTACACATCTCTGTGTATATATGTGAGAGTTTCTCTATGATAATTACCTAGAAGTAGCAGGGTCATGCTGTATGCATAAACTCAGTGTTACTGATATTGCTACACTACTCTACAGAGGTTTGTATTAACTATACTTTCTTATTTTTTGTATTTTTGATGCTCTGGCATTGGGGCCTCACTGGCTGGCTAATTCTTAGAGTTAGCAAAAGACTCACCCAGGAATGTCCCTTTCATATGCAAACTAACCAATCCAGAGTCTATATTCCCAACCACCTCCTCTGTCTGGTTCTTACATTCTAGGAGACAATGTCCCTCTGTCCTAATCACACAGGGCCAGGTAACAGGCAACTAGTGACAACCCCTAGACCCCAGAGTCTGCTAAAATTATTCAAACCAGCCACTCCTCAGCCTGCTTCCTCTGCTCTGCTTTTCCCCTGGAAACCACAATAAAGGCTGGAGCCCAGACTTGCTGCTTCTGCCTCCTGACCCAGAGTACCGCTTCCCTGTGTCCCTGTGTGGTGTAGCATACCCCCTCCCATCGGGCTCCGTGAGTGACAAACTATCTTTTCAGTTATGGTGACCTGTAGGCCTCACCATAACTGAATAATAATAGAACCTACGTTTAAAACAAGGTTGTACCAATATAAACTAGCACTTTATGAGCCTTCCAGTTAATGTACGAGAGCTCCTGTTTCCAACACCAAGATGATCAGATTCTGATTTTTGCCACCCTGTTTAGATATAAAATCACTGTTGTTTTAAATGGTGTTTCCCTGATTATTAATGAGGTTGAGGATCTTTAAATCTTTTGTCATTCCAGTTTTTTCTTGTGTGAATTTCCATTTTTATTCTTTATCCATTTAATAAAAAAATGGGTTATCTGCCTTCTATTATCTTCTTTATATGGAGTCCAATCCTTTACTGATTATATGCTGTGGTTTTATTATCTCCCAGTTTGTGGCTTGTTTTTTAATCTTTACAGTCTCTTTTGATATGCCAAAGTTTTACAAATTAATCCATTCAAACTATAGACCAATATTCCCTCAATCTTTTTCTTATGGTTTGTGTGCTTTGTTTCATATTTAAGTAAGTAATCCTTCCTTCCCATAACTCCATTAAGATATTTTCTTCTAAAAGTTGTAAAGTGTTACTTCTGTCATTTATGTCTTTAATCCACCTGAAACTATTTTTGTGTAATGGTATGTCCAGGGATCTAGTTTTATTTTTTCACCTGAGTAATGAATTGTCTTAGTACCATACTTGTATATTGGCTAGTCATCCTTTTCCCACTTATTACAAATAAAGCTACTATGAATATATGCTTTCATTTCTCTTGAGTGAATAATCTGGAGTAGACTAGCTGGGCCATATAATAGGTGTATATTTAACTTTTTAAGAAACTGCCAAAATGGTTTGTATTATTTTACATTCTCATCGGAAGTGTAAGAGAGTTCTAGTTTTCCATATCCTTGCCAATACTTGGTATTGTTAGTCTCTTTAATGTTATTGATTCTAATAGGTGTGTAATGTTATCACAATCTGGTTTAAATTTGCATTTTCCTCAAGACTAACAATGTTGAGCATAATTTCATGTAATTATTTGCCCTCCTTATATCTTCTTTGGTGAAGTGTGTGTTCAAATCTTTTCGTTTTTTGTTTATTGGGTTGTTTCCTTAGTTTTGAGTTTTGAGAGATCTTTATACGTTCTGGATACAAGTCCTTTATCAGATACTATATGTTTTGCAAATATTTTCTCCCAGACTGTGGATTATCTTTTAATTCTCTTAACGATGTTTTACGAAGAGTGAAATTTTTTAATTTTGATGATGTTTTAATTTGTTCTTTCACGGAACAAATTTCATGTTATTATGTTATATTATGTATAATATACTATATTAGCTACGATATCCCAAGGGTCACAAAGGCTTTCTCCTATACTCTCTTCTCAAGGCTTTACAGTTTTAGGTTTACATTTAGATCTGTGATCCATTTTGATAGTTTTTGTACATGATGTAAAGTATAGATGAAATTTCTTTTTCTTTTTTTTCATGTGGGTATCTAACTATTCCAGCTCCATTTGTTGAAAAGGCAACAAATGATTCATTTGAATCAATTGAATGCATTGAATTGAATTTAAATTCAATTAAATGTCTGCCTCTATTCCTGGATTCTCCATTCTGCTTAACTGATCTATTTGTCTGTCTTTATGCCAGTACCATATTGTCTTAATTACTGTACCTTTACAATAAGTTTTAAAAGAGGGTAGTGTTTGTCTCCTGATTTTCTTCTTTTTCAAAGACGTTTTGGCTATTCTTGGTCCTTTGCATTTTCCTATGTATTTTAGTATCAGTTTGTCAACTTTTATAAAAATGCGCATGAGGATTTTGACGGGGATTGCATTAAATCATTGGATCAATTTGGGGAGTTAACATGTTAACAGTATTGAGACTCCCAGTTCATGAACACAGTATATTTCTCTATTTGTTTAGGTCTTTAATTTCTCTCAGCAATAATTTGTAGTTTTCAGTGTACAGGTTTTATACATAATTTTTCAGATTTATCCCTATTTCATATTTGTGATGCTATTGTAAATTGTACTTTTTAAGAAATGTCATGTCACATGGAATCTAAAATACTCAAACTCATAGAAGCAGAGACTGGAACGGTAGTTGCTATGGGCTGGGAGAAGGGGACGTTGGGGAGATGTTCAAGAGAGCATAGTTCCAGTTATGCAAGATGAATAAGTTCTGGAGATCTAATACACATGAGACCACAGCTGACAATATTGTATACTTGAAATTTGCTTAAGAGTTCTGAAATTTTCTCACCACAAAAAAGAAATGGTGATGAATGTTAATTAGATTGACTGGTGATTACTTCACAATGTACACCTGTATCAAAACATCAAGTTGTACACCTTAAATAAACAATTTTACTTTTCAATTATACCTCAATAAAGCTGAAAAAAAAATTTAAAACCAGCCAGTTTGCCAGGTATAAAGTATATACAAATTATTGATTTTTGTCTAGTAATTTTGGGATCATCCACCTTATGTTTTGTAACAGTTCTCCAATTGATGTCCTTGGATTTTCTCAGTATAAAATCATATAGTCAACAAATGATAATTTTTCCTCCTTTTCATTTTTGTCTTTTTTATTATCAATCAATCACCTGTCTTATTATATTGGCTCACATTTCTAGAAGAGCATAAATGAATAAATCTTTAAGAAGGATTATAAAAACCATTTTTTCATTGTTTGCACACAGAAACACAATTGATCTTTTAAAAAATTTATTATTGATATTATTTTTGAGGACAAATCATAATTGTATACATTTATGGTATACAATGTGATGCTTTGATATATGTATACAATGTGGCATCATTAAATGAAGCTAATTAACATATCTGTCACCTCACTGACCTATCATTTTCTATGGTGAGGCATTTAAAATTTACTCTTAGTCATTTTGAAATATATAATACTTTATTATTGGCTATAGTCACCCTGCTGAGCAATAGATCTCAACACCTATTCCTCCTGTCTATCTGCAACTTTGTACCCTTCGATCAACAACTCCCGATTCATCCCTCCCCACCCCTTAAGTCTCTCGTAACCATTGTTCTACTGTCTACTTCTGTGAATTCAACCTTATTCGATTACACATATAAGTGAGATCATGTGGTATTTGTCTTTCCGTGTCTGGCTTATTTCACTTAGCATAACGTTCTCCAGATTCATCCATATTGTCACAAATGACAGGATTTCCTTCTTTTTCAAGACTGAATAGTATTCCATTGTGTATATATACATTTTCTTTATCCATTCATCCAGTGAGGGACATTAGGTTGATTCTATACATATACATATATTTATGTATAGATGTGAAAAATACATGTATATACATATGTATGTATTTGTATATGTATAGAATTAGTTGTATTTTTTTATTGCTCGTGGAAATGTAAATTAAGACAGTCATTATGTGAGGGTCAGCCCCCTCTACCAGATGCAGGCAAGAAACAGAGCACACCCAGGATCCTTAGGTAGGAGCCAAGGGCACTTGGCATATATATATTTTTGGCAGCTTGCCAGTGAAGGAATCTGAACCCTTGACCTTGCTGTTGTAACACTGCACTCTAACCAACTGAGCTAACTGGCCAGTCCCCCATTCCCTATCTTGGCCATTGTGAACAATGCTGCAATAGACATCCCTTCAACATATTGGTTTCAGTTCCCTTGGATATATACCCAGAAGTGTATTACTGGGTCTTTTGGTAGTTCTATTTTTAGTTTTTTAAAGAAGTTCCATACTGTTTTCCACAATGGCTGTCTTTTTTTTAATTTTTGAGAAATGAGTTTTGGGCTTGATTTCAATCTCCCATAACAAAGTCTGTCAAAGAAAATGGATGAGAGTCACACATTTAACGTTACACAATATATGTAAAGATTATTATACCCTAAAAAAATGTATGTAAAGTTAATGTTTGATTAAAATATTTACAACAATGGTGCTTTGTAGACTTCCTAATAGTCTTTTTTTTTTTTTCTGATTCTTTAAAAAGATCAACAAAATTTGCAAACCTTTATCTAGACTGACCTAGAAAAAAAGAGAGAAGACAGAAATTACTAAAATCAGAAATAAAGCAGGGGCATGGTAGAGCAATGGCTTCTTCTATGACGCTGGAGTGGGCTTTGAGGAGAGAGACGTTCTTGTCTTTCTCTGGTCTCTGCTGTCGCCTCTCCTTGTGTCACTGCAGTTGGGTGTTCGGTGGGCCACCTGCACTGTAGCTGTGGCTACTGCTGTGGCATCAAGCTGATTTTGTGCCAGTCGTGGCTGTGGTGGGCCACCAATGAGGAAGTGGTATTTTTGGCGTGTTCCTTGCCTGTTTCCCAGAGGGGGATGCTGCCCTTGGCTCCTACCTATGGACTCTGGGCCTTCTCTGTTTCTTGCCTGCATCCTGGTAGAGGGGGCTGACCCTCCCATAGTGGCTGTCTTAATTTACATTTCCACCAACAATAAAAAAATACAACTGATTTTTACATATTCATCTTGTATCCTATAACCTTGCTAACCTCAGTTATTAGTTCTAGTAGCTTTTCATAGATTTCATGGAATTTTCTATACACATGATCATGTTTTTTCCAAACAAAGACAGTTTTACTTACTGCTTTTGAATCTGCATGCCTTTTACTTCTTCTTCTAACCTTATTGCTATAGCTAGAACCTTCAGTACAATGTTGAATAGAAGTGGTGAGAGTAAACATTCTTGGGTTGTTCTTGAATTTAGGGGAAAGCATTTAGTTTTTCACCACTGAATATGGCATTACTTGCAGGTTTTTCATAGATTAGTCTCTTTTCTGTGCTCTTTAGATCGAAAACACCCTTTTTTTAAAAAAAGATGACTGGTAAGGGGATCCAAACCCGTGGCCTTGATGTTATCAGCACCACACTCTCCCAAGTGAGCCATGGGCCGGACCTTAAAATACACTTTTATTGAAGCACCTTTTTCATTGTTTTGTATATATTAGTTGATATTTCTGAGTTCCTGTCTAGACTACAAATTGAGGAAGGAAACCATGTTTCATTCGTTGTCGTTTCATTCAATGTACATAGTATACTAGTAGGTATTTAATAGATAGTTCTTGAAAGAATGTTTATTGCTTACTAAGGCATTTACAGTTACAATTGTAGGTTTATTTGTGTGATTGTTGGTAAATATCTTCCTCCTCCACTAAACTGTGAACCTCATAGGGTAGAGATTGTGTCCCCTTTTGTTCATCACTGCATTCCTTGTGTCCTTCTCAGTGCTTGGCACATGGCATCCCTTAAGAGATGAATTTGACGAATGAATGCATAAATAAAATGACTGGTGGGTCATGATAGGAAAACTTTCTGACATAACAGTTATTTCTCTCATATCTAAGTGTTTTAAAAGGTTCTGTTCTCCAAGGGTTTATTCTTCCTTCAAAAGCTTATTAATTCATTCAGTGTATGTGTACTTATGCTCAACATTAGAGTCTCAAAGTATTGAGAAAGGTTGCTCTTGCTGAAACTTCTAGATTTAAGATTTTCATTCAGAGATATTTTTTAATCTTCTAGAAAACCAACAAATTCAATAGTATCCACATACTTTTTATTTTGTTGATGTTAAAAGCAAACAGGGATAATGTCTCAATTGCCATTTCGTCCTCAACACTTAACACAGTGCCTGGCACACAACAAATATTTGCTGAATGAACTTATGAGTGCTTCTTACGAGCCAGGCATGTTGGCAGCTAACAAAAGTCTCAGGAGTTAAGTCACTTTCAGAATTCTCTATTGGCTTTTCTCAGTGTAATTACAGAGTGGTTAGTAGAAAAAGCTGAATGAGAGAAAAATGGCTAAATTCAAAGTGTACCTTCATAATTGCTATCATCAATGATAAAACAAAATGAAAAAAAACTATATATATTTGACATTCTATATTCCAAATCTGACCAGCTTACAAATCCCACGTAAAATTAATTAAAAGTGAATAAAGACAAATGAACTCCAAATGGCTTTTGGACATAATTTTTATTTAAGCATGGGCTTTTAGCTTGGTTCACCCTAGAGTGCAACCTTTCAGTTTTGCTAATAGAGAGTTCAGGGCTACAGGGCCATTGCAATGTTGCTGGTGTTGATACAACTTCATTAGAAGGTATGAATATGACCCTCAGGGAAAACAATCCACAAAGAGAACACAATGAAAAAACATCCACTTTTTTACAAATCACTCTGTTACCACAGACACAAAATGGCAGTTACTGTTAGTAAATCAGCCACAGAACACTTTAAAAAAATCTTTCGACAAGGAAATGGGAAATGGTTTTGGTGGGAGACAGGGTCTTCATCCACAATTTTTAAGTAGAAAATATTTCAAGGTCAAGCATTTTTCTTATCCACAAAACAACGCTAAACCAACATACGTTTTAAGGAGTATATTAAAGGTGATACAATATTTTTTACAACTAACTTCTTGAATAGATATTTCAATTAACTTTCTGCAGAATATAAGTAGTCCAAAATTCAGCAGCAAAATATTGCAACATAACAAGGAAATACAGTTTCAGTGTGTTATACTGGGGAAGAGAATACATAAAGGACAAACAATGATAATTTAATCATATAAAACAGGATACGTAGCTGAAATACAGTCCACTTAAATAGCTTTGTGACCAAGAGTGTTAAATACTGTGCTAAATGCCATTTTAAACATAAAACCTCTTAAATTTTTTGTGCTTAATTTTTTTCTGTTAAACTATTTCATATTCTCAATACTGCCACTGTAACTGATTTTACGACAGATCACAATTTTCACTGACACAGCAACATGAAGACATTTACTTATGAGCAGATAAGTCACTTATTAGTTCACAGTGTGGGAAAGTGGTGTTCACTCGGTCTTGAGAAGGGCTTTCAGTTAATCACCAAGTCCTTCACAGATATTTCCTGATATCAGATGCAGTGTAAGATTTAAAAGAATGGGAAGCAACACATCGCACGTTGGAAGGAAAAATAAACTTTTTGATTCTTCATGGGTATTGCCTAAGTGACCTTCGTCTTCTGTTGTAGAAATGCCTGAGCCCATGTTGTCGTGAAAAATTCATCATGTAATTTTGTTTGCGAGTGCTGTTAAAATCAAAAAGGGTAGAGGCAGGGAGGGAAAGGACAAAGAGCATGTAAGTCCCATCACTGGACATGCAATCTAGTCTAGGTCCTAAGTTACCCTGATTTTATTTGAAAATTTCCAGGGTTAACAGGTCACACTGACATTACCGACCAGGGACAGAGTAACTAAAGGCTACACCTGTACTCACTGCCTTAGTCCTCGAAGAAATCCCTTTCTTTTCATGAGTGAGTTCCGGATCAGAGAAGATGGTAAATTCTCTTGATTCATAGCAAAAGTGGACTAAAACTGTTATGGATTTTTGAGTTTAATTTTATTCTTGAATTCTTCCTGAAAACATTTACTTGGATGGATTTCACTTTAGAGGAAGTGCATACTATACCCTTTACCTTCTTTACAGATCTTTAACTATAATTTGGTTTCTTTAGACAATTTTCTCATGAAAGCTTAAAAAGCAAAACCAAACAAATCAAAAACAAACTTGTTAGCTGAATCAGCTTGACCTTCTTATTTTATGCAGTCTTTGGGAAAAATAAGAAAGTAAATTGTTCTGAGAATATGGATTCCATTGCCGTCCTCAAACAATAAGCAGCTGGGGTTATTATATTCTATAGAAATGGTTTCTTGAAAGAGACACTCCACTGAAGAGGTCGTAAAATACTAAGAAAGTGTAACTAAACATATAATTGTATGTGTGTGCATATATTACCCCATGTATGTACATGCACATATTCATACATACATACTCTATGTGAAGCTGATAAAAATACTGAAAATGGATTTCAGGAGCCCAAAGGAAATTGCACAATATTGGCAGTGACAGCTGCTAAAGTTTTGGCCTGGCAAATATACTTTAAAAAGGATTGTGATCTATAACATCGCAAAAAAGAATCATACTCTTACACACTGACCTAAGTGACAACACAGTTTCATGTGGTTTATGTGTGTGAGCTGATCAGTATTTTCCAAATTCTTTGAGTCTCTTGAAAACATGAACCCAAAGCCTTTCCTCAGTTTCATGGATGCAAACAGTACATGCAGAGTGGGATAATGTCGTGTGATGTGATCCCACCATGAAGGTCGATATGACATGAACTTGAGTTAGGATAAAGAGGAGGGAAAGGGTAATTTTTGCACTGAACAGAGCAATCTCCTGGGTTATCGGTCACCAATACACTGGCAAGGGATAAAATGATGCTGTTTTACCTAGTATATTATACTAGATATTATACTTAGGCATATTATACCAGCACTTATAAAATATAGAAAACTTTAAACAAGAGGATTTTACAGTCAAGTTTGGTCATTAGAAAAAAGTTTATAATAAAATGTCTCAAAAGAAAATACACAAATTGAATTTCATCAGATATGTATAATCAAAAAGTAAGAGCATCTGTGTTGAAAACCTAATAAAAAGATAGATATCAAATTGATATATATTTTACAAAATAAAACAAAGGGCTAATAACTTTCCACCCTGGATTTCTATATTATCAAAATGCTGGAAATTATAAAATGGAAACAAAGAATACATTCTGAAGACAGTGTAGAGAAAAAGACAAAAAAATGAGGTTTCATCTTCAGGTAGCTTTACTATCTCACCCCATCCCCCAACCATGTGACAATATTACATGTACCATCTAGGTTGATCAGCTTAAATGTCATAGTTGAAGGATGGAAAAAAATCTATCATTATGTATTAGCTGCATAAATGCTAACTACTGCCTATGTAAATTCGAGTTACAAAAAAGACAATGACCTAATGTACTGAACTAATCAAATGTCAGGAGAAATTATCCTGTTACTTCTTTATTCACAAAATCTTGGGACTGGCACTTGCTTACCTTATAGTCTCTTCACTGAGCTATTTAGTGGCTCCCTAACTCACCTTCTTATCTCAACTCTCCCCTCATGGGGAAAAAATAAAAAACCACTGAAAAGAAACCATGAAATGCTAAGAAAGTATACTCGAATGTATAATTGTATATAATGCTTCATACCCATATATATAATTGATTTTGCGATTATATATAACTCCATACATATAACTCCAGTTTCAGTGAACTTTCCCTCAAATATTGGCTCTACCTTGCTCAAATACCATTCATAATCCTCCTGTCTATGGAGCAACATCTAAGCCACTTTAACCAGCTATTTGAAGTCCTCTTCGTGTTGAATCCTACTTTGTTTTTCAGGTCCTTTCTTCCACCACACTCCTATACAAACTGCTTTATTCAAACTTGCCTTGAGTCTTTCCTACCTGCCTCATGCACCTGCCTCATTGGCCAACTCCCGATATCACTTCCTTAATATGTACTTATTGTTCAAGTATCACATTTTCTTTATTATTCACCCCCTCTGGAAGTGGTTCCCCCCACTACTTTGAACTCTCATACTTCTCATTTTCTGCTTTGATTGGAGTTTATTTGTATTCTTATCTTAGCTCCCCACGACTAAGCTTCCATTGGTATGGAGGCCTGTCCCCAACTCCCCCCACCCCCACACCACAGTGCTGAGCCTCGTGCCTGACCCATGGGTGGCCAAGGCATGTTTGTTGAACTTTTGGTGACTTACTGATTGGATTCTTGTTGTAAATCATTACTCTTTAACTATAAGGAATAATTGCAAAGTTAAAGCAATGAAAATTATTCTGTTGAAAACATGTTTAAAGATATAAGGTACTCAAAGAAAATTTAAAGTAGTTGAAATATTTTACATTAAAAAAAAGATAAACTCAGAACATTCAAGATATTTAGTTATCTCAATGCAACCTAGATTAATGTGAAAGTTACCTCAATATACGGGAACAAAAGAACATTTAATTTTAACAAAAGTTGATGTGCATGTTTAATGGCTTTAAAGCAACTCCTTCATATAATTATTTACTTATGGGGGAGGTGATTTAAATCTTCCATTTGTATGTGAAAAAATAAATATTAGTGGGTTGCAGATTTTTAATGCCTTGAAAATCAGTCCAAGGTGGAAGCTTACAACTAATTTAGGGGGTATTTTGATTCACTGGATACTCTTTAATTTTGAATAAATTTATGTATCAGTATCAAATCTTTGGTTTCCAGAGAATGTTGATTTGCACACAGAAATGTTTTTGCTATAGATGCCCAGTGTTTATATAGTCAGAGTAAAAATGGGCACACTTTCAAATCATCCTTGAAACTAACTGGTAATTTGGTATGTGAAACATAAATATCTCTTGAATCAGTTAGGCTGGAATCTAATGAAGTGGACTTTTTTCAGTCCATTAGCCTTTTAAAATCAAGCACTATTGGAAGCTATATGAAAATGCTGTCTGATTCTAGGACCATTTAATAAACTGATATGGTTATTAAACCATTATTGTGCCTTCTAAAATGTGTAACTTATAGGATTGGGCATTAGGAGAATTTTCAACAAGTTTAAAGATATGTTTACTCATTTTTTTGTTTAGCATATCTGTGAGCCTATTTTTGTTTTTGATACATGTAATGTATAGCTATAGATAACCTTATAACTGAGATAATAGGTGTAATGGAGTTTCTAAGATTTATTTCTTTACTGCAATTACAGGGGAAAGTAATTTTTATTGTAAGTTCAACAAAAGCAGGTAATGTTCATACTAAGGCACATCAATCATTCCACTTGACATATCAATTTACTTTGGTCATGGATAGAGCTAGGTCCATTTTAAAATTCTCCCATTATGAGTAAGTCATTGAAAGAAGGGAGAATGTACATCAATGGCTTCTTGGAAATGCTGATTTAAATTTCCATTATTGCATAGGGAGTCAAGGGACTTAGATGGTATATAGAATTATAAAATGCTTCCCTGTTCCTACATAGGAAATATGGATACTGCAAGATCTTCAAAGAACTTGTGACTCTGCTCTTTTGAACTGTTACTCTTCACTGGAGCTACAATCTTAGATCATTTATTATTATGAAAAAAGTTCGATTAATTTCTTAATGGATTCTAAAGAACTTGGGGGGAGATACAGAATTGGTCATTTGAGCTCATAGAAATTTAGGTATTTTTACTTATCAGTAATTAATTTATCATCAAAACATATGGTACAATAAATAATGATTTATATGAATGTAGAAAAAAGAATCCAGTGGGCTGTTAGACATATCTTTCAGAGAAATATCAGTGAGTGTAAGATGGGCAGCTGCCACTCAAACTAATCAATGAAATTCCCCTGCATGGAGGAAGCCATACATTTGACTTTCAAGGCCGTGCATGTTCATGAAGGCTACATATAAATAAATAGGCACAAATATCTCACACATACTAAAGGTTTCATATTTCTTTTCTCTGCTAATGGATGTGAGAACAATATCTGATAATGCACACCTGAGGGAATTGCAAGAATTAAATGAAAACTTCTAGCACCATATGTAGATATTCAATAAACGATGACCAATTTACCCTCTTAAGTTTAAACTATCTCAATTAGAGGACAAATATAATATATTTAAAGTGGCCAATCTTACCTAAGGATAAGAGCTAGAACTCACAAGTATTTTGAATAAATCTACTTCCCTCTGCCTTCATTTATTCATTTAGAATAGAATTGATGAGGCACCCTCATGCATCGCCAGCAAAATAGGTCTTTTCAAAGACATTACATTTAATCAGAGCCCCTAGGTCTTTTGCACATATTTCTATTTTTACTTTCCCCTCATAACAAATTTATAAACTGTGAGCACTTCAAGGGCGCCATATACAGTGCCAAGAATAGAGAACCTAAGGTCAATCTGTTGCCCAGTAGAAGAATGCGGATTAGCACTCTGATCTATGCTGTTGTGCCCAATATTGTATCTATTAGAGACTTATCTCAATTTGGCTGACCCTGAGTTTCCATGGATATAGGTTTCAAATTTTCCATTTTATCCCAATATCATTTATGACTGTTTTCATAGATTTGTTTTCAGTTGCAAAGGTAAAACTTCTCAGTTAACTTTGGTGATACTGATGAAACTATTACTAAACAGTTCCCCAGATTTAGTAAGGAGGACTTACCTTACTCTAGTGGAAAACCAATGACAGCAAATAATGAAATATAACACAAGTTAAAAAATGCCTTTCAATGCATGCAGCACTGTGATTAGTCATAAAAGTCTGATCAGGTTTAGACGCAATATAGGATTTTTCATCTCTTTTGAAAATAAAAATTAAAGGAGTTATTTCTTATTCTTCTATACTCAATATATACATATATTTAACTTTTCTATGTAATGCAACATGCAATATTTGCTCATACATGTAGCGATAGTACTACATTTGGCATAAATGTTGCATACAAAGTATAAATATTAAATTAATAGTTTATTAACTACGATTAATTTTGTTATATGATTTAAAAATTATTTACATTTTAGGAAATACTAATTCCTGAATATATGAAGAAATGGGCTTATAAAGATACAGAAGTCCTCTACATCAGATAACACAGTCAAATTTAATAAAGGATAAATATTTTTTTGCAACAAATGTCATACGGTCATCTCTATAAATCATTTGTGCCAAAAATATGACAGCATCTTGTTAATGAATAGCATGAAGGGATGGTCATGAAGAAACTCGTTAATATCTGGTAAATGCAGTTAAGATCATAGTTAGCAACATATTGGTTTTTAATTCTCAGCATATGTGATAATAATTCACTTTTCAGTAAATCGATTCATGAAGGCTAGCTTTTTACTAAACAGCTTGCTTTCAAGGTACACATGCAAAAATTGGCCCACATCCATGTGTATACATGACAGGTTGTGACTTAGACACGTACACAGGAAATGTGATATGTGAATGAAACGCGTAGTTGAGTGAGGGAGATTCTTAGGATAGAAGTATGAGTGCCCAACAAAAAGGGTTAAGACAACGAATTCTCTTTTATCCTAAGAAGAACCCCACCAGCATGGATCTTGTGAGGGATCTGCCCAAATGTATTCATAAACATTTACGGAAAAACAAATATTCTACACTACCCAATGAATTCAGAGAAATTAGGTTTCTGACACGAGTCAGGGATGGTGTTATGCTACATCATTCAGACTTTATGAAATAAGGATTTTTTTATAAGCTAGTGAGGCTGGAAAAGAAAAGACCTGTTAATTCGGTTCATCTGTCATATGGCAGATTAGCAGGGCCTAATCATCATGAAGTGCTTTTCATGTGCAGGTTTTATTGGAAAACATCATGAGAGTGGGAAGATTACACTCTCAAACAAACAGAAGGCATAAGGGACTTTGCTTGTTAAATGCTTTTAGCTCTAGGACTTTGCTTGTTAAATGCTTTAAGGGTGGTTTTTAAAATATGGTGCAGGGCTTGTCATTCTGTATATCCAGATTTATAAAACTCAAATCCTTCCACATGTACTTTAGAATTAAACCATTACATTAAAAATATATTATGTATCCTGTTTATTTAGAATGCATGCCTAACCTTTGAAATATTTTCAAAAGTTCTAAATTTGTTCTTATCAAACTCATTCGCCTTCTTGGTTAATACGGGCAGCACAGAGGTTGAACTCAATGTAAGATACCATGCGTAACCACAGTTTTTCTTTCTGGGGGTTTTTAGCATGTGTCCTTGGTGCACATGCACAGAAGCGAAACTATGGTAACAAAGCTAGATTAAGGCCAGTCTTCACTTGAAATGAAAATGCATTCTAAAAATTCTTAACTAAAATGTATGCCCCAACCATTAGTTGCAAAAACATATTATTAGCCCTATTTGCAGCATTCAACTTGGTAGGGCTTGTATCTCTTAAGATATTCTCTTCAGTCTGCTCCTTTCCTCCTCCACACTTGAGGAGTTACTTTTACTAGTTCAAATAACTAAATGTTCTGATACGAAAATGTAATTAGAGGATATTTTCAATTAAAAGGGCTTCATTGGAGTACTCCAATATTCTATTTCTAAATATACTTCCTCTTAGGCAACGTTACAATTAGTAATATTTGTGAATCATGGCATGAACCTTGGCTAGCTTCTTTGTGCCTCACGTGGTTGAAAGATATTCTGAAAAATTATATTTTATTTTTCTGAATTCCCTGGAGCTTTTTATTTATTTTAAGCTCATCAAATGAATAAATAGAAGTCATTATACAGTAGAGCTACCAAGTATCTACTAGTTAATGAATGTCTTAAAACTTTTTGACTCTTATGAAAAGAAGTACTTTGAAAGGGTACAGTGGCATAGACATGTTAAATCCTAAGATGAGAGCAAAACTTCCAAAACATAGTTCTGAAAATATAATTTCTTCACATTATATTTTTTAAACAACTTATTTATTGAACTCAGCTTTGTGAGGTATTTCTTCTCTTCAAAAAAGAAGGAAAATAAAGTAACTTCTTTAATTTTAACAAGTTTTTGGAATGTCATTAAAGATATAGCATTTGCTTTTAAAATTATATGTATAATATACGTACATAAAAGTATATGGTGATATGTATAAAGTTACAATTTTTAAATTATTCACTGAAAGAGGACTTGGAATAAAACTCAAGCCATGCAACACTATGTATGTGTGGCAATGCTCTTTTCTCATTCTAAATGTTCTAGTGCCCTGAACCTTTGAGACAATAATGCAGGGTAAGAGCAGACAGGTGCCTGGTTAGTGATAAATTCTTCAAAGTATTAAAATTCTGGAGATTGAATAAAAATGAAGTCTTCACAATACAGATTATAGTTCCAGAAAAATAATAGAAACAATAGGTTTCTGGTATTTCTTATAATCTGAACTTGATTCTTATAACAGTATTGCAATGCTGGCAGTTGCTTATAAGAATTAACACCAACATCAGGTACTCCAGAAGGTTCTCTTGGGGGCTGTGTGGTGAGGCTTCCTGCTGGTGCTCTGAGAGCCTCTGAGGGGAGCAGAGAACAGAATTTTGTTTCTAAATAGTGAAGAGGTTGCTTCATGCTGGGGGAGTCTATTTGTACTTCTGACCCCACCTGCTCTTTAATTTTAGTCCAAGGAGGAAATGATTGATGATGATATTCCTCTGAAATCCAAACTAGATAAGTGCAACTGTTTTGTCTAGGTGGGAGGAGAAGAAATATCCACTCGAATGTACGATATGTTAAGAATTCTCATGTCTACTCAAGGGCAGTATTAGCATCCTGCCTTCTTTTGAGGACTGCCAAGTTTTGGTTTCCACAAGAGTTGGTAATGCTTTGTCAGGCACAGGAAGCCCCCTTAATGCAAATTGTCTTGGCAAGAGACTTGAAAGATAGGAAGTAGTTATTGACTCTAATTTGATTCTCAGCCAGTTATAAGAATCACCTGAGGTGCTTTTAAAACAGACTGATGCTTGGTTCCCACTGCAGAGCAATTTAAATCATCATCGGTAGAGATGGGCCTGGGAATTGAGACATTCACTGAGGCTTTCAAAAGCTTCCCAAGTGATTCTGATGTTCAATCAGATTGAGAAGCGCTGCTCTGAAAGGAAAGTAGCCAGGGAAAAATGGCTCTAGTGTTGGTTTTTGGTTTATGTGGACATCTCTCTATGGCCCTACTGTACATGTAGTCATTTTAGAGCCCATGTTGTTCTGGTCTGCTGGAATAATGTAGCCCGAGGAAATTGAGATCTAAATAAAAATCAGCCTCATATTTAAATTCAAATAAGTCTGGACTGTTACTTTAAACTTCAACTTTGTCCTGTGGAGGCAGAGCCCAGCAAGTGGTCCAAAAGCAGCAGAGCGCACGGGGGGCTTGTGTAGGGACTGGGTTGCTCTCGGATTGGGGAGTTGGTATGGATGCCATGCAAGCAGGTGCCTCAGTGAAAACTAGGACGAGGGCTAGCTCAAGACTGAAAAATTTAGCTCATGGCTATGACTGAAAGAAAACAAAGCTGGTAGTTTTCCTACCAACTAATCATTTAAATTTGCTTTTGAAATGACTGAAATCAGCCACAGGACTGATTTCATTTCAGATCTGGTAAACAGAATGAACATTTGAACCTATCTACCGAGAAGATTCGCCTCTCCTTGCCAACCACTTGGAGCCATCAGTCCGAACCCGTCGAGACATAAGCATTCCAGTTCTACAGGAACTAGATCGTTAGAGAAAAAGCAAGTCATCTCTCTGTGAGGGAACAGTCAACCCAGCCAGGTGAGAGTGGTGACAGCCTTACTATATGGGAGACATGATGGGGACTTAACTTGCTAGGTGCTGGGATTGGTCAGGAGGAGTCTGAAACCACAGATTCTTTGTTCTAGTTGCAACCATGTCATTAAATGGAGAATGCCTCTAGCATCTGTGGCTAAGAGAGGTTTTTGTAATTGGCCAGTAACACTTTGTACATTGACCAGTACAGATTCTCTCTTTAAGGATGTCTTTCTATTTCCTAAGGCAACCCAGATCTGGCATAAGACATTGTTTCCCATTTACCTGAAGATTTTTGTTTTACCCGATTTAACCAATATTGTCAATCCTTAAACAAATATTTTACATATTGAAGTTTTCTAAGGAACATTAAATTACATTTGGGGCTTTGTTATCTCACTGTTGACTTGAGCTATAGCTTGTAGTTGCTGGAAAGTGTAAGCCAAAGTGGTCCTGTGGGGGCTTCTCATCAGGAACAGTTCTTACTGAATTAAGGAGCATGCCATATCAAAGGAATTTCAAACCTTTCTGAAATGGACATGGAAGCTATGTATCAGATACTCACAGGACGACCTCCACATGGTCCAAAGCCCACTGATCGTGACCTGTTCCATTGTGGCGTGGTTGCCACCAGCGCAATAAAACTCCTTTCATCCGTGCCTCCCTGGGTCACAGACAGAAGGACAACGAAGTTAAACACTAGGAAACAGAACTTTCTGGTACGTGACTTTCAGATTTCAAATATTATAATAGGCTAATCGAAATCAACAAAACTTTGGGCATGGAATTCAGATTTGGTTAGGTCATAGTACTCTTCTAAGCAGCATTAAATTTTATTGGCCACTCAAGGACTTGTGATACTTTTCCATCTCTCTCTCCTTCCCCTTGCTCCAGTAGTATCTGGAAGAGCAGCACGTTTGGTCAACAAACATGAAGTGCTTTCAGGGTGATAGGCACTGTGCTGGAGGCCAGGTATACAATGCTAATAAGCAAAAGTGACATGGTTGCCTCTTCTCAGTAAGTCTGCAAACTAGCATAACCAGCAGAAAATAAAAAATGTTGTTTTCTAAAGGACTAGACATACTGGTTAAAGGCAAAAGGTGCCTTTGAATTTAGTTGTTCTTCTCCATTACCTCTTGACCTTATTTCTTGCTTTAATGTTCCCCTCTTGTCCTAATAGAAAACAGTAACGCAACTTTGAAGACCTGGGTTAGTCTTGGATCTGCCACTATCTAGTTTGGTGGTGTGTTGGGTCAGTAACTTCACCCAACTTTCACCTTAAACTCTATGAGACCATGTCTTTCCATTTGGGCCACTTACAGAGGGACGTTGTAAGACACTCTCTGAGCTTGTGTGAAGTCCTTTGGCTGGTGCTGAGCAATGACATGCCAGGTGATCCCGTTGTTGACGCTGTACTGCAGCAGCACGGCCTTGTCCACGGCGTGGGGGCCACTCAGGTCGCTGTTGCAGCTGTCTGTCTGGGATGAGCTTCCAATTTGCAATACAAACATGATTTTACTGAAAAACACAGGGGAAATAATCTTTAAACAAAAGCAAGGAAGTTTTAAAGCGGTTATGCTTTCTTAATCTTTCTTATTCCTAAAGTCCACAATTTCTGAGTTTATAAAAATAGAAGCATCCATTCTTATGAATAAATCACATAAGTAATACAATTTATTAATATTATCTTTTACATTATACAAGTGAAAAATAACCTCAGAAGATTGGTTTTCTGCATGAAGAAAACAATTTTGACTTTCAAAGATGTGTCCTCTTTTCGTGGTGTTGAAATCTCATTAGAGTATTTGACCTAAAACACCTTCTGTTCTCTGAAAGGTAACATGGGCCAAATAGGCAGCTGAGGACATGGAGAGGACAAGGAATAAAACCACAATATTTCTGCCACATACTTTTTACAAATAGCTCCAAGCTGAACAGTATCTGGACAAGGATAAATCATGTCTATTTTAGAAAAGACGTCTGGAGATCAGAGCCAAAAGAAAACTGAGTGTGATGGTTAATTTTAGGTGTCAGCTATACTAGATTAGGGAATACCTAGAAACCTGGTAAAGCATTATTTTGGGGTGTGTCTGTGAGGGTGTTTCCAGAAGGGATTAGTGTGTAAGCCTGAGTGTACTGGGTGGGAAAGATCTGCCCTTAGTATGGGCAGGACCCATCCAATCCACTGGGGACCCAGAGAAAACAACAGAGGAAAAGGCAAATTTCTCTTTATACACCGAAGCTGGGATACACTCTTCTCTCCTGTCTGTGGATATCAGAACTCGAGATTGTTCAGCCTTTGGTTCCAGAACTGACACCAGTAACACTCCCAGCTCTCAGGCCTTTGGGCTCGGACTGAGAATCACACCATCGGCTTCCCTGGTTCTGAGGCTTCCAGACTTGGACTGAGCCACGCTACTGGCGTACAGTTTGCAGACGGCCTATTGTGGTTCTTCTCAGCCTTCATAATCACGTGAGCCAATTCCCCTAATAAGTCCCCTCTCATATATTTATATACATATCCTATTGGTTCTGTTTCTTGAGCGAATGCTAATACACGGAGTTAGAATTTGCAGGCTCTGGACCATGTCAGCTGTTCTGTTCGACATGCCCTTTTTCTTTTCTTAGGCATCCTTGCCCTTAGAAGATGCAGTTTTTAAACACTGGAAATATATCCTCACTTATGAGGATATACTCTGTTAGTTCCTAGTGATTAACAGAGTAGTCCCATTTAGCATAGGTAGTTGAATAAAGAGCTAGATTTAAAACTTATAAATGCATAAATTAAAACAGTTACTTGTACAATATGGTGAGCAATTATTAACTAAGCAGCTAGTTGCAGCTATGAATATGGAATCACGGAAGACATCAGGGTGTCACTAGATTAAGTACATCGTTTGGTGGGAAAAAAATGGAGATGAGTGGATACAACTTTTAACATCCCATGGTTTTCATACAGGAATTAAATGTATTATATTTTCATTGTTTATCATATTAAGGATAAAACAAAGTTGAAGTTTAAAGTAACAGTCCAGACTCACTTGAATCTAAATATGAGACTGATGTTTACTTAGATATTGATTTCCTCAGGCTACATTATTCCAGCAGAGCAGAACAACATGGGCTCTAAATGAATACATGTACAGTAATGCCACAGAGAGATGCCCAAATAGATCAGAAACCAACCCTAGAGTCATTTTTCCCTGGCTACTTTCCTTTCAGAGCAGCAATTCTCAATCTGACTGAACATCACAGTCACTTGGGAAGGTTTTGAAAGCCTCAGTGAGTGTTCCAATGCCCAGGACCATCCCTTCAAAACCTTCCTTTCTGCATCTGAAAATACATTACTAATATTTTCCAAAGTGAAAGGCTTCAAGTAAACATCACATTCTCATTAGTCAAACATCTGAGTTTTAAATATCCTCTTTGCTAATGAACACTTTTCAGCATTCAGTGAATACTCTAGTCCAGTACTTTGAAACCTTTTTAAAGCCTTAGAATCTTTCCTTGAATTATACAGACAAAAAGCTTTGTTTGTGCTGGCTAAGGTGGCAGAGCTGAGAAGGGCGGGTGGGGAAGGAAATCCAAACTTCCTGGAGTCTCTTTTTCTTTGTCACTTCCCTAGTCTATTTGCACCATTTTTGTCCACTCTATTCTGTGTTAATCTCCAGCTCCTATAGCATGTGATTATTTAAAGATCTTATCCATTCATCCATCCATCCATCTATCCTCCTTTTCTACTTATTGTATGTATATATGCTAAAGGTAGACATATGTTTGCATTACTACAGATCTACTTCACATACACATTTATATTTACATACTGCCCTGTGGTCAACATTCAATTATCTGTATGGATTATCCCTAGCCAGTTTTTTGTATTTGGCCATTTCTCTGGGCTTATGCCTATGTCACCATCACTCAGCTGGTGTGTGTAAAGAAATATAAAGTGAATCTGTAATAAATTTAAGCAAACAATAATTCTGGGTTGTAAAAACATATAATGCTTCCTTGTACTATATTCAAATGATATTTAGGTTTCCATTGCTTCGGGACATCTATGCTGTGAAGTTCATGACCGTATCTAATGGACAGTGGACAACAACTGGGCTTGTGACCAGTTCTGTGTCTGGACTACAACACAGGGGTTTGGTTACCTTGCTCGAGTGAGATCCAGAGGCTTGGTAGCAGCTTGCCTTATCTGACAGCCATTAAAGTAGAGCGAGTCTCCGTGGGCATAGGGTGCCAGCTGCCCACAGCCACTGCCTATCACTCCACCTTGGATGGTCTCCCAGTTCGCCTCAGTGACTCTTGCTGACTCAAAATTATCTTTAATATAGCTAGGAAGATCGTGAGTGAAAACAGAGCAATCATCACCTAGAGGGAAAGAAACAATCATAGAAATTAGCTGGAATAAGGAGCATCATCAAAGATTAACAACAAGTATTCAATTTCAGATTTAAGCCATAGTTGTTCCTGCAACAATGGCAAAAGACCAAGCAGATATAGACTCCCAGAAATAAATTTCTCTTTTATTTTGGCAATTATTGACTTCCATTGTTTAAAAAAATCACATTATCACTGAGTCAATGTTTACTAAAACATGGAAGTGCTCATGTACTTATTTATCCTGTAAATCCATTGTTTAAATACCACAGCTCGGGCTGGGCCTGCACATTTACTAATGATGGGTTCAGGAGGAAGCTCTCACCCTGGCATGAGAGGCCAATCAATTTTTTTTTTCCCTACAGTAATATTGTAGTAAAAATAAAATGTCATGATCTTTTTCTTTTAGCTCTATACTTTATGATTCTTGAGAACAGAGTCTGTATCTTAATTCATTGTTGAATTTCAGCACCTAGCACCGTACTTAACACATCTAAGACATTCAATAATGAAGCTGGGATAAATAAATAAATAATGAACAAACTGGAAGCATCTCTCAGAGACTGCTGAACTGAAATACTGGCATTTAAGTAAGACACTATATTAGTAAATGTGTAAGTGCCTGCATTTTGCCCTGATTTGAACAGTACATCTTTTCTGAATGTTCACAGTAGTTCAAAATCAGAAGGTCATAGTTTTCTTGGATCAGGAGAGAGGGCAAATTCCAGACATCTACATCTCCCTGTGAGACATTCGATTCATTCATTTGCCTAAAGTTAAAATTCTGCAGCTAACCCACAGACCCAGCCCCTCTCAGTGGCAATGACAAGAGGAGAGAAATTTCTAACATCAGAGATGTGCAGCAGTCTACATTAATCATCTTAATTTAACTTGGAGGCAAGGAAATAAAATCAACCAAGAAATCTAAATAGATCCTATGCCAGAATTCAAATATATGGATTCTTACATTGTATGCTTGGGGGAAGTTGTATAATTCTGCCCCTGTTTGCATAAATCTCTCAGCTATGAGAAATAGCAAAGTTGATAGGAAAGAACAACCTGAGCACTGTTCTTCTTTCTAAGATTTACTAGCCATGTGACTTTAGGGAAGCCACTTAACCTCCCTGAGTCTCAACCTGTAAAGCGGGAATAATTATATTAACCACAGAAATCTTATGGGGATATCATAAATACTAAATGACTCTGAAGAACGAATTGGTGTATACTATGTAAATAGTAAAGCTTAAGACAGAGTAAGGATTCACTCAAAGAAGATTTATTAGCATTGCTATATACCAGGTACAAGGCTATGAGGATATAATGGAAATTATGTAAAGTGAACTTAGTAATGATAGAGGCTGAAACCCATTAGAAACATTGGATCAAAGGAAAGCAGGACTTCAGGGTTTTTGACAGGCCAACAGAGCAATTTCCTATGATGTGAGGAGTTCAGTGGATACTCTGGCTGTCTTTACTCAGCCTCTAGAAACCCAAGCAGTAACATGTATTTCTTTGAGTCATGAAGATTTTTTTGTGTGTGACAAAGCGACCCAGGAAACAGAACTACCCTGTCATCAGCTACATCTTGGGAAGACAGTGGCAGCTGCTGTTGGAAGAGGCTGAGGAAGGCTGGATACTGGCAAATGGATATTGGCAAAATATCTAGGTATGGGCAGCTAGTCCAGCAAGGAGAGAGGCCCAGAGTGGAAATTAAGTGTTGGGGGTGCGGGCAAGGGTGTATGGAGGACGTGGAATGTGAGATACTGTAGAATATCCTGAGTGGGTTTATCTGGATTTATATTTATAGAATATCCTGAGTGGTTTTCAATCTATATTTTAAAAAATTCTTTCAGGAACATAGCATAAAATTTTTTTGATAATTTGTTCCAAAGATAAATAACTTGTGATCAAGGAGTGTGTTATCTATCTCAAATCTCTCTGGTTAGGGTTTCTGTCCATTTCCTAGTGAAATTGTGTACACATGTTGAGATGAGGAGAACCTCATGGTCTCCTGTATCAAAAACGACAGCCTGAAATTCAGACCTTGGAAGCTTTCATCGCAGATGCAGATGGCGCCAGTGGTGCAGTATCCGTGCCCGCTGCAGAGCTTGGGGCATGCCTCTCCAATGTACACGTGGTCAATCGCCCAGCTCTGCTTCTCAGTTTCTTCCCCCTTCTGGATCCAGCGGAACTGTGTTGCACTGAAGGACCCACAGAGAGCAGAAGAGATTCAGTAGACTGTTATTTCTCATGTATGTGTCCTGTGTCCGGCCTCCAGCCTTTGGGAATGGGGACTATTTCTGAGAAAAGGGTTTCCCAAATTTCTCCCTGAAGCACTCCCCTGGCAGAGGTGAATTAAGTTGTGTTCCTCAGATTCTGGGAGTATAGCCCAAAATGTCATTCTGGAAGCTTGTATCTTCCCTGAAAATTTTAAGTGAATTTCTATTCCATAATAAATCTGACACAGTTTGGATATGTTGCCCCCCAAAGCTCATGTTGGGGTCTGATCCCCAATGTGGCAGTGTTGGGAGGTGTTTGTGTCATGGTGATGAACCCTCATGAATAGATTAATGCCCAGGGGGGTAGTGGATGAATTCTCGCTCTATTAGTTCCTGTGACAGCTGGTTGTTTAAAGGACCTTGGCTCCTCCCCTCCCTCTCTTGCTTCCTCTCACCATGAGATCTGCTTGCACCCGCTGGCTGCCTGCTGTTTTCCACCAAGAGTAGAAGCAGCCTGAGGCCTGTGCCAGATGCAGCTGTCCCAGAATCGTTAGCCAAACAGAATTTTTTTCTTTATAAATTACCCAGTTTTAGGAATTCTGTTATAGCAACACAAAAACGGACTAATACAAAATCTGCATCCATATTGCCTATAGAGGTGTGCCACTTTCCAATCTTTGAGTAAAACGAATGCTGCTCTAGGAAGATTATGTTCCATTGTTTTTATCCTGTGGCTTTGTGTAAACTGATAGCCCTGCACACCCCAGAAGGTATTTGTATCTGGATGAGAAGCGTAGCCTTTGGGAGCACAGAACACTGGGGCAGAATTGGTGCCAACTCAAGTCCTTGTTTGGGGTCTGTCATTCAGGGTCTGTGACTGAGTTTGGCGCATGTCATGGTATTTAGTCAAAAGAAAATCTGAGACCTATAAATCATTTTCTAACAAGCTTCTATTTCTTCTTCTTGGGGCATGTGGTTGACATTTTGGGCATGGGCTGGGGAGAGGAAAGAGAGAAGAGGGGAGAGGGCACTAGGGCTACAGCTAAAAGTCTGGCCTCACTTTCTCAGCTTTCTCAGCTCACTGCACGAACTCTGTGGAGACTGCCAGATCATTCCACAAAGTTTACCTTCATAGGCAGCGTACCTGGAGGAGACATGGTCAGGCAGCTGGATGGTGATTCTCTTCCAGCTTGAGCTGTTGACAGCATTGTAGATGGTAGCTTCATGGAACTGGAAGGGGGAGCAGCCGATGCTGTTTGAAGAGGAAGGCAGGCATTGGGTCTGAACGAGCTGCCAGGAATCGGACCTGCAGAAACCAAAGTAGACGAATCTTAAGAGAAATATATGACCTGCCTAATGTCAAGCTAATGCTTTGGGGGTAGGGTGAAATTAAGATTTTTTGGTGTGAATTTTCTATTTTCAATACATATTTATAATTACAGATAATAAAAGTAAAAATTGAAGATAATTCCTCATAAGAATAATATTCTGACTCTTTAAAAGCATGCTGATATATTCATAGATAACAGAATAACATGATAGCATGTATGGTGGTGAAATCTAGTTGCTTTCTCCCACTGATATTGTTACTAGAAATATGGCTGCATTTGATTGCCAAAATTGTTTGTCAATCCAACCTTAACTCATTACAATTATTTTTTAAAAGTGGTGGTGAGAGACAGGACTATCAGTACCCTAATAAGGTAATTGTACTACATCAGACTTTATTCAATACTGCTAAGAGATGTGACTCTGGCTGAAACATGTTCAGATCATCCACCGATTGAAATTTTCATTAGAGTTGGTTGAAAATAAACAACATGAATAAAAGAGAGTACCAATTTGAGGACAAATGTAGTGTGTTACTTATTTTAAAATATAAAGCTTCTTGGCTATAGCTTAATATGAAAATGGATTTTTCTTGGTTTGAAGGAAAAATGTGAAAACAAGATGTGTAAATTTTACACAAATGAAGTCGTATAATATTACACATGAACTGACACTTTTAATACACAAAGTTGTTCCTCTGTAAGCAGTTGCCTTAAAAATAAACAACCATTTGAATTGTGTATTCAAGTTTAGAGAAAATATAAAAAATTATTTCACTAACCTTGCATCCTTAGTGTATTCCAACATTACGGAATGAAGGTCCCCACAAGAAGTGGCTTCACAACCCACCACAATCTAAAACAAACACAAACAACCAATACACAGGCAAGATTAAATATCTAATATCATTAATTAGAAATACCTTCTCTCTCCATTACGACTCTTGCAGGCAATAAAGAAATACCCAGAGAAGCTTTTAACAAAGATGCTTGCCAGGACACCAAGAATGTATTCTTTTGAGTTCTGTTAAAGACATGCAATTTTGCATGGAGATGAGAATTAAGGTTTTAAATGTTACTATTCTATTTAATTAGTATGACATAATTGTATTAATCACAAATTTAGGTAAGATAATAATGCATAATATAATAATGCATACAAGCTATAAAAACCTGGTGATTCAAATTTAAGTCCTAACCATCTATCAATTAACAAGTCCTATTTCAGTGCTGATACTAGAGAAGGTTAATGCTGAAAATTTTCAGCCATACACCCATGAATAAAACAACTCTAAATTTAGAGAGAGAATAAGAAGCATATTCTAATAATGGTTATGGGTATCATAAAAGATACAAATAAAATGCTGTGGTGCTTCATATGAAGAAGAGATTGTATTTGACTAAATGGATTAGAAAATAATTCATCAAATAGGCTGTATGTGAGACACCCCTGAATAATGGGAAGAGTTTGAGGAGTAGAAATAGGAGAAATATATTTAGGTGGAAGCAAGAGTGTGAGGTGGAAAAGCACTGTGACATGTCTAGAGCACAGGGAGTGGTATGTTTCAGTCCAAGTGCAGAGTATGTAGAATATTGGGAGATAAGGTAGAAAGACTGGTTGAGTTTGGCAGACCACAAGTGGTAGTCTATGGTGTTTGACCTTAATTTGGTAAGCAATGCAGAGCCATTAAAGGTTTAGGAGCAGTGGAACGATGTGCTCAGAGCTGTGCTTTGTAAAGACCAATCTTACTGTGATGCCAAAGACAGATAGGAGTGGAGAGAGATTGGGGGTAAAAAGAATACTTAGTGGACTAGTGATTTAATTAGAGCCAGAATGGAGGTGGTAATAGTGCAAGCAGAGAATATTAGGATGCCAGGAACACTGGAAATTAGAATTAAAAGGATGCAGTAACTGATTAGACGTGAAAAGTGAAAAGAGAAAAATCCAAGACTACTGTAACATGTCAAGCTAGTTACTAGGTGAAAGGTGGTGCCATCAACAGAAATAGGAAAATCGGAACGAGGAGTTGGTATGGGGAGGGAAGGTATTAAGTTCACTGCTAGACATGTTGAGTTGAGGGGTCAGTGAGCAAAGCTGCAGACATGTGTACGGGCTATCAAAAATACTGAACTAATTGTTAGTGAGCCAGTCAAGGCTGGATATGCAGTTTTGCTCTTGAAGATGCGATACTTGAAGTCACAGGATTGGATAAAATTCCCAAAGGCGAGAATGTCTGTGGAGAGAGAGGAAAGCATACTGAGAAAGGCTGACATTTAGAGGGTTGAGGGAAGAAGAGGAGCCAAAAAGGAGACAGAAGCAGTTATCAAAGAGGTAAGAGGAGAACCAGCAGAGAACCCAGAAGCCAAGGGGAAAGAGAACTCCACAAGGTGGAGGGGCAAAAACAACAGTGTCAATCAAACAGTACAGAGAGAAAAGCAAAGGTGAGGAATGGGCCAGAGCTGTTGGATGTGGTGTGCAGAGTCTATGATGACTCTCAAGAATGCAGTTTTAGTGATAGTTTACTAAATTTCTGGGGACAAACTTTTTTTTTTTTTTTTTTTAAACAAATTGACTTGGTTAGAGAAAAAAATTGCCGTCTCTTCTGTTCTGGGTTGACAGAAGCAGCAAAAGAGGATGCCCCGATCTACTCAATCGAATATGATGCCCTAATGTGGCCACAGTGTGGGCCTGGTGGAGGGAAACCTTCACTCTTCAGGGACATGGCTTGGGAGTATGGGTGGCATAACACTGGACGTGACCGTGAACACCCTTCACGTCACTTAATTAAGAACAGTCCCGAGGCAGTGGTAGCATTTGGGGAGACGCTTCATCCTCTGGTCTCTGGAGGAAAGTTTAACATAGAGCCCAGGCAAAAAGCCAATACATTTTTTATTTCTGCTAATAATAATTCTTACTATTAACCATCATTGTAGTACAATTTTTAAAATAAGGGCATTAGAATAATTAATGTCTTTATAACGATCTAGTAATAAGCTGCATTTCTGTAATGCCTTTTAAAAAGTGTGGTTTGCAATCCAGAGCCATCAGTTGATACTGCTTATCTTCATCTCTGAATGTCTGAGTATTCATTACCTGGCACTGTGCCTTCCCTTCTGTCCTTCGATATGAATAAAATGTGCAGTTTAAAAGATTTTAGAGTCTCCTCTAATTCTTTGGGGGTTTGGGAAGTTCCAACCGGGCGAATGTACAGGTTTGTGTAGTCAGGGACAAGGGAAAATGAAAAGATATACTGAAAAAAAATAGACGAAGGGGGAAATGGCTTGATGCTTGTGATAGGCGTAAAGTAAGAGAAAGAGGCAGAAAAACGGTGGGAGTGGGGGATGGAGAGAGAATTATGCAACATAATAAAGAGTTACAGAGAGCTAAAAGCAGACAGCGGCACCTATTTGAGCTTTTTATTTACAAGGTTTGGGAGACTGAAATCAATGTTACACATATGAGACGTAACACAGTTATATTTCCTGCTATGTCCCAACATATTTAGAAATGTTATCTGTGCTCAAATAATCATACCTGAATAAAAGCCTTTACAAAAGATGACCTCTTTTTACTCATAAGATGAAGTCTCTTTTAATGAATAAAATCAATCATTTCCTTATAGTTGTCAAAAAAACATTCTGTCCCACCCCCCAAATGTAACTCTGCATCCTGACATGAAAAGCCACTTCCCCTTACTTTAAACTGCATCATGTATCCTGGCTGTATAATGAGTTCTCGGGAGGAGAGAGCGTTGTGAGTCTTGTCCTTCTTTTTATTTGGCCAGTAGAGGTGGAAGGATGGATTGCCACAGAACCCTGCTGTCCTGACTGCATTAGGGTAAAAACTCCAGTTTTCTTCATGAGAAGTGCCTTCTGTTAAGATAAATAGGAAGCAATATGGCATGTTATTCTCATGAACTGATTGGTTTATTGTTGAATCACTTAAACATTTATGCTCTAGCTTTTTGCTTACTCTTTAGGATTTTTATCTTATTTAATTGGTATAATATATAAATCCAAGGTGAGAAATAACAGTGTGAGAGGATTATTAAATGCTAGTATAATTATTACCCCATTTAGAAAATGTAATTGCCAGTCGGCACCATTACAAAGTTCTTGGTATACTTTTTAAGCCAGTGCAATATGTATCTCTGTGATATGGAGATTACTAAAGAAACTAAAATTATTTGGGGGCATTGAAATTCCAAATTACATTTAAAGCTAGTCACTTTGTCTGTAACAGGATTTATTAAATTCTCAGAGGACATTTCAGCAAGCAGCCAACTTTGAAGATTTATAAACCACTGGGCAAAATAAGAGCGAACATGTGTTGAGCAGGACTATGTGTTAGGCACTCTTCTAAATGCTTCTCATGTGTAACTCATCTGAGGACAGAAGTAAACAAAAGGCTCATAAAAGAAAACTGTTCAATGTCTTGTCTCTTACCATCATCAAAAGTGTCCACCAATTGGCTGGGATTGATTTCTGCTCCTCCAATCAAAATGTTGTCTAGTGCCCACTGGGCACGCTCCACCCCAGAGACCACAATTCCATTGCTGATCACAAAGGGCTGCCACCAGCGAAGCCGAGTGGTGTTGGTGAGGGCATCCTCGGGAAGGAGTATGTAGTCATGTCTAACAGAAATGTATTTCTGGTAATCCATCTCATGCAGCAAAGTCCAAGTAATTCCTATAATAACAAACATACCAACATAATAACATATCTGGGGGAAAAACCCCATAAACCACCAGTGTACTGCAGGCACTGGAAGCGGCCCAAAGAAATCTTGAACTAGGAAAGGAGAATTGATTTTGCCGTCTTTAACGTAGGTATTCACCACTTATGAACATTGTTTCAATATGAGGCCAGTAATATGAGGGGAAGGATATTTAGAAATACTCGGCCAAAGTAAAAATAATATATTTTCTGCTTTTAAAATCTAGATTCTTATATAGCTTATTTCTCATATATAATACTTCTTATATATTTTATTTCTCATATATACCCAGGTTTTGCATATTTCTAGTATTTTAAAAATATAGCTATTATAATTCTATGCAATTTGTAATTAGTTGGACTGGTATGTTATCTCTTATTGCTTGATAAGACTGTAGGCGGATGTTTAAATTACTTAGGAAAATACCTTTCAAATATCCTAAAATACTTTAGGGTCATCTATCTATCAGCTAGTTATTAAGAATGATATCTATCTGCTGAAGCAGATTTTCTAAAGACATCATGGTATTACTGGTTTTAGCTACTCCAAAATAATAAAAAAGAAATTTATTAAAATATTCTATGACACTCATGAATTCAGACTATTTTCTTTCACAACTAATGAAGTTTTGTTTTAGATCCTCTATAGCATTTTAACATGCTTGTTCACACAAAAGCTTTTAAAATGCTTTAAAATGTTTTAAAAATGATCTTTTACTTGGAAAATAATACAAAATTTATTTCTTAATTGTATCATTTATAATCAAGCTTCAGTTAAGCATAGAGGGTATTTTCTTTATTCATAAAATTTGGAGTTTGTTTTTTAATGTGGTTTCTCTCTTGGCCCCTTTTGGGGGTAGATTTTCCATAACACAGAGGTCACATGAATAAATTTTTTTTTTCTTGGTAGCTGGCTGGTATGCAGATCCAAACCCTTGACTTTGGTGTTATCAACATATATAAAACATGTAATGTAAACAAGATCTTTAGCTTTTTCTTTGTGACTTTCACGATTCGCATTGCGAAGTCAGCAAAGCTTGGCAGAGACTTTTCTGAGGGATGCTGGATGAAATTTGGGAATCTGCTCCAAGGCATAGTTTTCACCCCTGAAACGTGCCTCCATTTGTAGAGTAGTCCAGCAGCACGCCTTCCTTCCGGCAGATGGGCCGATGGCAAGAGGTCATGTTGTTTTCACTACCGATGCGTCCCCAGTACTGCAGGAATCTGAATGCAAGCACATATCGTGCATCAGAAAAATTAATTAGAACATACTCAAGTCCTGGATAACAACTTTTTCCATATGTGTTCCTTGCTTTGGGACCAATTTGCTATGTTGTGACAGAAATAACAAAAACTTGACCTACTTTGCACCTCTGAGATCCAAATCTTGAGTAATTGCTTGTCTCACAGTGGATCCCCCAAAATAGAGTGCAGTGTCCTCGGCAAGAATTCCACACTCAGTGCAAGTGCTTCCTCCTTCTAAGGACATCCATAAGTCAGGTTTGATTTCTTCACTGTCGAAGCGTTCCTTCAGGAAAGTCTGGAAAAAAATAAGCGAGATCTGATTAAAAATAACAATTTCAGATGATAACTATGGAATACTTAAGACATACAGAGTTACATCTTGGACTTAAAAAAAATAGAGCTGATTTGAAATGCTTTCCCCAAGATATTAAAAAAAAAAAAAAGAAACAGGATATCTCCACAACGTTCTTTTCCTTCCGACAGTGAAGATTATTTAAACTGCTTAAATAGTGTTTAGTAATTGGAATTTAAAGTCTAGAGAAAATCTTAAAACAACGGTAATGCTGACTACAGTAATGCTCCTATTTGTAAAAAAGTTACTTAAGCATATAATCCCAAATATGTATATTTATTTACACATTATATAAAAGTATTATTGTAATTTATTATAGAACATGCAGAAAAAATGGAAATTTAAAGGAATAAGGTAAAATATAAACAGACGTGCTAGCATTCCCCCCACCCCCACATTCCCCAGTGGGTTGTCCTGGAGTGTATGCCCTCCACTTGGGGTCTGCTTTGGGCAGTCAGAACCCTTCAGCTTCTAGCACAGAATGAACCTAGAATGTCTGTATGGTTGGGAAGGGATATTCAAAACCAAAACTTTCTGTATAAAGTCATAAGAAAATAAAACTTAGAAGGCAGTTTGAAAGACTTTTTGCGTGTTTATCAGGGCCAAGTTGCAGGGTAACGGGGAGAAGTACTCAAAATCAAGAATGAAATATCTTCCCTGGGTCTCCAGTTTATCTTTTTAACTAAGAATGATCAACAACCAGGAATAGTCTATTTTCCAAGAGAGTAGATAAAGTATTAAAAGTTCATGACTACATATTATGTAAAATTAGCTTATCCCTCATTATCATAGTCAAGATCTTGATTTTTCTATTCATTCTATCCATAGTACATTCATTTTGTCCATAATACAGTTTGGCATTAGGTTAAAATACATTTTTTAAAAAAATGATGAAAATATATCATGAAAAACTTTGTTATGGTTGCAATTGCAGTAACTGTGTGTAGCAAAACTATATTTTTCAGTTCTTTAGTAGAGTCATCTAGTTGCCACCTTATTGTATAATATAAATGATTTAAGTAGGCCCTCTGTTCCTTAAGCTTAAAATATAATCACCTTTATAGTTAAAGACATGCAGTCACAGGTCAGTCTTACTTTCCCTCAATAATGGTTAGCAAATGAATACAATTTTATGAATGAAGATTTATGTGTAAGAATACAAGTCAGAAGAAATGCATGGTTAACCATGTAAACGCTCATTGGAAAGATTTGAATCAGAGTTCATATCATAGATTTGTACAATTTTTCACCCAACTGAGGAATACTAATGAAATTTGAATGTTTATGAAAGAACCTAGTATTTTTTTTTTTTAGTTTATTCATTACCTGTGGCATATAAAAAGCCATATTTCTCATGTGATAACCTCATTTGTTAACAAAGGACTAACGTCTTCAGACATAAGTAAGAATTGTTCCAATTTCATTTTTAAAACTTTTCAATTGCAAAGTTGTTGAAGTATTGGAGAAAATAACAATAACAGAACAGGTTTTGTTTACACTGCCTCTCATATGTTGGATTTCAGTCACCCGTGTTTTTTCAGCTCAGTCATTTTTCTGTTACAATAATGATGAATGTGCTGTATTTATTCAAAGAAATAGAATATGTATATGGCAACTGTGTTGGGCAACCGTATTTGCTCTGCATATTAAATAATAATGTAACAGCTAAGGCTTCCAAAAATGACCTCTCTATTCTTAATATACAGCCACATTTCAGCAGACAACAAATCAGACAAATTTCTGAACAAAATTCAGGTGCAGAATGTTTTGAAAATTTCATCTTTTCTAATAATGTATGTATATTATTTGGTTTATTTCATAACAACAAAAACAACAGCGACCTCCTTCAAATAGTGTATCGATTAAAAAAGTGAAGTAAACAAGGCTTAATATTGACTTTAAATTAAGAGTCTGCTTAAGAAAAAAGAAACCCAGAGTGTTTATTTTCTTTAATCCACACAGTCTGGCTTATTTTATGAATTGGGTAAATAATACTAGAACTTGATCCTAACATTTTTGTATCTAAGAAACCTAAGCATATTTCTTTAGTTTCTCTCCAAAGGATTTATTTCCTGAGGAACCCAAAGGACATTGTTACAGACTGCCAGTCTCACTTGTAAGTTGGTTTTTAGGCGTGGCCTGTAATATGAGTAAATGCTTCTGTCAGGGGCTTTAATGTTACCTTCAGAGTGTGAGTCAAGTAGCAGTTTGGCCCAGAGTACCCCGGATCACAGATGCACTGTTCCTTCAAGCAATCTCCATGGCCCCTGCAGTTATCCAAGCACCCAGGGCCCAGGTAGAAATTATCGATCGCCCACTGCATATCCGAATACTTCTGATAGAACCTAAACCTTACTGGACTATTGACAATGCAAAAGAAAAGGAGCAAAAAACAAAAGTTAACTTTATTCAGGTTCATTTTCCTGCATGCATATTTAAAACTCAAAAGAAAAAACATATGAGACACTCTCACCCGACAAAATGGGTTAATAAAAAATGTTTTCTGACTATCATTGTCTTTGTATTTCTAGTAATAGAACTTTAAAGCTGGTTTCATTTAAATTTTATAATATCTAAGCAAACTTGCAAAACACAATGAAAATCAGTGGAATCTCTATTTTAAGCAACAGGAACATTTACAAATATAAATCTGTAACTTTTATAAATCAGGTTTCTTATGAACTGGCGTTCAGTGGTTATGATGCAATTTAGATTCACTAATCGCATGTCTGAAATTGTCCAGCAGGTGAGTGAAGCCTTTGACAGACCCTGGTCGGCACACACAGCCCTCAGGTGACTGGGAAACAGCAACTTCTGAATTCCCTGAAGACAATCAGTATTCGCAGAGTAACTGTACTAATTTGAAAACAATTTTGAAAGGGTTATATTAAACGACACTTTCCCTGAGATTTTAATTTCATCATTGTTCTTTTCTGTCTTCTAGCGAAAAAACAAGTCTCATAATTAACCTTATATTAAGATACACCACACTATTTTGGTTTAAGGAGTCCAAAGTGCATGAAGGAACTTTCTGCGGCAATATAAATGTTCTGTATCTTGTTTTATGTGGTAGTTACATGGGTTATACGGTAGTACAAACTTACTGATCTGAACAGTTGAGATGTATGCATTTTACTAAATGTAAATTATACCTCATTATTGAAAAAAAAGAGAAAGGAAAGGGGAGATGAGTCTATGATGGACATTGTAGTGGTTCCCTGGCATCCATTTCACTCCAGATGATTCATATGAGATAATCGTTGTAATATAATAACCCCTGGCTATTAAGTGGCTCAGGAATGGGCTAACTTGTACCAACGGGATGTAAGAAGGTGCTTATTCTGGCTCACTTGAAAAGAAAGCACTCTCTTTTTCTCCCATTGGACATAGGTAAGGAAGCATTCTGCTCCAGTATTCTGCTGTCTTATGTTCCATAGTGGAACTAGCCTGAGAGCTGAGCATGACACTAATGCTGTGGACAGCAGAGAAAGGAATAAGAGAGTTAGAAAGAACCATGTTCTTGAAGACTTTGTTGAACTTACGAATCAACCAATCCTAAAGTCTATTTATTTTTGGATTCTTTCATTATAAATATAATAAATTTCAGTTTTAACTGTACCAGTTTGAATTGGGTTTCTGTTACCTGCAGCTGAAAGCATCCTGATTTAGTTTCCTACTTAGCATGTTAATTAAATAAGCCCTTTAGATTTATTCCAGAAAACTGTGCAGGGTCATATAGCAAATGATATCTATGGGACACTGGAAAAGCCATGTGTGAGCACCTTATTCAAAGGCTCTGTATGTTTGATCATATATTATAATCTGTTTTACAAGAAGGTTCTTCATTTGACCAGAATATATGATTACTACAGTAGAGGTGCACCTGTCATTTTCTTTAATGGATCTGTTTTCCTAATATTACAGTAGAATGGAAATCTTTTCAAATTGCCTTAAATTAACACATTCACATACTTTCCAGATCACAGACTTTAATCGCCTCAGCTCACCAGTGCTGCAGGCTAATTACTTTTCCTGCAGGTGCAGAACATAATGCTTTGATAAAAGAAAAATGAAATCTATGAGCCATACTTGTACAAATAGCAAGAATAGTTAGGACTTGTACAAACAGCATGAAGAGTTAGGAGTCCTATGAATAGCATGAAGAGTTAGGATTTGCCCTGGCTTGGACTATCATGGATCGAAAGGCGGTAATGTGGGAAGCATGTGGTACATGGTGGGCCAGTCTACAGGTCGATAAGGTAGCCCACACCTTTTCATCTGGCTCCAAGACCATCACTATTGCTCTGTCCCCACTTGAGGACACTGAGGTGTGGAAAATGGAAGGGCTTGCCAAGGCCATTTTGTCAAGTCTGAGGATTACAATTTGAAATCTCCTGAAGTTGGCTCATCATAGAAGCACCAATTAGAGAACCTTTAGAGTTAGGGAGGAAGAGAGCACTTTACCCACAATTACACATAATTTCCAGCTTGACAACAGTCCCTTACCAACTTCTGGGTGCCTGGAACCAGGCTTAATTTAGTTTTCTACTTACTTTCCCACTAAGTTTTCAGGAAGTGGGTAGGTGATCCTTTTCCACCCCTTAGTTGGAAAGAAGACAGATGGCTGAGAGACACTTCCAGAGCATTTTGGGTCAGCAGGTAAGCACTGAGGGACCAGATAATTCCAGCTCACACCGAAGTCAGTAGAATACTGCACATGAATTTGATTCTGGGCAATTTTTTCAGACACTTTACACCCAACAGAGATCTAATAAATGGAAAAACAAGATCATGAAGGTATTAAAACCATATTACCATGTTTCTGCTCTAGAGACTTGGCAGCAAGAAAGCTGCTAATCACTTGATATACACTGTGCCACCTCCATCCGGTATTTTCAGGTTCATTTTGTTCTGCTGATGGACAGGGGAAGTCAACGTTGTTGCCCAAGGTGACGACTTATAGAAAGTGACAAATATATTGTGTAGGGGGCTTAGAGAGAAGCTGAAACCTGCGCTTCTGCCATGCTGGCTGATTGCAGGGAGGCCTGGGCCTACTCTTACAAATCGTTTGTTGTGTTAATGGTCTGGCAGTTCTATTTGGCAGAATACTTGACCAAGAAGAATTGCGAACAGCTTTACCAATTTAACTATTTTGTTGTACAATTTATGACTCAATAAATCACTTTCAACTACAAGTAAGATGCAGTGCCGTGATGACAGAAGGTACTTTTAACAAGGCACAGCACCCTTCGTTGATGGAGATAGTCGTTATGTGACATTTGTTGCTAATACAGTGGGGTTTAGGTGGATGGAATAAATTGGTTGACATAAAATCTTGGCTAAAACATTGGTAAAAGTTGATGTTGGCACTAATACTAATCATGCCTTTGTTTTCTGTAATTTCCTTTCTCCAGGAACATCCAAATGGTCTTGTAAAAGAAAAATTAGAAATAACAATTATAGCTTTAATCTTCTCTAAAAGATATAATTTGCCTAAGTCATATAATGACTTAACTCAGGGATTTGGAATTAGTATTCTACATTTTTATCATCAGTATTTTGCTCTATCAGTATTTAATCATGAGTAAAAACATATTTACTCTTACAAAAGTTTCATCTTGAAATAGTTCAGAAATAAAATACTTTTAAGCATTAAGCAATATATAGTTCAATTGTATATTTCCTTACTATCAAATTTTATTTTTCAAAGTATATGTTAAGTACATGAAATATTAGATGATCTTTGTCTCTACAATGTTTTTGATTTGTTTTGCTGCTAACATATTTTTTTTTATGTAATTGAGACCATATTGTTTTCACCTTGAATTGCATAATCCAGCCTTCGGTGGGAGTCAGGTCATGGGTCACTGTGTACACCTCTCGTCCGTCATGACTGCCACAGATCATGACACCATCAGGGGAGTCACAAAATCTTTCTACTGTACAATCATCATGGAATAGCCAATGCTCATTCACTTAAAAAAAAAAAGACAAAAGTCTTATGGCAAATCAAGACAAAAGTATTTGAAGCAAGCTTTCACTTTAGGAAAGGTCTAGAATAACCTTAGTAGAAATCTCTCTTATAATATATTACATATAATCTATAGGCAAAACATTAATGTAAACACACTGTTTTAGGAACATGGATACTGGGAGGATTGAGATGTACCTAAACAGTGTAGATTTTAGTATACAGTTGAAATAAAAGCATTTGTATCTTATGTGGTATAAGTGAAAATCAAAGGGAAATATCCATTTTTTCTGACAGATATTTAGCTTTTTAGGCAGCATCTAAAGGAGCAGAAAGAATTTTTAGTAATAGAGAGTGGAAAAGAGTTAGGTACTTCTACTCAAATTCTGGTAGTTTTATCTGGGTAAATAAAAGTTTATATAATCTGTATAACTGATATATAAAAACTGCATACATTTAATATATACATCGTGATGAGTTTGGACATACATATATACCCCGTCATACAATCACCACAATCAAGATATCCATCATCTCAAAAATTTGCTTGTGTTCTTTTGTGTGGGTTGTTTTTTTTTTGTTTGTTTTTTTTTTTTTTTGGTAAGAACACCTAACACGAGCCCTATCCTCAATATATTTTAAAGTGCAAGACACTGTATTGTTAACTATAGGTACTATGTTGTACAGCAGATGTCTAGAACTTATTCATCTTGCATAACAGAAACTTTATACCGATGGAAAAATGATTCCCCATTTCTTCCTCCCCCAGGTCCTGACAATCACCCTATTAAATTATAAACAAATGATTTTTTGGGTCCAGAAATGATTTGAGAAAAATTAAAACTTTGCATTGTGCAATTTGTTATAAATGCTACTTTTAAGTCCTGAAATATGAAGCTGTACTTAATTGGCAAAAATCAAAATAAAGTATTATAAAGAGGTTATTTAAGAAACTAGGGTTATCTCTAAAATAATACTGTCATAGTTTACCTTGGTAATATTATTATTTGATTAATTAGGCATGAATATTTAAATATTCTAAATAGATATTTCTTTCAATAAATCTGAATCCTCTTCAAAACCAGATCAACAGTTAAACTTTGAGAAAATGTACTTAGCAATAAATTGAATTGATTAGCGCAGAGTACATCCTATGTGTTGAGCCTCTCTCTCTTACACACGCGCGCACACACAACACACACACACACACACACACACACACACACACACACACCCTCAAAATTCCCTGTCTCTTCTGGAAGAGGTATTTTTACATCATCATTTTATGCCAGAAAGGTTATAACTTAAACAGATCCATAAACTACATCTAATTCATGATATACTTTGATTTTATAGATCCAACTTTTCCCGAAAGGTTCCCTGGTTAGCCCCAGTATTTACTGTGGAGATAAACAGGTGCAGCTGGAAGCCTGGGGCTACCGTGCAAGCAGCAGAGTTGGATGGCCTCAGAAGATCCAGAGAAGAGGTCAACAATTTAATTGTAATTCAGCCTTTATTCATACTGTGTCCTTTTGATTCCATCTGAGCATAGTAAGTGCCTGTAGAACAAGCAGCTTATCTTTGTGACTCAAATGGCTACCACAATACCATCTGTGTTTTCACTCAGAGGGATTTGGAGCCATGTTTAATCCTACATCACAGACAGGACTCAAGGGTCAAAGTGCACAGAGATTTGAATCCCAATAAGAATACTCTGAGCAAGGTTTTTCTGGTGTACATATTTCACTTTGTTAGAACTCTGCAGTCCTGATGAAAGAGGAGTAATCAACTAACTTATCAATCTATTCTGTAATATCAGAAACTACTTCTGTAAGAAGATGTTACAGTTTCTAGGAACACCATTTTTACAAGACAGACAGGAGCCAGAAAATTCGTTCCTTTAATTGTATATCACCAATTAAGCCTAAAGTAAAAATCAGTATTTTAGGAACTTGAAAAACTAGTCTGTATTTGCTTTTATTCATACAGAAGCAGTGTTTAAATTGTGTCTGATCATAAACTCACTTATGTAAATCATTACACAGAGAAAAATAAATGAGTAATTTAGCAAAGCTCTGAACCAGTCTATGTAACCGTATCTCAATAACCTTCTTAAGAGAATAAGATTACTTGGTGGTGGTGAGGGACATTTTAAGCTTTTTATTTACAAGGGTGTTATTTAGTAAATATTTGCAGTTACACCACTGTGTCATATGATGTACTAATAAGTGAATTAATGAAATTAATTAACCTAAATATTCAGTAACATCAAAATGATAAAATAAGTTATGATGCAATATTATACAGCTATTAAAATTTTATTTTCAAATATACTTAAGGACATGAGGAAATGATCAGGATTTAATTCTAAATGAAAAAAGCAGGCTACAAAATACATATAATTTAAGATTATAATTTTGGTAAATATAAATGCATAGAAAGAAATATTCCAAAAAATATGCCAAAACATTGACAATGGTTATCTCCTGTGTGCTTTTTATTTTCAACTTCATGATTTTCTGTATTTTTTCTATTTTACTCTTTGAGCATGTATTATTTTGACAATAAAAATAAATAATTAAGTATTTTAAATTATGAAAATTCCTCAAATTTTAATTGTTTCCCAGCACATGCGATTCCTCTGGAAGGTTCTTATCAGTGTTCTTACTGTAAAATTATCTAGATTGTCTTTGTTGTGCAAGATGGTAGGGCTGAGTTGGGTATGACATGCAGTACCACTGTCTTAACCTATAGAGATATAATATTATATCTATTTTCACTGTTTGGACACATTTGCAATGTTGGGATGAGACACATAATTAAACATCACTACTTTATCTGAAGATACTATGTTTTGTGTCATATAACCAAGAATGTGGCATGGTAAAGACACATACTTAATATAACACACCACTTTAAAAAAAAGGTGACCTGAATAGTGTCATGAAATGAAAGAGAACAAGACACTAAACATAAGAATAGCAGAAAGAGGTCCTTCCTAGTCCACCAGCATCACTGAACGACCCCTGTGGAGAATGAAGAGCAAGGCCTGGGACATGATCTGAAACTTGAGATGCCATCACCAATGTGTCTGACATGCAGCAAAACAAAACAGTCGTCTTTGGATATTAAAACAAATGATCAGAGAAAGTTGGCTTTCTACCCAAAGTAGAAAACAGGAAACATAGAAATGAAAGTTTCCTAAGAAAAGAAAATTATTCTGTCAATAAGAATATAGAATGCTATTTATTAAAACACACTAGTTGGCTTGAATGAAAGAAGAGATTTAGTTACAATGTCCACCAGGGAGGTGGAGAGGAACGAAAGGACCACACCCTTTTCGCTGCTTCTACACCATCTGAGCATCTGAAAAGTTTCCACATTTCACTCTTTCAAAAAGACCTGAATCCAAACACCTGCGTTTCCACTGAATTTTTACCTGCAGTTTTGTCCTCCATAAACATGTCAAAGGCAATTCTCCCGACAGGCCCGGCGTCTGCCGGGGAGCGCTCGTGCTGGGGCACTGGGGCGCTGCTGAAGGTGTCCAGCATGACGGTCCTCTGACTGGCGGAGCCCGAGATGAGGACGTTGTCGATGGCCCAGTCGTTCTGATCCAGGCCATCGTGTCTTGGCTGCCACCAGCGGAAGCGAGTAGCGATCTCTTTAGCATCAGGAGGGAGAAGGATATTCACAAATCTATAAGAAAATGATGGGGGAGGGAGGTGTGGAAAAACCTTGTCAAATATCTCATGTGAGCAAAAGATTTACAATCAGTGATAAGACTGTGTATATCAAGTGGCAGGTGAGGAGAGGACATTAGGTAAGATAATTTTTAAAAACCATGATTTGGCTTGATTTTACAAAGTCTCGGTAGTCACTAAATTGGGGAAATAGAACGTGAACAAATTCAAGCATCTCAGAACTATCTACTTACTCCACCTGTCCACGGGCAGACCCTGGAGGGACGTCACAATTTTCTGCATACCTGGGGATATCTGGAGGCCCAGAGCACATGCGCTTTGGTAGATATAAGCCAATACTGACTTTTTTCTGTCACCTAGGGGTTGGTTTCATCTGTTTCCTTCCTCTGGCACTGTGTTATCACTCTACTCTCACGAGTGCCAGCATTTGACTTGGACTGGATTGTGGCAGGATATTTGGGCTCTCAGCCTGAGGGTACCAGGTATGTTACTGGTTGTCTGTAGTATAGACATTAACTTTGTTTATACATTTTTTTATTAAAAACATTATACTAAGAAATGCTGAGTGAGAACCATGGGCTAACAAGCCCAGCATGCTATGCCTGACTCAGTCACAAAGGATGGACATGGAAAAACATGGCTCTATGCTCCAACGTGAACCTTAAAGAGCTAGAAATAAGGTCTAAAATACTCCTTAACTGCAGTTACACATTGAAACCCAGGATTGTATCAAACCCTTTTGAATTTATATGTACAGCTCATAAGGTCTGTTGAGGAAAATAATTTCCTTAGGTTTACTACCCTCTATGTAAAGTACCATCTTTTTATCCGTGCTAATCTACCTTCCTTTAATTTCGAGGGCTTCTCTTAGCGTTAGTCCTCTAGGACAGGGCCAAGCAGCCCAAGTTCATCCTGTGAAGAACCCTTAACCTGAGGGGTTCAGTGACAGTCGCTTTCGTCTTTGCCTTTCACATTAAGAGGTTTTATTATTTTAATTTTGTTTACACAGTATCTCCTTGAGGTTTTATTTTTCCTTCCTCTTTTCTCTGTTATGTCTTCTTTGAGGTACCGTGGCCAGAACAGTAGGCAGTATCCCAGATGGGAGATCATCCAAGATTCATTCAAAGCTAGGATACTTTCAGTTTGATTTCCAATATTTGAATTTTAGATACTTTTTAAAAATTATTCCCATAATTTTGTGCACCTTTTGTACTATGACAGCTTAACGGATTTTGGTTTGAGGGAAGGAAAGTGTAGACTGTGAACCCTAGGCCTTCCCCTATCTAGTTACTGGCAGCTTAGAGATGATCACCCTGAAAGGAAGAGTCTTTTCCAAAGTTCCTTCTTCACTAATCTTGGTTTTGAAGCTCGTCTGTCTCCTTCTCCCTTTTTTGTATGCTCACCCTGTAAGATCTTCCTATAACTTACCTCCATTGATTTGGCATGTTCAATTAACATTTTAAAACCTATTAGATATCAGAAATCTATCAGCCTCTGGAGGGATACTCAATCACATTTCTCCATTCAGAGCAATGATTTTTTTTCTTTCCTATTTCTAAATGAGTTTTCTTCCTCTGATAAAGAAATCCTCAGCCACATTTTAAAAACCTTTGGAGCGGAAATTTATCAAAGGCTGCTTGAAAGTCTAAATAAATTATGATCATGATTCCTACCTTAGTCAATTTGTTTCTCCTTCAGAGAAGTGAAGTCAATGAGACAGTTATGCTTTTACTCTGCAGAAACATAACTTCTTCCTTTGCCCTGTATATTATACTGCTTGAGTGTTCAGGAACTCATACTTGAGAGTCCTTACAATTTCCTTCATAAAGACCAAGGAAACAGTTTATTTGGCTTGTCTGTTATCTTTTACTAATAGATGAGTGAATTTTTTTTTTTTACACTATTACGCTGTGTACCACTTAGCTTCTAATTGGATTCCTTTATTGGTGTCCAGCTTTAACACAAGTGCAGGATTTAAAATTTGTGCTTGTGGCAGAGATTGCTGGTATTTCCTCTACTGCCACTCTCCCTTTCTTCCTTCATAAGAGGAGCCCATTTATTTATCCAGGTAACTAGTCACCCAGAATAAGGACATATTCAGCCTTCCTCACATCTGGGTATGGCTATGTGATCAAATTCTAGCTAATGAAATGTGAAGGGAAGTATAAGCAATACTTAGGAAGTATCCTTAAAGAGAGAGAGCATGCCTTTCTGGCCCCATTCTCCTTCCTACTGGCTGGAATGTGGAGGAGCTAGTTGCCCTTTTGGTCCATGAGATGGAAGTCACATGTTGAGTGTGGCAGAGCCACAAGACGGAAGGGACCTGGGTCTCCAATACTTGTGGAGTTACCGTAGCAGCCCTGGGCTACTCTCTTGGGGATCTAATTCACATAATAGGGAGAAAACAACTTTGATTAAGTTATTTTGGGTTTTCTGTTATTTATAGCTGAACTAATCTTAACTGATATATCGAATTTAAATGGTCATTTATAAGATTCTTTTTATTTTACCCAGTTTTTAGCTTGCCCCTGGCTTGTCATGCAGTAAAGGATCATCTGTGTTTCCTGATTAGGCTGTATTTCTCTTTTCTCTCTGGCCTTCCCCTTCTCTCTCTCTGCCTCTCTCTCTTATCTTTTGCCCTCCTCCTACTTTAATGAATGTGCCCTTTTCCTTTTCAACATCCTCTTTGATTTTTCTAAGTGGTCACATTGATTGCTTTTGGCCCCTCAAAAATATATTTTTTAAAGTGACCCATACATTGTGTTTATTCAAGGTGTTTTAAAACAGGGTTTTAAAATAGACTGTAGGCTTTTTAAGGATACTTATATTTTATTGTTTCTTTGGGGTTTTTTGCCCCAAATTCTCTAAAACTGAGTGAACACTATATAAATAAATATTTGTTTTTCTGTTTCCATTTTAGTTATCATATACTTATTAATATCTATGGGTTTCTGCACTGAGTTTATTCACTGCTGGCATTGTGATAGCATATTTCATCTTATTCTGGGATATGAAAACTAGTTGCTCTTAAATTAAAAATCCAAACTAGCTGTTTATCCAGCTCAACAGGCTTTCTCATGTCAGTCCCAGAGGCACCGTCTAGTGATGAGTGAGTTAGAGGTCCCCTTTAGTCCTCTGTGACTGATTTCTGGTAAGCCTTACCAAGCATCTTTGTTCAACATACTAGTTATTAGAGATAAAATAGAATACAAACCCAGGTTTACTGTACTGGTCATAGAAAATTTCCATTAGCAGGTTCCAGGTAATGCCTCCATTGACAGAATATTCCAAGAGAACACCTTGGTTACGGTTGTTTGGTGTAATCAGGCATCCATACATGAAGTAAAATTGGATAAACTCAGCATTGGTGAGGTTTAGATCTACAGTGACTAACAATCGACTACAACCCTAAGGAAAAGAAGCAAAAAACAAACAAACAAACAGTGATAAGGAATCTTGATTGTTTATAATAGATTTTTTTCTTGCTTCCATCCTTTTAATATTTCTTTTGTAATACAAACCACCTGGTATTGTAGCACTGATTTTATCATCTCTCTTACTTTGCTAACTCCTAACATGGTGCCCAGTACACGGTAGGTACCCAGCAACTGTTTGCTGAACTTTGAAATTTCAGTATTCAAGACTTACTTATAGAGGGCAGTGTGTTCCAGAAAGATTTTCTATGTAGTTTTATAAGCAAGATGAGAGCTGAAATTAAAATAACTGTCTTATGTTTTTATTAAACTATTTCCAGTTATTCATGGCATTTGTTAGATTTTGAAGAAGGCGTCAGGTACTAATGAAATTGAATGTTGAGACAACTATTTTAATATGAAATTTTAAAATGACCACATCTAAATATTCATACAATTTAATTATAATTAGAGACAAAATTATAATGTTTTCATTTAAATTTTTATAGCAGATTTTAATGTCATCTATATTATTTCATTCATTAATGTTGATAGGTAGATATTTCTTAGTTGCACATATGTGGAAAAGGAGGCCACTCAGAGTTCTGTCTGTGCTAGAAAGAGTATCCTAAACATTGTATTCTTAGTCAGTGCTGATGATTATAAAAATCCTATATGCCATATGTCTTCTTATTACTCTTGGGCTAAAATACTGAACATAAATAATACACTTCATCGGTACCAATGTAAACTCTAAGATAGAGCATGACAGGGAAATAAATTGCTGACAGTGAATTTGCTCTTCTTAAAAGTTAGGTCTGGCCAGTTAGCTCAGTTGGTTAGAGCACGGTGTCATAATACCAAGGTCAGGGGTTCATGTCCCCGTACTGGCCAGCCACCAAAAGAAAAAAATATTAATTTGTCTATCTTTTATGGTATTGGAGAAATTGTATTTTTAAACAAAGTCATCGTTGGCAGCAATAAAATTTCCCAAAGAAAGTTTCCACTGTCATTGCTGTCATTCACAAAATAATATGCTGTAAACACAAATGTCGAGTAATTTCTGACAATTATTCTTTCTTGAATAATTTATAAAAGGATTGACTGTTGTTAATAAATTCAAGAAACTTTGAAGCTCATTTTCCATTTTTAAAAGGCTCCTTCAATCCCAAATTTGTTGCAAGCTCAAGAGTTTTCAATTAGAGCTTCACCCAGATGGAAGACCCCACATTGTGCACGTTTTCTCTTCGCAGGTGGAAATTCAATTAAGTCCTTTTTCGATGTGTACTTAAATATGTCCTGTGCTGGCACCATCCTGAATAATTAAATGATCTCAACTGATCTGTGGTAGGAAAATACTGGAAATAATCAGTACTTTCTGATTTGTACACAGTTGCAAGTTCAGATCAGGGGTGTGCATTTAGGGTAACAAACTCTGCATCTTGATTTGCCCATTAAATTCAAAAGAGGCTCAACTAGTTTGGTGGGAAAGTAACATGAATAACCAGCAGTCAAACCCTCACCCCGCTGAAATGGAGAGCCATTCCCGAAGCCACAGCCCCGCACACGGTACTCAGTTTCCCTCCATTCACAGTCAGCCAGTTCTGGTTCGATGGAGCACGATTGAAGTTGTCTTTGAGCTGGGGTGGGAGAGAGGCCTCGGGCTCATCGCAGTATAGGCCACCCCACTGCTCGTCACAGCTGGGTGTGGAAAAAGTGAAAGGAAAAGTCAACATTAAACAAAGCCCCTGAAAGTGTGTTCTCAAATTAGAGAAGCCAACTCTTTTCCTAGTTCAGGATGAGGAAAGGTTACTGATTTTCACAGAGCTTGCCAGAATTCGCCTTCTGTCCTTAGCAGTGCTTTAGGTTAGACATAAGCTGTGATATAACTACCTCTAGGATTTTCTAAAGTAGTGACTTGGGGTTACAGGTGGAGAGAAAGAAGCCACTTCAAAGAATTTAGTAAAGCCCTGTCTCTACACGACGCAGCTCTGGATGGCTGATAAACAATTGCAGCTGCCAAAGTAAACTAGGAGGTCCTAATAATTTATGATTTTTTTTTTTAAACAGAGGTTTTGGGCCAATTAGGACTCTAAGAGGCCATGTTCCAAACAGCAGAAGATACTTTGGATAGTAAGTGTCATCTTCCACTTTCCTGTTCAGGGTGGAAGAGGATATGAATATAGGACCAGGAGGCTCAGGGTCTCAAGGGTCATTCTGGATCTGAGCTAGAATCACTAATCAAAGGAAAGACTTCCCAGGTGTGGAGATTCGTGGAGAAGGGACTATGAATTCTCTACCCCATCAAACAGCATAATCTTTGAAAATAAAGCACAGAGGCCTATAATGAATGCTTGTGTGCACACGCGCACTTTATTTAGTTTTCTCCAACGAAGCTGAGGCTCTCTAAAAGTAATATACTAGTCCTCTTCATCAAATATGCCTGGTAAGTTGACTAGACATTTATATACTTTCTTATGCAAACAACACAGGAATACTAATTAAACCACGACAAACACATCTCATTACATATGTTCAGAAATAAGTGAGAAAAATACTTATGATGTATTATTTCTGGTCAGAACATACTGAACTCCTGAACCTCATTTCTAATGTCTTTTTCAAGCTCTAGTGTATCACAGAAACACAGATGGAAATAAAACATAGTCAATTATAATTCGGCCTTCTCCTGACAAGATATCTATTGTTCAGTTCCTAATCTCTAAGCAAGAACGAAGATACAATATCTGTCAACTCCACTCAATATCATATTTCAGGAAAAATGTATAACCTAAGATAGCTTGGGAGTGATTCAAAAACGAGTTGCAGAAAAATCTCCGAGATGGAATGTGAATCAGGAGCTTTTGACAAAATGAAGAAAAAAATCTACTTACACACAGTTTCCTTGGATGCACCTCCCATGGCCACCGCACATATCTATGCAGCCGTCCCCGATGTAGACATTATCTATCGCCCACGTCTGCTGCTTGTCGAAAGGAGCTGGTTGATGCCAGCGGAAACGAGTGGCTTGGGACCTTTGAAGAAGAGAATTATAATGAAGGATGCAGTGGAAAAGAGAATGTGTATGTTTGAACAAGCGTGTGGAGGAGCATAAAACAAAAGCATGTGCATTTCCACTCCTGTCCTGAAAAGAACGTTCATTGTTGTGGTAGTCTATGCAAAATTTTGGTTAACAAAACCAAAACAACCGAACTGCAATATCTTGATCATATATTTCAGCCCAGTGAAAACAGACTAAATCAGAAACTAAAACTAATCCTAACATCTCAGGGGAGCAGTGAGCAGTGAATTTTGCGTGGGAACTTTCACAAAGTGAAACCAGAGCTGCCGCTAACTTATATGTACAAATTCGGAGGAGATGCCTGTCATTGAGCAGCCACTATCCCTTTGCCTTTGACTTGGGAACAGAATATGGGCTGGATTTCAGCTTTCCACTTGTTCCCTAAAACCAGACACTTTTGTGCAGTGGGCACACTGGTCCACCTCACACAGCATTCCTGAGGAATTCTCCCAGTGAAAGTCTTAGACACAGTATGAGTGTAAAGCAGACGGATCAATGAAACCCTAGGTAACTGGACAGAATAAAGGAGGAAGGGTAATAAGTAAGACCAGACTTATTTTATTGATTTAAAAGTGTATTAAAACTTATATATGTTGATTTAAAAGTATACAAATGAAACTGAAACAGAGGTTCTCCCATTCGAAACAGAAATGTATTTGCTCATTCAAACAGTTTTAGGGAGTGTCTTTTTCAGAAACACAAACATGTTTTCAGAGGCACTAGATGGCAGTAAAATCCAAACAATGCCCGAAGCTCAAGTGAGTTGAACATTAAAAGACTCTTAAAGGAAATCATTTGTGTTTATTGATCCATATACATTTTGTCATTAAGAGACTGTTAGTCATTTGGCTGAAGAATGTCTGTTTTAGACAGGACAAAAGACCAAACAACAGCAAAAATTTTGTGTTTTCTAATTGAAGACATTTACGCAAATTTTAAAAACTAGAAAAGAAATAGACTAGAACTAAAATCTTCATTCTGAATATAAATAGTTCAGTCTGATATATGTCTACAGAGCATCAATGCAGAAATGGATTTCTCCACAATCCTTGCTCCTCAGCTCCCATATGCTCCCCACAAGCAGAGTCATCTCTGCCTAATACTCTCCTGTCACTTCCTATTGCATTTAACTTGAACCCCAAGCCTTGTCGTTGGCCCATGAGGCTCTGCCTGAGCTAGGTCCTCTCCTCTCCTCCCTTATCTGGGCCACTCACCTCCCAGAGAACTATTTCTTCTCCCACTTCCCAAAGCACACCAGACTCTTGCCCACCTTTCTGCCTGCACACTTTGCCTCCCTCTGCCTGGTTAACACCTGTGTGTACTTCAGGTATCAAAGGAAATGTCAGGTTCTCATAGAGAAATTTTCTTCCTGACCTCTTTTAAAATATTTCTTCCATATTATTCTGTGTCACAGCAAACTGTTCTTTTTCTTTTATGGTATTTATCACAATTATCATCATATACTCATTTGCATCAGTATTTGATACATACCTGTCTCCTCCCTGGAACAGTAAGGGATAAGGGAGCAGGTGGGGATAATCCCTTTTTTGCTCAACATTGTGCACTCACTGCACAGCACCCCCATTCCGGAGGTCTGTATAGGTACAGGGAGCTGGTATCGGGAGACGGCCACGCTCACAGCAAGTGATGTGAGGATGCCCCCAACCCCAAAGTTGTGCTACGCAGTGGCTCTGCTGTTGAGCTATTTTTAATGAATACATTTACTAATAGCTGTGCCTGTTTATATGCAGCAACATCTTATAAATAACACAGCGGAACATCGTATTTCCATAGCACCTAATTACTTGGATTCTGTAACTACTCAACATTTATATATTTATTCTGTCTTTCTCTTAGACTGTAAGCTTCCGAATGGCAGGAAATAGCTCTTCAGGAAATATCGTTTTGTATTCTCAGTGCTTACAGACAGTAAGTAAGTAAAAAACTTGACTTGTTCCCCTAATATCTTATATATGCCTCACCAAAGCCCTATCACTTTGTATTCAAAGTGCCTATTTAGATGTAGTTCCTTCTGTGAGATTACTCTCCTTATTTACCATTTTATTATTAGTGGCACCTATAAATGTTGCTTCATAAACGTGTGCTGAAAAAATATTGAGTTGATGGCAAGAAGATACTGAGAGAGAATTAAACAGGAGATGTAGGGTGGATGGGCAGGTACTGAGGTCAGCTGTGAGCGGCAGTGATTTGGTAGTTACGAAAGGGGGAGGGCAGCCTCCCACAGTTGAGAGGTGGCATGGCTGCCTAGTGGGTGGCGGTTTTCTGATCACTGGTTGTGTTAATCACAGTCTGGGCATCCACTTAACAGAGCGATTGCATGGAAGATAAGGGCCAGGTGCATTGCTGGGGTTGACAAGCTTTATGGGGACATCCAACCCTGACATTTTTAGTTTATGCAACTCTCTGGCATTCTACAGAAAAGGAAACAGTGGGAGACCTTGTGAAGAATGTATGAAAACCAGAGTTAGCTGAGAGGAATAAAGATAAGTGAGGGCTCTAATTTGTACTCTGGCACTAGCCAGTTCTATGTTCACGCTGAGTAACTTAACAGATATAATGAGGGGTTAAATAAGGTGTTTTCAAGGGCTCCTTCTCAAATGCAATGATTTTATATCCTTAGGAATAACTACATATAGTAATTATGTGCCCACAAAACAATATGACTGCACTATCCAATATTATTTTATAAGAAGGAGAAGAACTGAGATAGAAGTTAAAAATGAGTGTGGAAGTTGAATTGCTGACACTTTTTATTCCCAGCCCTGCACAGCTTCACTATGTCAAGGGGCCAAATCACTTGTGTTTACACGCTGACACTTCCCTCTCTGTAAAACTAGGAAAATGCTACTTCCTGCCTCACAAGGGTGTTGTGAAAATTAATTAGCTCATGTTACCAGGACCTACGAGTATCCTGATGGAGTCCCTGGGCAGGTGTCATCATTTATCCTGAAGTTCCTTGTAATGACGGCCACTACCAGCTGCTGCTTTTTGCAGTTGGGAGGGAAATGGCCCCAGAGCTGACTTCTCATTTTCCCATATCCTTGAAATCTCTTCCCTTGCTTTTTAATTTTTTTTTGAATTTATGCCATTTCTTCCCCATCTACCCCCCCATAGTAAGTGCTACATAGTGCTTTAAAAAAATCCATTGCTAAGCAGTAACAATGTTATTGCCAATAGTATGGTTCCTCTCACTGGCCTCCCAGGTGCTTTCCCCACACTGCAGCCACTACTTTTAATAGATCTCAATACACATTTTAGATTCTTTGTTTATGCTCTTTTCTTCAAAATGACTCTATCTACCTACGAAGTCCTCATTGTCAGCATAATAAGAAAAAGCCCTTTGAGAGAAACCATAGATTTTTAAAAAACCGTTTCACTCTTCCCAGATGTTTCCTTTACTCCCAAAGAGATAGATAAAGTATATAAACCTAGAAAATCTAGATCAACCCTTCTGCTCTGTCAAGGAAGAACATGAGGCCCAGTGACCTAAGTCACGCACTGATTCACTAACAAAACTGAGATGAGGCGAGGATCTCCTGGTTCATTATTACTTTGTATTCCAACTACGTAAATCTATCAAAACTCTACCGCAACCCCTACACATCATCTTATTCATACCTTTACTTCTAAATTTGAACAGCTGTTTAGCTATAGAAGGTTGTGTTTATTGCTGCTGTATGTACACACAAGTCTATTTATCCTTATTTCTGCAAGTCAGTCTCAGTCTCATGGCTGAAGCCCTTGGCCCTCTGTGTTTAAGAGGCTCGACAGTGTCTGACCCATTTCGAAATGTGTCCTATATTTGTCTTGCTAGCCAAAACCTTTCCTATCTATTTGGCATAAAATTTTCTTCCTTAGCCTATTTCTCTGTATTAGACAAAAGTGAACAATGTTCCAAAGAAGATATATAAATAGTCAATGAACCATCATAAAATGTTCAACATCATTAGGAAAACATAAATCAAAACTATACTGTATTGTTTATTATATAAACTATATCTATACATAGATATATCTATATTGTTTACTATGTAAGTTATATCTATATTGTCACAATATATAAAAACTATTGTGAATTATATCACAGTAAAACTATTTTTTCAAAAAAAAAAATGAAGATTAGCTACAAAAGGCCACTGTTAAAATGCAAGTTTCCTCAGGAATCCTAATCACAAAATCAACTGGAAGTCCCTTATTTACACAAGTAAGCAGAAAGGGGTCTGCTGGGGCCTTATATGTTTGTGGAGTTAAGTCCAGGTGAGTCTGCTCTTGCTGAGATACCCTGAGAGGACCCCAGGAAGAGAAAGGGACAGCCTCTGAGAAACAATTGTTATAGGGTTAGCCTCACCTTTAACTGGCATATGAGAAGGTTAATGTACAAAGGCAGTAATGACCATATCTTTAGTACATTTTTATGTTTCAAACCCATGTTTTATTAAAGCAGAGTGCCCCTAGAATCTGTCACTGTTGATGGATTAACAGCCTTTCCCAGAACAGTCTTTTTAGTATAATATGCAGCAATATATTACAATACTGTATATTAATTCAAGGTTTATGGTACAGTTGTTATGAGATAATATGCATCAGGTAGAAAATATTTCCCTATAGCTTTTATTTAGTACTTTCACATTTCCTGTTTATATCAGTCCACAGTGACTGTGAGAGATTTTGTTTCCGGTGTTCATGTCTTTAATTTCTATAATGAATCTTGGGTGCTGCCATTAAGTAATTGAGGTGACCTGGCCTGTGGCTTCTACGAGAAGGGTCCTTTACCCTCCTGTAAGCAAGGATATAAAGACCCCAGCATTGGGAGAAAGCACATGTCAGCTCAACTGAACAGAGAGGGCCACTGGTTCATGACCTACGGACACGAGCTAGAGAAAAAACTCACTCTAGAAAGGAGGCATGAACTTGGGAATGAGGGGTTTGAATACATTAGTAATGGTGAAGAGCTCTACAGGGCTGAGCCATCAGAGGGGGCACAAAGACCATGTCCTAGGTAGAGCCTCATGATCTACCGAGTTATGAACAAAAGAAGGAAATCACACTTTGGGGTGGAAATGAAGGGGTGATTCTCAGAAATTGTCTTGTTCAGTTGAATCCTTTCACAGGTGTGTGGACTACCAGCCATGGAGGGGGCTTATACAGCTTCTTAGCCTTAGGACTGGATCTAGAATCCAGTATCTTCTGACAGCATGTTATTGCTGCATTTGATATATTGACCCTGGTTGTCTTGGATGGCAGCCAAAGGCTGGATGACCAGAGATCTGGTGGCAAGCAGTTGAAGCTTAACCTAGACATCCCAGATCTTGTGGTAGAAAAATTCCCTCTTGGTGATTATAATTAACACTGAGAATCTGTAGGACACTAAAAGACTGTAATATTTTTTGCATTTTTAGGTAGCATTAATCTGTCCACAAAAGAATGTATCCTGCCATTTGATTTTCCTTTCTTCTAAACTTTCTTATAATACACTGAGTTCTGAACACTTGCATGAGAGGAGAAAGTGTTTGGACTATAGGTTATGACTCCACACAAATGGGATAAAGCCCTCATAAGGTAACCTAGGTCCTTCATGATGTCTCTGTGGGACTAGGGTGGAAAGCACACTGCAGAGTTAGCAACAGAAGAATTTAAATGAGCCACCCCACATGGCGTTTCTTTCTCCTGTGATAGAGAACAAGTGGAGGACTTTGGAACAGTCCTGGTCCAGCCACTGACTTCATGACCTTTGGGAAAATCGAACAACCTCCTTGTGTCTCAGTCTCCGTCTGAAAAGGTAGGTCGAGGGACCTAGAGGTTAAAGGAGACTTAAGAGACATTTTAACCAATTACATTGATTTGTATCCTGACTTGAAAAAACTATAACACATTTTGTGAGATAAACAGGAAAGTTTGAATACTGAATATTTAATAAGTACTGAATAAGAAATTATCATTAATTTTTAGGCATGATAATTATATTGCAGATTTGTTTCAGAGATACATTCTAACACATTTATAGTCGAAATGATATGAGATATGGGATTCGCTTCAAAATAATATGGGGGGCAAGAGAGAACAGTGTTATTCATGAAACAGTGTTGCTCGTGAATCGATAATCGTTGAAGCTAGGTAATAAATACGTCAAAGTTTAGTATACTAATCTCTTTAATTTTGTTTATTTGGATTTTAATAGATAAAAATGTGAGCCAAAAATGCTCTGTGATCCTTTTAAAATCACAGTAGAATTTTGATTCGAGAATTACAAATAAAAGAGAGTGGCTGTCATTTTTAGGTAAAATAAGATATCTATTATTTTTGCTGATGATTATAATTAGTAATAATAATAAAAACTATAGTGTTCTGAGTAAGTCCACTGAGGGCATCAAATACATGACCATCCTTCACATACAAGGAATTTCCAATAATTTATAAAGTATCTTCTCAATGAAGAATGACATATTTAACTGTTAAAACAATCCTAAGAATCCATATATACCAATATGTATGTACAAAGTAAGTCAACTCTCCAATTCTCTGACAGAACTTTGACAACTGATAAAGCTTAGAGAGAACGCAGAATTTCTGGAAATGGCTTTATTCTTTGTTGTAGTAGAAGTGGAAATAGATTTAATTTGTTTTAACACAGTGCCCCAAATACATTAATATATTCACTACGTGAAAATCAATAGTACCATGGCTTGTACCAGACAAAATTATTTTATTATGTTTTGTAGTCCTGAAAGACCAGCCAAAATTTTGTAAAGTAACAGCAGTTGTGTTCAAAGCATCAAAATGATGCATGAGAAAATGTATATGGAAGAGAAGTCCAGTGCTTCTTTGACTTGGTTGAAAAATTTTAATAAGATGTTCAGTAATGTGAATGCTTGCAAAAAGCATAATAAAAGAAGAAACACTGAAAGAAATAGAGTACCAGGGCAAGTTTAAAGAATCTCTCTTAAAAAAATGAACTTGTATCTGCCTTGAATATTTGAAGAGCCCAGTAAATATTAAGCTTGTTTATGTGGTTTTCTTAAAGTAAGACCTTTACTCTGCTTGCAGTTATAGTATGTGGGAATATCATTGAAAACTATTTTCCCTCTCTAAATCCGTTTACGTGCAAAAAGCTATAGTCTCCGCCATCACCCCAATCCTTCTACAACCTTGTCCTTTCTTCTGCTTACCACCTTTCCTTGGAACTTCTCACAAACATTAAGTAGCTTCCATGCTGTGGCTAAAACCACCTGGCTTCCAAAGTGTTGTAGTTAATCTTTAAAGAAGGTGGTTTCAGCTAGGTCATTAGGGCTAGTACAAGGGAATGGATCACCTTCAAGCTGTGACTAAAAATAGCCAAGTCACACCTGAGCCTTTCAGTAGCCAATCCCCTCCTCCCTTTCTTGGTGGGTTTGGGTTACCTGCCCTTCGAAGCATTGAGTCACCCTGGTTCTCAGGTGACACTTCAAAAACCCATGCCACTTGAGCCACCTGTTATTTTTAGGTATGGGGTTCGTAAAAAGGAGGAGGCAGATTCAGATGAGGGGCTGTGCAATTGATTTGGGCATCTTCATATCTTTTTCAGTCTTGCTTAGGAACTCCTGGTATTCCTCCCTGCCTATTCTCCTAGGACCATGTCTCTTAGGCAAGCAATAAAGATGTAGTACAAATGTAGTGGTTAAGCCCATGGGCTCTGGGGCCAGACAAGCTTTATTTGCTTCCAAACTGTTCTTTGAATGTCACTGATTATCTCCTAATTGAAAAATCCAGTAAATTTGTTGTGAAACTTGTCTTCACTCCTGTCTATGGCTTGTGTCACTGATGGTCATCTCTTCCCAAATGATGATCTCTTCTCACATGGCTTCTGGATACCACATCATTCTTTCTTACCTCCCTGACTGAATTCTCTTGGTTCCTTTGCTAGCCCTTTCAACTCATTCTGCTATTAAATTTAGGAGTACTCTCTTTTCTTTCTAAACAGAGAAGGAAAAGACAGTGACTGCGTTTTATCAACTCTTTCTTTGGAGTGTTCTATAACATCCGCCTCATCTCCTCCATGTGATTCATACCCCAGACCCTGGTTACTTCATCTACAGGTCATTATCATAACACTTTGCCACCTTCTCTTATTTGAGTCTTTCTGTTCTCCCAGTTTATTTCTTGGAAGAATGTTCTCAGTTTGAAACCCACCATAGTTCATTTTTCCTACAAGTGCGAACTCCTCTGCCTTGCTGTAATGCTTTCTATAAGTTAACCCAACTCTACTAACCAGCATCTTTCCACAGCTTCCAGACATGAGCCTTCTGCTTTAATCAGCAACTCCTGTGATTCTTCCAGGCTCATGTCCACAGGTCCTTGGCCTGTTCATATTGTTCCCCTGATTTAGAATGTTCTTCCCCTTACCCACCTAATTCCTAGCCACCCTTCAAAGTCAGGGCCCATCTCTTCTAACTCTGTATTCAACTATTTCCTATTTCTCGATACTATGGTATTTCTTGCCCATTTCTCAGTGAAGTTCTAAATTACGTACAACATGTATTATTTTAAAGTTGTTTTTTGGGTACACTTCTTATTTTCTTCAGATTGTAACCTCTTCCAGGGCAAGAACTTAAGACAGTGTCCTATCATTACCACGGGCTCCCTCTCTGTAAGCTAAACTGAGATTTAGGAAGATCTGTCAGCCTGAAATTGAAATCTGATAATAAACTTGTGCTGTGGTTAACAAGTGTGATTTTGTAGTTAACTCATAAAAGTAAAAAATGATTTACAATTTTATAAATCTTTACAATGTTCCAAACACTTTTATGCACATTTATTACATTTTTACATGATAAAAAGATCTCTATTTTTCAGATGAGGAAACTGAAGTTTAGAGACATGAAATGACTTGCTTAAAAGCTCATAGGGCTAAAAAGGCAGAGTCATCCACTAGACTCCAATGCTTTTCCTTCTTTTTTTTTTTGTATGTCTTCTTTTTCCAGGAAGATCTAACTTAACCAACGTGTATAAGAAGGAATATTGACTATGAATCTGTCTACCCCAATGATTTAGGTTTTAACAAAGCAGTGTCAGTACCAGAGTGTGATGTATCTTGCGTTTAGTCTCAGGGCTCCCTTCCCAGGGAGAAGCACCAGCTTCCATTCAGTTTTGCAACTCAGGAACCAGGGAATCATTTTCCACGCTGTCCTTTCCCTCAGCCTCCCACGTCCATTTCATCATCAAGGTCAGTCATTTTTATTGCCTCCACATCTCTTGAATTTCTCTTCATGTCTGATGCTAGCACCTTAGTCCAAACTACCATCATATCTTACCTCTTTAACATCCTTCTCACCAACTCTTATCCTCTCCAATTTGTTCTGTAGTTAGAACAAGCTTTTCTGAATGCAAGTCTGATCATGCTCCCTATTCCCAAACAAACACTTTAACAGGCTTTTCAGGGTTCCTATAATCCCCAAGTCTTCAGTGCAACCTACAATGCTCTTCATGGTCTGACACTGTCTCGCACCTCACTGCCCCTCTCTCTTCATGTCTGATCACATACATTCAGTATCTCAAATAAACCTGCTTCCTCCTACTATAGGCTAGTATCCTTATCTTGAACACTCCAACCCTTACTCCTTATTACCTGGTTAACACCTATTCATCTTTCATATCTTATCTCATTTATCCTTTTCTGAAGAAAGCATTCCTTGGCCTTCTTGACCAAGTCAAATCTTTCTATGATATATGAGAGTAGTTCAAAAAATTTATGGAAAGATTTATATTGTCTTTTAATCCTATTGTTCCATTAACTTTCTGAACTACCCTCATATAATCTTGTAGCATCATGTACCTGTTTTCTATCACTTATCACAGTTGACTCATATTTACTTCTCTGATTACTTGTGATTTCTGGTTAATACCTTTTTCTTCCACTGAGCTAAAAGCTCCTTGAGGCAGGGATAAATTCAGCCCTCACATAAGCCTAGTGCAGAATTAAACAGTTAAAAAATATTTATTTAATAAATGACTAATTGAATAAATAATTATTACTGATGACTACTGGCCATTTCAGTTTGGTGAATGGTTTGATGTCAATTTGCGGACAGCCAACCTCTGCTGACTCTTACCACCACTGTGCCAACAATCCTGGGATCCTAGCCTTATGGTCATATGATAAGAGAGTAGAAAGCTGCAACTGTCACATGATCATAGTCATTCCTAACCCCGACTTAGCACACATCTTTAAGTTGTCAGCGTCATGTCTGTTTATAGTGAAGAGCTACAAACTGAAATCTTCAATTCTGGCCTGGTGAACCAGATAAACATTGATGTTTCAACACGTTTCCACACATTGAGGTAGTAAGTTTAACTTAAAACAAGGCAACACCATATCTAACAAGTAATAGGATGAAAGAGTAGATATAGCACAGATATGTTAACTCATATTTGAGACAAAGTGCTCCGAGACTGGCATGTTGTTCTGATGATCTTTGGCATATAGTGGAGCATGATAAGAGTGAGTCTTTCTTGTGCTCCATCCATCCACATCTCTTTTTGAATTACCCAGAGGGCTTTGTTATAAGGCATTGTCACCTTTAGGACAATTGTACAACATGAGCCTTGAGGGTAATATAATAAAGAAACTGCATATTTGCAATATGGTTACAGGAGGAAATGGCTCATCAGATTTTTTTGAACATCACTTAAAAGCGTCAAAATTCTTGTGGGTATGTGCAAGAGACAATTAAAAGACAGATTAAAAGATGAGGAATAATTACTTTTCTTGAGTAAAAGACTCGAGGGTATAATGACTAGCTGGAGTAAGTCTTAGAATGTTGCTTATTTGCAAAATGCTACCAAGTAGCTGGGTAATCATTCATAGAATTCATAAAGACTTAAAGGACTGCTGCCTTAATGGAATTTTTTTTTTTTTACTTATTAAGATCACCTTAATAATTCATGCATGGCAATACCTTTAACGAGCAACAAAATCTCACGTATCTCATTTAAACTTGGCAACTGTGCTGACAGTTAATATAGTCTCATACCTCTGAGCCAGCAATTGTAAAGCAGCCTTAGGCTGTTAGTAACTGAAACCATCACATTTATGATAATCCCAAGAAAAGTTATACCCTAGATAAATGGCTGAATTTTATGGTCATTTGCTAGGAAGTTTTATTCATTCTTCATTTGTGGGGAGGCGACAGAACAATAATAAGCCCAAACATAAGTCCTGTTCTACGCACTGCATTGGTTGCTTTGCTTCTTTCTTAACGATAGCAACTGATCACCTTTTTCTTGAAGGGAACAGGAGTTTCTATCAAGATTTTAAAGATTTCCTATGATTAGCACCCACTTTAGATGGTGAAAGAGAAAACAGTCATATAATACTATTCCACTAGGCAATGTTAATTCTTTGCTTTATTCAAACATGAGTGCAAATTCATGGATAATTTAGATTTAACTTCTTTACTGACATTATCAGGAAATTTTATCAAGCCACAGTCATTTCCCATAGACACAGTGAAGGAAGCTTTTACAATTGTTTGGCACATAAAAGAGTGCTCCAGGTGATAATTCTCAAGATACTGTTCAAAATAAAATTTCAAAAGCACACACTAATTTTAATACACATTTATTTGCTATATCCATTTATATGATATTTCTCACTACTGTATTTACAGCAATCTGACCAGCAGGAAATAGACTCCATTTAAATCTATTCTGTATCCAATGGGCCTATTTTAAATGATTTATTCTTGGCATCTCTAAATTAAGTTGAAGTTGGGTGATACAGCTGCTGTTCTCTTGTAGAAGTCATTCTTTATAAACATTAGAGTTAAAAGTCAATAAAGGCTTGGATTTTGGGAAAACACATAAACACATAAAAACTGGTTTCCATTTTACTTATTAAGATAGCCTTAATAATTCACATACAGCAATACCATGAACAAGTAACAAAATCTCACATATCTCATTTAATCTTGGTGTGCTAAAATATGACATGCCAAATTTTGTCACATTTGGGTTCACTACTGTAGAAGTATCCATACCTGGTATAAGGAGGGAGAGGCAGAGTGATCCTGGTCCACTTGTTGAAAGTATCTGACACCAGGATCCGCTGCAGATGATAGCTAGTGCATTCAACATTGGTAGGCAGACAGTCCCTCACCAATGGGTGCCATGACAATCCAAGATCTACTGAGTATTCCAGTTCAATAGCTGAAACAGGAAGCATTATTCTGGATATAAACACAAGTCTTCAGAACTAGGAACCGTAATTACTTATCATGTTTCTATATGTATTAATTTTAATCAAATGTCAACTTGATTTTTTTCCCTATATTTATGTTTCTTACTTTGAAATGTTTCCTAGATTTACTTTGCCCTCTGTACATTACTAGTTATTATTTTTAAATTTCCACATTGGAATAAATTTTCTTTTAAGGGGATGTGATCAAGTGAAACAGAAAATAAATTTTCCTGAATTGCTCCTTGTAACGAGAAACTTTCAGAACAATCATGGCAAAATTATTACTTCATATACAGTTACAGTATATGAATAGTGATGTATAATAGTTAAATACATATATTTATAATATAATATAATAGTGATATAATATATAACATATTATTTAAATGCTATATAATTCAATATTTTAAAATTTAAATAATTTATTAAGCTTAATCAATATAAATTAATGTATTATATCCACTTATTTAACGGTTACCATACAGATAACATATGATATATATTTTAATGATCACTTTTTAAATAGTTAAAAAAATTGAGTGTCCTTCTCAATTTTTGACCATTTTATAGGAATTCTGACCAACTAATGCCAATTTAGCTCCCAGTATGGGTGAAACTTCTTAGAAATTGTAAAATCTCTTTTGCTTATATATCTTGCTCTGCTCTGCAATGGAATATATATGGCGTATGGAAATCAGAGAGGTATAAAGAGGTAGCCGAAGGTCATGGAATTTGCGCCAATGCATGCAGTCAGGTTGTGGGCCTATGGAAAGATATTTCTTTCTTTCCTTTTTCTTTTTCTGAAACATTCAGTCTACGTCCCCTGTCGTATTTCTCTCTTCCTATTCACTTCTTAATGCTTTATAAACTGCCTCAGCCCCCACCTCCCTTCTGAAATTGCTGTGGTTCTCAGTCTTGGCTGTGCACTGAAATCACCTGGGTGTCTTTAGAAATTACTGATGCCTGGGTTCTGCCACCAGAGATTCTGATTGAACTCTTCTGGGGCATGGCCAAGGTGTCTGGCACTTTAAAGCTCCCCAGGTACTTCTCCTGTGCAGCCAGCGTTAGACCACCTACTGCTCTAAGGTTTCTAGGTAAATACAATGGCCTGGTCTCAGTCTTCATTGTACTTGTCCTCCTTACAGCACTGGGTGTTATTGATTACTCCCTGATTCTTGAAACTTTCTTTTATTTTGGAGGACATTATTCTGAGTCTCCTGTCTTACTTTTCCTCCAACTCCTTCGCTAACTAGCCTAGCTATGGCAATCTTCCAGACCCTGTTTCTGGCCTTCCATTCTATGTGTACACTCTTACAGCTTTAACTACTATGTCTGTGCCCAAATCTCCCAATTTCACGTCTCAAAATGATTTTATTCATTCAACAAATGTTTACTGAGCCTGGCATCATGCTGGATGCTGGGCATATTGTGATGAACAGTTGAGACACAGCTCCTGCTTTCCACATTGTATGTCCTTCTCACTAAAGGATGTCTCCACTTAGAACTAAGAAAATCTCATCATGTCCCCTCATGACATCTCTTCTTAACAATCAAATTTTATCAATGCAATACTTTTACACTAGTTTTCTGGGTTCAAAATTTAGAAGTTATTTTAGGAATTTTACTCTTCTATCTCCTTTACCCTCTACGTTCAATCTGTTACCGAGTCCTGAGATTTGTTCTTTATTTTTTGTTCCCACTGTCTCATATCAATTGTATCCATTCAATTTCTCTTCAAGACACAGTGCAGTCTGAGTCGTCTCCTACAGAGATTACACTATGGCTTCTTTTTTTTCTCTATTTGTCTTCACCAGCTCCTGAACTAATCTTCCCAAAATACATCATGTCACCCCCAGCACTTGTACACTACTATTCATGACCTTGTCAAGCACAATTTCCTGTGCCTGCTTTTTAAGGCTCTTCATAATTTGTTGCTAACTCTACTTAGTCTCTTTCTTCTTTTACTTGGGACTTACCAGAATTGCAGACAGAGGATGCTCCTACACACATGTCTGTCCCTCCCTCTGGAAATGGAACACTTACCATAACAAGAGTCTGTGACCGAGCAGGAGGCAGCGAAATCTATCTGTAGGAATGAGTCCTCATTGATGGCAACATCTGTGGTGACCACATAACGGGTGCTGGCCTTTTCGATGAAGACCAGGGCATCGCCAGTAGAGCCACACACGGGCATCTTAGTGCCTCCCGGGTGAAGCAGCCATTTCCTACTATCCAGAGCTGTGAAATCATCTTCCAAGACTGTATTACCAGAAATATTTCCTCCAATAAGAATCTGAAATACAATTTTAAAACAAAATCCCAAATTTTCAACTTGGTTTTAAGACACAGGAAACCACGTTTGTTTTTTGTTTATTTTTATTTGTCAGCCTGCTCAGAACTGGCACCATCCAGCTAGCATAATGTTAGGGGGCCTTTCCGAATGCTCTTGTTTATGTGGTCTGTTTGCCCATCTGGCAAGAAGCTGCAGAAAACAAATCAAAGGATTGACAAAACCAATCACAGCCTTCATGGGCCAAACTGTGCCTTTGGAAATTATATGCACCCAAGCTGGAAAAAAAAAATTTCGTTTACATGTGATTATTTTCCATGCAAAATTTCTATTTAAGGATGGTTTTACCCTAAGCCATTTCAGTTCCAATTCTTTCCACGGACTCTACCATTTGTTAACAAGTTGTTTGAATTCTATTTGATAGACATTTTATTATATATGAAGATCCTTTAGAACAGTCCATACGGATGTTGGGAGGCTTATTTATTTTTTTCTTCAAAGACTAGGAAAGAGGATTTGGGAACTACTGCATTTGGCACCAATACCAATTTGCACACTCTCCTTTTCAGAGAATCATAACCTTGTATCACGCTTGATAAAATCTCCCTACCCATATGGCAGACTCCTCTATGAGCAGGACCTAGGCCTTCTGTTGTGTTGTTTATTTTTATAGGATTAGGCGACTGAAGGAATAGAGAATGAAAGGAAGCTAAATGCCACATCTAATCTAGCTGTATGCCCTTGGGCAAGTCATTCAACTGTCTGTGTTGGGCTTCCTCTGCTGAGCAATGGGATTGGACTAATGCTTTCTAAAGCCACATTCAGCTCAAGTGACAAAAATTAAAATTAGTTTATCCTGAAAGGACTGACCTGGTCGATAACCCAGGGGCTGTAGAAGTGCCCATTTTCAGATGGCTGCCACCAGCGGAGGCGAGTAGAACTAGAACGAGCTTTCAAGGGTATCTCCAGGGCAATGTATCTGCCCACGTTGCTGGAGTTGCTGAAAAGGAATTCTTGAAGGAGACTCCACGAGAGACCGCCATTGAGAGAATATTGCAGAAGAACAGGTTGGCTCCTGGGGTCTGGAACACCTTTACCACATCCCAGTCTCATGAAGAACTGCACAAATCTGACATTTGTAAACTTTACTGTAGACTTTTACTTCAACAAGAAGTCCACATTGTTAACAGAACACACAGGGTAACATAGGGGAATGAATGGCTTTAATGAATATGATGATTTAATGAATGTCCAAAGCAATCACTTCAAAGCCTGATTTTCCTTTATAATATGAAAGGAAGTTAATTAGATGTGAAGTCTGAAAAAATGCAATTCTGTATGCACATTTGTATCTCACATCTTTCCTCAGAGAGAGCATGAGGGCAGTGAGCATTCACTGTACCCTCCAGCTATTCCACGAGAAGATGAGGGGCACCCAAGGGCTGTTCAAGTTTGAGAGTGTGTATTGTCATCTGTTTAAGATAAATTTGGATCCTAGTCTGTAGTATTTGAAACTGGAAGAATGTAATTAATATAGTTGATGTCACATTATTGACAAAATCATCCACTCTCAGGTTTCACCAGGAGTTTTTCAGATGTCATGTTTTGGGAGACACATTTAAATCCACCAGTTGTAGTACCTCTTTGTGGAAGGCCAAACATCTTTTGGAAGAGGTATGTCAAGCCTGGGCCTCTTTTCTGTCTTTTGTGCCAGGGGTAGGGGAGCATAACTGTGAGTTGGTGGTGGTGGTGGTGGTGGGCTGTGCCAGCCTCTGACTGTTGCTGGGGCTGGGGATGGATGATGCTGGCCACCGAGAACTGTGGCGGCCAGCCAGTGGCAGCTTTCCCAGCTGGCAGGGAGGTGGACAAAGTGGCCGCAACCAGCTGGGGTGCCAATGAAAACTTGCTTACATGTCATCTTTAGCAGGCAAGCTGCTGGTGCCTGGTCTGACCACTATGCTAGCTGGTAATACAGAATAAATGTCATACATAACCCAACACACATACCCAATAATATATGCATGCCAAATGTAGGAAATATATTGGGACTTACAATAAATGTTACCAGTGTGATATATAAAGCCATTCATCCCTCATGAGTTTTTCCCCTCCATTAATTTATCTCTTGGCCTCGAAAAAATTGGGATTTTACATAGAGCATTTTCAGGTCAATATATGCAAATCCCACACAGCATGCCACTGAGATGAGCTAAATAATGGAGCTTTTAACATTGGATTAATGAATACATACATGGTTAGTGCCTAGAGACATTAACATTTATAAAAACAGTAATTGTTTACAGAGAAAAACTTTTAGCATATTGTCTATTTGTATTGGAAAAATGTTTATATTAACCTAGTGATAGACAAACCATGTCAGAATTACTTATTTGGGAAAATTTAATAACTTCTAAATTAGAGAACTCAGCTGCTAATGAAAGCCTCAAATAAAGAACATCAAATTAAACTATTTGCATTAAAATGGGATAAAGAAAATACAATTTTGCCTTTTATTACTCTAAAATTATTGTCTCACAGATATAACTGCATTTTCAATGAAGCACGATCATATTTATGATCAAAAAATGAAAGATTTAAGAGAAAGAGGAGATAAAAATGTTAAGATGTATTTTAAGATACTCTGAAATATTTCAAAAAACAAAAACATGATTTCTTTGTTCACTTGCAAAAATAGGTCAGGGTTCCATTTTACACATGTTAAATTGTCTTTTTTATTTTCCTTGTTAACTTTTTAGCTCATCAAATGGTCAAGGGATACACATCTTGACAGGACATAATCCTCTGAGCCAGTTTGAAATGTTTGTTTCCGAGTGACTGTTCTCAATTTAGAAAATGACTGTAGAACGTATGAGTGAATCATTGGAAAGATGCTTATAGAGAATAAGGCTGTTCTTAAAGCATTCTTAACTTAAATTGCCAATGGAGATAAAATTAATTGTAAATAATTTGAGGATATATTGCTTTTCAACTAAGCTTTCTACTAAGCAAGGTGTAATAAATGTAAATAATTTCTACATAGTCCAAGTGCTAATGAAAAGTGTTGTGTTGAAGGTGGATAAAAAAGATGCAATATTATTTTCTCAAAGTTAAAATAAACATTGTCATTTCCCAGTTTCAGTCTTGTAAAATACCAGATATTAATTTTTGTCTGTTTAGCTATGTTTCATTCCTGATTTAGTTATTGAACAAATTTCTGTTTTAGAATGGAAATTGTGTCTTAACGTTGGCTTTGACAAGAGAGAAGCTTAGTATTTCTAATGGAAGTCCTTGCCCTTGAAATCTCTCTGCTTTCTTCTGTTTTGATTATGTTCTTCTACTGCACCTAACAGTGTGGTTTTTCCACCGCATTTAAAAATGATTACCTAGCATGTGATAAATCCAGGTCTCGAGTCATCAACATGCGCAAGCCATCTTCATTGAAAAAGAGGTTGTTTCCACTGGAAAGGATTCCACACTTCCGAGATGGCTTTCCACCACTCATTAGTAAGAATCTATCAGATTCTAGCTGACCTGAAAAAGTGGAAAATGTGGTCTATCTATGACCCCAAGTATAGTTGCATTATATTTCTTAAAGGAATAGGTAACTGTATTATATAGTTTTAAAATATGAAGTCATAAATATTAAAGTCATATGTTTTGGATAAGAGGTCTCTTCAACATTTTAGCGTGCTTAAATTGTTTAGCCTTGGCTAATATAATTTAAAGATACACATAACAGGAGGAGGGGCATCTTTTCTTGAGTTATCTATGGTCCAGCCATATCAATTTCTCCACACTGAAAAAAAAGACACTGTTAGTCAGAGACAGGTTTAGGCCAAGTGTACGGGAGGGCATGTGGCCTTTCCATCAGCCTCTTCACTGTGTCCTTTTAATGTGAGGATAGTATAAGGCAGGTATGATATAATATTTTTAAAATCATTGTGTTAACAGGAGAAATTTCAGTGTAATTTAGTATTTCCTGTTAAATAATGTCTTTCAAAATGTGCTCTCAAATCTGTTCAGGTACTCAGATATAGTTTTTTTTTTCACTGTGGTAAAATACACATAACAAAAATCTCACCCCAGTTAGGATGGCTAAAATCCAAAAGACTCTGAACGATAAATGCTGGTGAGGTTGCAGAGAAAAAGGAACTCTCATACATTGTTGGTGGGACTGCAAAATGGTGCAGCCTCTATGGAAAATGGTATGGAGGTTCCTCAAACAATTGCAGATAGATCTACCATATGACCCAGCTATCCCACTGCTGGGAATATACCCAGAGGAATGGAAATCATCAAGTCGAAGGTATACCTGTTCCCCAATGTTCATTGCAGCACTCTTTATAATAGCCAAGAGTTGGAACCAGCCCAAATGTCCATCATCGGATGAGTGGATACGGAAAATGTGGTACATCTACACAATGGAATACTACTCAGCTATAAAAACGAATGAAATACTGCCATTTGCAACAACATGGATGGACCTCGAGAGAATTATATTAAGTGAAACAAGTCAGGCACAGAAAGAGAAATACCATATGTTCTCACTTATCGGTGGGAGCTAAAAATAAATAAATAAATTCACACACACACACACACACACACAAAACCGGGTTGGCGGGGGAAGAAGACATAACAACCACAATTCCTTGAAGTTGATATGACAAGCAAACAGAAAGGACATTGTTGGGTGGGAGGGGGGAGAGGGAGGAGGGAGGGAGGTTTCGGTAATGGGCCACAATAATCAACCACATTGTATATCGACAAAATAAAATTAAGAAAAATAAAATAAATTATCTTAAAAAAAAATAAAATTTACCATTTTAACCACTTTAAAGCAAACAATTCAGTGGCATTTAGTACATGTGCAACATTGTGCAAGCATCGCTGCTACCCAGTTCCAGAACTTTTTCATCACCCCCAGAGGAAACCTTGTACCCATTAAGCAGTCACTTTCCGTTTTCCCTGCCCCTAACCTCTAGTAACCTTAATCTTCTTTCTGTCTCTAAGGATTTGCCTATTTTGGATATTCCATACAAATGGAATCATATAATATGTGGCCTTTTGGGTTTGGCTTCTTTCATTTAGCATAATGTTTGCAAGCTTCATCCATGTTGTAGAATGTGTCAGTATTTCATCCTTTTTTTTAAATGGCTAAATAACATTCCATTATATGGCTACACCTAGATCTAGTTTTAAAATATATTGTAAAACCATAAATGTATTATAACAATTTTACAGAAAACACAGGGAAAAAAATCTTTCAATCCCACTATTCTATAAGGTGTTTTTCCATAGTTTGATTAGAGTGCATACACAATTTAAGGGCTTTTTTCCCCCAATTATTACATCTCATGCATTTTTCTATGTTGTAACATTATTTTCACACATAATGATGCTGGATTCTATGTAAAACTAAGATACAGAAATTTCTAGAGGCTATTTAATGAGTTGGTTGTAAAGCAATGACAGGAATCTGTATTTCTGGAAACTTGCTTCCTCCGTCCGAGATTAACTCTCTGTAGATAACTTTCTAAAATTATCATTAATCAGAAATTACATGTGATAGAAAAAATGGTGAAAATAGACTTCGTTTTTCTCAATTAAGGTCTTGCTCTCACTCATCAACCATCGTTTCCAAAATGGAACCCTATAAAATTCAGAACAAAATGAATTCTTGGGTGTTCACAATTGTAATGATAAAAATAAAATATTGGATTTGAACTCAATGATTAGTTAGTTCTCCATCACAAACTGTGCTTAACATATATATATATTTCACAAAATTACATAGAATTTATGAGAAAAGATTACCTTCAAAATCATCCTTGAGAAAATCAGGATTTTTGGTGCTTATTTTACAGGTTGGACCTGAGTAGCCAGGATCACATATACATTTGGTTCCATTGAGACAGCTCCCATGTCCGTTACACATCTCTTCACATTGGGGACCAATGTAGACATTATCAATGGCCCATGTCACTGGCTGAGAGCCAGCAGGGTAAAATCCCTGGTACCATCTGAAACGCACAGATCTGGAAAAGAGGTACAAGTCTTTTATAAGCTACTCAAAAGAACAATATACCCCCAAAGGAAGCACCCCTGATCCATGAACAGTGGGCAGTTACCACCCATGCACCACAATCAAGAAGCAGAAAACAAGATTTGTCATTCCAGGAACAAAACTCCATTCCTCAGTCTTCAAGATTTTGCCAATAAAGTTCCGGCTGCTTGTAAGCCCTTCCCAGTCCTGTCAGTACATCAAAATTCCACCTGACCTTCTTACCTTTTTCAGTATTGACTTCCTTGGTTAAGATTTCTCCATTCCTACTATCTAACTCTGCAAAACTAATCTTTTTTTAAAAATTGAGGTAAAATTCACATAACACAAATTTAAACATTAACTATTTAAAGTGTATAATTCAGTGGCATTTAGCACATTCACAGTGTTGTCCAACCATCACCTCTATCTAGTTCCAAGACATTTTCATCACCCCAAAAGGATATCTCATACCTACTAAGCAGCCACTATTTCTTCCTCCCTAGAAACCAGCAATCTGCTTTGTGTCTCTATGGATTTACCTATTCTGGATATTTCATATAAATGGAACCATACAACATGTGACCTTTTGTGTCTGGATTCATTCACTCAGCATAATGTTTCCAAGGTTCATTCATGCTGTAGCAAATACCAGAATTTCATTCCTTTTTATGACTGAATAGTATTGCAGTATATGGATATAACAACTTTATCAGCTCATCATTTGGTGGACATTTCGTTGTTTCCACCTTTTGGAAATTGCAAACATTCGTGTACAAGTATTTTCTTGAATACCTATTTTCAATTCTTTTGGGAAGAATGGTACTGGAACTTCTCGGTCTTATGATAAATGGCCAATCTTTTAATTTCTCTTTTCCATAATTTTCATAGAATTTCCATTATTATACTCATCACAGCTGGAGTTATTGCAAAGTGTGCCTATTTCCTCTATTGGCCATGGGCTCGTAGAGGCCAACGTCCATGTCCCCTTTTTGTTATTTGTACCTTTTCATGGTGCCCAGTATAGTGTTTCACACACAGTATTTATATGCAGTATTTGCTCAGTAAATATCTATTGTACGTAATTTGTGTGAAAGGCCTTATGAGCCAAACTAAGGTCTTCTGGATTTTACCCTATCAGAAACGGAGAGCCGAAACAGAGAACAGAAACAAAATGAAAGAAGATTATTTTAAGAGAAAAAGTGACAAAATCAGATTTATTTTTAGTTAGATGTCTCTTATTTCTTCATTTCTTTTTAAATCAAAGATAATTTTTCTTTTGATTTATAAATGAATTGTCATGTCATGTTGTTGACCATAAGTTAGCTTCTTGGAAATAGTCCAGAAATAATTTAACGTATTTTATCATGTTTAAAATTCAGTTCAAAGAAGATGGATTTATTTTAGAGAGGGCAGGATATAGAGATGGCAATGTGCACTGATTTTTGTACCCTGTGAATCTGCCCAATTTTCATTTATCATAGAAACTAAATTCTGAATAGTTTTTTATTTGAGAAACAGAAGTTAGAGAAGTCAAACACTAGGGTTGGGGATGGCTGGTGGGAGAGAAATGTGTTTGTTAGGCTTCTAAAGTTTAATAGATAGTGAAGCAGATGGAGTCAGGTTCCCACATATAATTTTAACCCTAATGTTATTGTTTATACGAAGACTCCAACTATATGAAGCTGCCCCCAAAATGCCAGTTCATAATTAAACTTTATTTTCAAATACTTGTCAGAGTTTAGTGTTGGCAAGAAGCACTTCTTACCTTTTGAACTTTCAGACTGCTGAGCTGAGGGGAATGGCTGTAGTTTTCCTTTGAACAAAAGCCTACATGGAGTTTTTTGAACTTCTTATTTATTCAAATGTTCTGAATACAAATGAACCACCTTGGTTGGATATTTATTATTGTTCACCTGCCTTGACACAGAAACTGCAAGCACTATGATAAATAGGCTGAAGGGTCTGGTTTTGGAGTGGTTCCCTCGGCTGAAATCTTATTTTGAAAATTTCTCACTGCCACCCTCCTTGCTGAATGTCAGCATCTGTTCTCCCAAGGCAGAGGTATCCGAAACGATCTGTTTTTTAAACACACACTTAAAATTTTAAGCACACAACACTGCTTTCATTAAATAGGGATTTTGGTTGACTCATTATGAAACAGCATAAAGCTAAAACAATTAGGAAGTTTTAAAGACAAAAAGACTCAAAGGACACAAAGATGATGTGAATAGAATTAGACAGAAGCACAATACTTATGCTCTGAATGTAAATTGACTATATGTGGAGGCAAAAAATGGCCATTTTGGCACCTGGAAACATTTCATACACTTTTGTGGTGTATCTAGTGTCCAGTGGGTGCACAGAAAACAGTAATTTAAACATGGATATTATATATTTTTTAGCATCTAGCACTTGTGCTATTATTATGTACCATATTGAATACAAACCAAGGAATGGTTCACTGAGTTGGAGAAAATTTAACTTTTGCCTTCCAGCAATTCATGGCTGTGTGGCTTTTAAGAAGAGTGCTAATTCTTTTTCCGAAACAAGGACTAGACGACACTGCTAAGGCAAATTCTTCTCTTCACAGAAATGGTTGACGGCAGTTTGAAAGGTAGGTTTATCCCATTCTGAGAGTGGGCATGTCTCCTAAACACTTGTACTTTCTTTTCACAGAAATGAAAATGACATGGAATACATATAACATGACAGTCTAAGTTCTATACACACTTTAGGACAGTGTTTTATAAGCGGCTTTTCACCAGTGGGTGAAAACATAGACATCTGCATTTCTCTTGCTCAGATTTCCCAATTATATTGCTGTGCCTTAAGTGTGAGTACTGCACAGAGGATGTCACCAAATGCTAAGTGAGGTGGTCTCATGACACTGGGGCACCGTCCTGCTGTGGAGTCTTCTCTCAGCGCTCTGACTGGCAGATCTTTGTGACCTTATTTCATACTCCTTAGACAGGATTATTTCCATGTGGAAACTTGCTGAAGCAAGTCCTTGTTGGCGAAAAAATCTGAAATCATGGCCTACAACTTATCTTCAGGGCTGTTTTCTATCTTACTCAATTCTTAGCTGGGCAATTGGAGGAAATTAGAAGTTCATTAAAGAGAGAACTTGATGCTTCTCAGCAATACCATGATGGAGTTTGGTGGAATACTCTGGTCATAGATGCCTGTCTTAGTCTGTCAGGGCTGCTATAACAAAGTACCATAAACTGGTACCTTGCAAACAACAGAAATTTATTTCTCACAGTTCTGAAGGCTGGGAAGTCAAGATCAAGGAGCCTGCACATTCAGTGTCTAGTGAGGGCTCACTTTGTGGTAAATAGATAGTGCCTTCTGTGTCTTCACAGGGTGGAAGATGCAAGGCAGTTCTCTGGGGTCTCTTTTATAAGGGTGCTAATCCCATTCCTGAGGGCTCTGCCCTCATAACTTAATTACTGTCCCCCTCACCCCAAGGCCCTACCTCCTAACACCTTCACCTTGGGGGTTAGGATTTCAACATATGAATTTGGGGGGGACACAAACATTCAGACCATCGCTGTGCCTGAATGATTAGTTCTCCAGGCCTTTCCCCTCGCCAACTCTGCCCATAGGCACGGTCCTTGGTAGTAATGCTTCTGTTGCAACACTCAGCGTTCTGGCCATACCTCATTGGTTCAGATTTTCTTTTCTGGAAATTTGGAATTAAGAGTCCCAGTAAATGAAGGTTGTGGTTTGCTGAGTGATGTTAATGTTAGCATGATAAAAATGAGGATATCAAATTCCTCCCACTTCCTGAATGGGGTTCATGCAATTCCCCAATGTTTTTCCAGTAAGTTCTTCCACTTTTTTGGTAAGCCTTTTTGTATTTCTTGCAACATATGATCTTAAAATAACACAACTGATTTTGGGTAAAAAGTTTTTCCTGGGCTACTTTCCCCTGCCCGCTTCTTCAGTGGACAACTCTCTCAACCAATGGTAGCTTTCTGGCTGTGCTGGCTGAGTCATCTACTCTACCTGTTGCCATGATCTCCAGAGACTCCCTTGCCTCCACAGGCTATCACTTCTAAAGACACTTGAGAACATTTTGCTTTGTAATGCTTATTAAAAAAAAAAAAAGTTGTATATTCTATTAGAATAATGACCTGGTATAACAAGGATTAGCAAATGGCATAGTTGACAACACAAAATATTAAAAGTCCTTAGCAATCAAATTATAAAAATTATGCTGATGAGATGATGAGGATTGAATGGATTTATGTTCAAAGAAGATGAAGACTTTTGAAAATTCACTTTCACCCTTTTGGAAAAGTACTAAGTATTAGCTGTTTTGCTTGAAGACCCAAGACTTCTAATAATGCTCAGTTTCACACGAGGAATATAAATTTATTTCCATCTTAAAAGTATGATATCAGTACTTTTTTTTGACATACTCTGAAAGAATAAATTCTTTATTCTGAAAGAAAAGACAAAAATTCTGAGGCAGCCTGCTTTGTTGATTTCTTCTCTTTGTTCACTTATATTATCAATTTTATCTTTTGAAGTATACTTTTCATTTCATTTCTATTAGGGTCCAAGTCCTTTATCTCCAAATAGCTTTTCAACAGAAAAGTCAAATACGCATAACAAGAATGCTGAGAGAGGTTGCAAAAGTAGAAACGCCTGGGGGGAAAGTGCTAATAATTTTCTTTATGAGACACCAGGAATATTCTGTGGGTGCCCCTCCTCCACACATGCCCTCTCCCTGCATGAAAGATATAGGTAAGTGTTTGAAAATCATAAAATTCTAACTGAATGTATATTGTGAGGTGGGGGTCAGCAGGGGACAGGGCAACAACATTAGGGGAAAACCATATTCTGTTGCTTTCTAATTGATCTAATGAAGACCCATGGGGATATAAGCCCCTCTACGGGCTGCAGTCCACAGTGTGCTTATAAAATCTACCTTCAAATTATAAGTTAGTAGTTATGCCAGCTCAGTGTCCTATGTTTTAAATATCTATTGATCTGCTTCAAGTGAGAACTGAGGAAGAAACGTCAGATGAGAAACAGATGCGGTGCCAAGCAGCAGGTCCTCACCCACAAAGGTGCAGCTTCCCAAAGGGCACGACCTCCCTCCTCCAACCCTGGGTGGTCCCTGCGTAGTAGGTGCTGCCCGGGTGGTGTTCGGTGGAGCACAAGGAGCTGACGTGGCTGCTGCTGTGGTAGCAGAGGGGGAGTAGCAGGTGCCAGGTCGCCCCAAAGTCCCTCGAAAATTCCAGTCTGACGGGATCAGCAGATGAGCTATCCGTCGAGCATCCAACATTGATCTTGGGGAAGAAGGAAAAATGATACAAATTACCTCAGAGCAACAAGCCTTGAAATGATTCACCACTTCATTATTTTCTAGAGTCCATTTTCCTAGGAATTGTCTTGCTGAAATATTTAACACTATAAAACTCTGTTTTGCCTAACTGAGTAATATCATATATTACCTTTACATTATAATTTTTCATAAAGAACCTCAAAGGGCCTCATAAAAATTTTATTTTCCCTCCTCTTATTAAAAAAACGAGAAGTGGGTAAAGCAGAGGCTGAGCCAATTCTGAATTTTACCTTTGGCCGACTTTCATAGCCAAGCCAAGCAAATGGTAGTGAAAAGACTGTCTCCCTAATCTGCACTGTTAGGTCTTTTCCCAGTCTGCTGGGTAGAAATACCTTCTATTTTCCTTCGTATGACACCTTCCAAATAATCCCAAGGTTTTGCACATGGACAATCTTCAACACATATTCAATATCAAAACAAAACAGAATACTATCATTGTCACTCTTTCCCTGGCACAGGAAAAGACTTTTTTAAAAAAATTATATATATTTAAAGTGTACAACATGCTGTTTTGATATAATATACATAGTAAAATGATGAGCACACTTAAGGAAATTAACCTACCTATCACCTTCCATAGTTACCTTTTGTGTGTGTGTGTGTTAAGAGCACCTAAAATCTACTCTCTTAGCAAATTTTCAGTATATGATACTATATTAATTGTAGTCCTCAGGTTGTACATTAGATCTCCAGACTTACTCATCCTATATAACTGCAAGTCTGTATCCTTCGACCTATGTCTCCCCATTTCCTCCCCCTCCATGCCCCTGGTAACCATTATTCTACTCTCTGTTTCTATGTTCTACTCTCTGTTTTCTTTTTAACTATTAGGGAAACAACCACTCCATTCCCTTTTCCTGATTTAAAGTGCATTAAACTAAAGCTTAGTTACATAAATGCATGTGATTCTTTCTATTCCCCTTCCAATTGGGATTAGCATTTTCTTACTGTCATGCCATCAGAGCAACCAGTTATTTATATATATACACATATATATCTATACAAGGGTATTTCAAAAAGTTTGCAGAAAAATACAATTAAAAGATAATGCAAATCTTTCCATGTATGTTTTGAAAACTCCTTGTGTATATATATGTGTGTGTGGGGGAGGGGAATTTACTCCTTTTACCTTCTCATGAGTAAACCGTTGACATTTGATAAACTTTTCAACTATAGGCACTTGTTTCTACATGAATCCTTCTGATAAGAGAATTCTTAAAATGGCCAAAGGTGCAACCTTTTATTAGCATTTCAAGTATAAAATAAGAAAATAAAACAGAAAGTTTAAAATAGATACAGAATAATTTCTCCACCAGCCATCATTTGGTCTCTGACTTTTGAGATCACAAGAAACAACTCTAATGGAGAGGATGCACACTAGTTAGTCTAAAACAAATATTCAAAATTGTGTTGGCACAATTAGGCACTATTTTAAGTAAGTCTGTTGATTGGTTGGTAAAGACCTCAGCTATGAAACAAGTTTCTTCAAAAGTTAATACTCTTGAACATGGCATAATGTACCTTTAGTTCTGCTTATTTTTTCTAAGTTCTTGAAATATGTAAGGGTTTTTATGTTAGTTATTAATTTGTTCTTGAAAAATAAAGGAGTGTATAAATATTAATAAAATACACAGAACATATATGTTTGAAATTATAGAAACGGTGTAGTATTGTCTTATCTGTAAAATTCATGATACTGTGATAACTATGATATAAATGTGCTGGCATGGTATAAGCAATAGTTACATTGACCTGGGTCCTAAGAAATTTTAGGTTTCACATAAAAACTGTAAAAATAACAATACTAGAATAGTATAATTCTTTTCATTTTTATAAGGTTTAAAATAATTTATTTTGATAACTTCCCATTGTAGAAGGTAGGGAAACTATGGCATAACTATAGGACAAAAAATCAGAAATAAACCTTACTATGACCATTGGTTCTGCTAATAAAAGTTAACTATGATGTCAAAACCTCTGATGTCCTTGCACAAAAATGGGAAGTCATAATGCATGAAATTATCTGAGATTTTCCTCCTCTTCCCTAGGTTTTCTTCAAGATAAAATTTAAAGCATTTCTAATAGAACAAAGCCAAGTACCTCAAATTGTATGATGGTGTTCTCATCCACATTGAGGTCACGGGTGGTGATGGAATGCTCACCGACTTCATTTGAAACAAACACCATAGCTGAATCTTCCTCACTGTAATGCAAGAAAACAACAAGGAATCCATTTAGGCAAAAAATTAATCATGATTTGTATAGAGCAGTTGTTTTATTTTTAGCTTCTCAGTTAAATACTTACGGTGCTCCCTTTGAAGAATATGGGCAATAAAGACCAATGTTACCACCAGGATAGAAAAGCCAATTGTCTTCTCTGGGCCCCAAATCAAATGTATCCAGAAGCATCACAGGGTTGTTTAAATTATTTCCATCAATAATGAAGTCATCAACAATCCAGATTTCTTCTTTCTTACCTAAGGCATTTTTGAATAAAGCAAGTTTTTCCAAGGATGAAAATGAGATGGACATTTTTCTCATTGGAAGGACAGAAGGAACTCATTAGCAACAGGTTAAACATATGCCTTCTAGACCAAAAACACACACTATGTAACAGCATATTTACAGTGAGAAAAGTGTGAAAAAAATTAAGCTTGCAACCATATTAAATTGACATAGCAGGGGACTGCCTCACTAATTTTAGAAAGCTAGGACAAACAGCTTGTGAGAACACGCCGTCCTGATTACAGCGGTGCTATGAACCCTTTCCTGGCAAGAGTGGGCTTTGAGTTGTGTTTTAGTGGTTTAGGGGTATTTGTAAGATGTCTGGTCTGTGAAGGTAGGCCATCAGTCAGTGGACTTAGAACCGAGGGACACTAACTAGTCTATTCAAGGAGCAACTCACGACTTTTTAGGGCCAACCCATGACTTCTTAGCCCCATGCTTTAATCGGGCTGAAAGATCACAGCCATTAAAATTTATATATAGCTGTATTTAATTGTTTTCTTAATTTAACACAGAAGAAAAATAGTCTATGATATGTAATTCTTAATTTCTTTTTCTTAAGGCTTTTCAAACTTTCTACATTTATTTGAAGGTTCATGGAAATATATAGAAAACTAGTGAAACCACTCCTTAGAGTGTCACAGGATTTGATTCAACAACTTAGGTCAGGTGTTTAAGGAAAATATTACAGAGTAGATAAGAAATACAACCCCTGCCAGTTAGACTGGCCATCACTGAAAAGACCGAGAATAACAAATACTGGCAATGATGTGGGGAAAGGGGAATTTTTCTACGTTGTTGGTGGAACTGTAAATTAGCACAGCCATTATGGAAAACAGTATGGAGTTTCCTCAAAAAACTACAGATAGAACTACCACATGATCCAGCAATCCCATTACTGGGTATATATCCAAAGGAATGAAATCATCATGTCAAAGGGATACCTGCACTCCCATGTTCATTGCAGCTCTAGTTACAGTAGCCAAAATAAGGAATCAACCTAAGTGTCCTCTGACAGATGACTGGATAAGGAAAATGTGGTATATATACACAATGGAATACTACTTAGCCATAAAAAAGAATGAAATTGTCCCATTTGAAGCAACATGGATGAGTTTGGAGAAAATTATGTTAAGTGAAATAAGCCAGACAAGGAAAGAGAAATACCACTTGTTCTCACTCATAATTGGGTGCTAAGAAGGAAGGAAGGAAGGAAGGAAGGAAGGAAGGAAGGAAGGAAGGAAGGAAGGAAGGAAGGAAGGAAGGAAGAGTCACAACAATACATTGAACTTTCAGAAGGAGAGAACAAACCTAAGGATACTAGAGACGGGGAGAGGAAAGGAGGGGGGTTGGGGAGTGACAGGTGGGGTAAAGCGCATAAAGAAAAAAAATCACAATTTATAATAGTGAATTTACTAATAATAAATAATAAAAGTTGAAAAGAAAAATACAAAACCGAGGCTGCCTTTTGGAAAGCACTGTTTGGACTGAACTTGAATCTATGTGATAAGACCATGCCAAGCATGAACATCAAGATTCCCCCAGGATGCTTCTTCAGTGATTTCTACTTTTAGTACAATTCTTCCAAAATATAAAAAAAGGATCTGTAAACAGAATCCTGTAGAAATAACTTGGCACTTTACATGAAATCACATGTCTCTATTTCTCTCTAATCCTATCATTGCTCTAATTCTTTTAGCTTTCGTTCCCTTTCCTGTTTTGGAAGTGGTTGGTAAAAAGAATGAAAAAAATCAAGTAAGCATTAGAAACACAACATAAAGACAGTAATCCTCTGGACTGTGACTCTGGTTACATTTCTTTTTTGGACTTTTATTTGGTGATTATGTAATATATATGTATATTTTGTTCACAATAAGTTAGAATTTTTATTTTATTTTTTTCTTATTAGGAAAGGTTAAATTTGAGAGATGGAAGTGCATTTTTAAAATTCATTTCTATGATACCTCTGAGAAGAATCTGCTTAATATGGTATCTTAGGGCTTATTTAGGTGATAAAATGCATGTTTTAGTAAAGTCTGGTCCTTTATAATCAACAGTTAATAGAAATATAGGAAGCAATAAAACATTTCAAATTTGTAGAATCATTTTCTGTAACCATTTGAAAATGCTATTAAATTACGTATTCACTTTAAGTCATCACTGAAGCGAGTGTATGTGATAAGAATATTTTATCCAAGGGACTATCTGCTTTGGTCTAGTCCCTCTCATTTTGTCATGGCATTTTGCTCTAATGTTGTTCTGTCTCACTAATGAAATGCCACACTCAGAAGAACTACGTATTCCTACATGAATTCAACAAAAATGTAGTTAAAATTGATGAGTGCCTAATGGTAATGCTGAATTATTTTTTTAAAGAACCTCCAGCTCACCTGGGGGTGTAGCTCAGGGGCAGAGCATTTGACTGCAAAGAACCTCCAGTTCTCTATATATCATCAAGAGAATTTACTAATAAAATATGAAGAGATGATAAAGATATATAATACTCATTGAGACTTTTCAAAAGTGAAGCATTTAAAATGTGTGCTATGAACGCTAAACCACTCAGTTGACAAGCACTTTCTCTACACCTTAGAAACAAAAAGGTTAACATGCCACTGTCAGTTTTGATCATAGGAGAACACATGCATTTTTACCGTTATTGTAAGGTTGCCAGAGTCTGAATCTTGTAGCATTGGTTTGGGCTGTGTATGGCAAGGGAACATTAATGAAAAGTATATTGGTTGTCTGAGGGAAGTAAAATTCATCCATCAAGTGCCACGTAATTCCTCCATTGACAGAGAATTGTAATAGAATAGAGTGAGATCTCTCTGGGGTCCCTAGGAAGAAGGTAACACAGGCATAAGATGTATTGAGATAAAAATTGGGAAATAGTATGTTCTTGGCCTAGTCTTTCAGCATTGATGCATAAGCTGATTTATATTTACAGGGAGGCTTTATATATAGTCCACGTGCTTCAGAGGCAACTTAAAGTAATGACAGGTTGGGCTTTCTGTATGAATATATTTCAAAACACACACCAAATCTTGGATTTGCACACAATAATAGCTCCCTTTCTCTCTCAGATACACACACACACCTTTCTGTATTTAGGAAACATTACATCAAAAAATTCTGAATCTACAGCCATCACAATTTTGCAAAGGGTCAAATTTAAATATCAGGATACAAACAAACAAAAAATACTTGAAAATTTATTATACCCAGAATGATGTTATTTTTCAAGAAAATTAGTTAATATGAAAAGTCAGAATAACAAAGAGTAGGCTTTTTTAAAAATTTGGTTTAGATCTGTAAAAGAAAATTCAAAAAAATTTTTTTCAAAATTTTTATCTTAAAAATCCTTTACTTTAAAATTCTTATAGCCAGAAAGTAGTGATGGACTCAGACATAATGATAAATTTAACTACAATAAAACTAGTAATGATCACTACAGCTATATGAAATTATTTAAAATCAGTAGTTATCCTTATATGAAGATGAACTTATATTAAAGAAAAACATTTATGTATGCAAATTTACATTAGCTCTTCCATATAACAAAATATATGGGTCTTAAATCTATTATTTCTCTGTGGAGGAGAAATTGTGCATGGGGGAATTTTCTTGAAGGAAAAGAATGAATTCATAACCATAGAAGTGGCTTACCTTTTGCTATAAATCTAAGTGAAAACTGGACATACATAGTATTGGTACAATCCAGATCTCTTGAAATAAGCATCCTTAGTCCTTCCTGAAAACAAAAATCATAGGTGTTAAGCAGCCTCATTTCATTTGAAAAATTATTTTCCTTTGATTTTGTACACCTAACTTGTATTAGCTAAGTAATAGATACATATCATGATCCATAAAGCAATATTTTGTCCAGTTTAAAAACGAAAATTGAACGATCCTTGTTCCCTCTCTCTTAATGGCCTTCCTTTCCTGTGCCTGAATAAGACAATTGCATTGACTTAAGTCTAAGTCATACTTTGCTGTGACTTTTATAAAAAGCAGTGCAAAATTGATAGCATTACATAGCTACAGGCCTTTTAAAAAACAGCCTCCTTTGATCACAGCATGTTGTGAGAGGAGTAATGAGGAAGCAGATGGAAAATGTGCCAAGTGCTCCTGCTGCGAACCTGGCACTAATAGGAAACTTTTTCAGGGTTCCAAGGAGTCTTAGGAGCTTACTTCTCCCTTGCTCACTCTGACAGCCCCAGGAGGCTCTCATTCAGGCTGACACAACAATACCCCCCCAGTTGGTCAAGTTAAATAAGGCATAAGTAAGGTAAGTCACCACGCCTAGGCTGTAACCATTCATGCAGAGAAGCCAAGGAAAGAGGAAAGAGATCACATTAGCTTTAGTAATTTTTTCTGCTAATTAACTATTTCTGGTTGCCTGGGACTGACAGCTTGAAAGGTTGTTTTCTTTCTGTGTATATAGGATTGCAGTGACAGCCAGTAAAATAGGATTTCACTATGCAAATGTCCTAAGGTCCAAACAGGCCTTTTACCTTCTCGGCTCAATGAAGTGACTCCAGTGGTGTTCAGCTATGTGATACTGAATGGACACTGTCACCTGATTTCTTAACTATCGACTAACACATACCAAATGTAATTTTAACTAGAAAGTGCAAATTTTTCCTCTTCTTCGTAACATTTATTATACATCACATTCCTCAATAGCTGAAAAATTTTAAATAGAGCTAATTTCACAATAGCAACCATATATTGAGTGCCTACAACATGCTGGGTTCTAAAACACATACACTACTCACTCAGCACTCCTAAGAGTATGGTATTATTCTTACATTGCAGGTAAGGAAAGCGACAATCAGAGAGGGGTTAGTAACTCGCTCAAGAACACACAGTTTATAAATGGTGATAGTAGGATTTTAACCCAGATATGTCAGATTCTTTTTTTTTTTTTTTTTTAATTTTATTTTGTCGATATACATTGTAGCTGATTAATGCTCCCCATCACCAAAACCTCCCTCCCTTCTCCCTCCCCCCCTCCCCCCCAACAATGTCCTTTCTGTTTGCTTGTTGTATCAACTTCAAATAATTGTGGTTGTTATATCTTCTTCCCTCCCCCCCCCCGATTTGTGTGTGTGTGTGTGAATTTATATATTAATGTTTAGCTCCCTCCAATAAGTGAGAACATGTGGTATTTCTCTTTCTGTGCCTGACTTGTTTCACTTAATATAATTCTCTCAAGGTCCATCCATGTTGTTGCAAATGGCAGTATTTCATTCGTTTTTATAGCTGAGTAGTATTCCATTGTGTAGATGTACCACATTTTCCGTATCCACTCATCTGATGATGGGCATTTGGGCTGGTTCCAACTCTTGGCTATTGTAAAGAGTGCTGCGATGAACATTGGGGAACAGGTATACCTTCGACTTGATGATTTCCATTCCTCTGGGTATATTCCCAACAGTGGGATGGCTGGGTCGTATGGTAGATCTATTTGTAATTGTTTAAGGAACCTCCATACCATTTTCCATAGAGGCTGCACCATTTTGCAGTCCCACCAACAATGTATGAGAGTTCCTTTTTCTCCGCAGCCTCGCCAGCATTTATCGTTCATAGTCTTTTGGATTTTAGCCATCCTAACTGGGGTTAGATGGTATCTCAATGTGGTTTTGATTTGCATTTCCCGGATGCTGAGTGATGTTGAGCATTTTTTCATATGTCTGTTGGCCATTTGGATATCTTCCTTAGAGAAATGCCTACTTAGCTCTTTTGCCCATTTTTTAATTGGGTTGCTTGTTTTCTTCTTGTAAAGTTGTTTGAGTTCCTTATATATTCTGGATATTAATCCTTTGTCAGATGTATATTTTGCAAATATTTTCTCCCACTCTGTTGGTTGTCTTTTAACTCTGTTAATTGTTTCTTTTGCTGTGCAGAAGCTTTTTAGTTTGATATAATCCCATTTGTTTATTTTTCCTTTGGTTGCCCGTGCTTTTGGGGTCGTATTCATGAAGTCTGTGCCCAGTCCTATTTCCTGAAGTGTTTCCCCTATGTTTTCTTTAAGAAGTTTTATTGTCTCAGGGTGTATATTTAAATCCTTAATCCATTTTGAGTTGATTTTAGTATACGGTGAGAGGTATGGATCTAGTTTCATTTTATTTTTTTGGTGGCTATTGTAAATGGGCAGGCTTTCTTGATTTCTCTTTCTGCATGTTCACTATTGGAGAAAAGAAATGCTACTGATTTTTGTGTGTTGATTTTGTATCCTGCTACTGTGCTGAAATCATTTATCAATTCCAACAGTTTTTTTGTAGAGGTTTTAGGCTGTTCGATATATAGGATCATGTCATCTGCAAACAGGGACAGTTTGACTTCATCTTTTCCAATCTGGATGCCCTTTATTTCCTTCTCTTCTCTGATTGCTCTGGCTAGTACTTCCAACACTATGTTGAATAGACAGATATGTCAGATTCTGAAACTTATTCTCTATCCTTTATAAGACATCACTGTTCTGTTTATTAAACCATCTTTTGTTTTTGGGAGAAAAAATCCAGATAATATTACATTTAGAATTTGAGAATTATTTGATATTATAATGAAAAAGCAACTGCATTTACTTCCATCTCCTAACTTCACAAAGCATAGATTCATACTTCCAGAACTGAAGGTTGCCATGTAAAAGTCTTGTATTTCCAGTCTTTGTTTTTCTTTTATGCCTGATAATTCACTGTCTTGCTCAGTCCATGAACCCTAATCAATGCCTAGTCATCTTGGCTCAGTTTCTTCACTCCCTCCCTTATACACTTACAAGCATAAAGCCTTGGATTTTTTAATAGCTTGGTGCCATGTGGAGGGGGAGGTTTAGAGGAAAAGTGGCTTCCTCAAGTTATAATGAAAAAGTTTTGAGGTGAATAGTTGATGGATTCGGCTAATAAACATCCCTTGCTTACACCAAGATAAAGGAATATGATTACTCTTCCCCTTTGACTATGGAATGTAAGTATAAACCTGTTCCCATGGGCAAGCACAAGTCATCTGTGCAAGGGACCCATTTTACACTGGATTTCATAGGAGTAATTTTTTTGAAAACGGGCATGATGTATAATCCGAAAGTATCTTTCTTTCATATTTGCAATATTTGTTTATAGTTTAGCATTTGATATTGATATTTACGTGGCAGAACTGTCAAGCCCTGTTGCCACATATATTTTAGTTCACACAGATATGTTTCTTTTCACATCCTTTTTCCAGATTCAGTGATCCATTTGTGCTAAATGTGAGGAGTTCTTAGCAACCAACAAGCTATTTTAATAGCTGATGGTACTCCTGAATCTATAAACATTAAAAAGAGACTATCATTTCCTTCTTCATGAAAGAATGCCTTTCTAGGTCAAACCGCAACCTACTGAATGGCACACGCTGAGCCCCTCTACATCTTGCAGTGCTGATAGATAATATGCCTAACATATATAATTCTTGGCCTCTCTTGCATTTGGATGACTAAAGAGAAAATATGACTATGTGTCTTTCTCATTTATAGATACAAGGACCAAGTTAATTCTACTGCTTCAAAATTTATCAGGTAAAGATCTTTAAATCATGAAAAGTTACAGGGCTTCTGCTTTTGGGTCTTGTCAACTACTTCAAATGGATCAGAAGTGAGCTAGTTATAATGACAGCTAAAGCTTTAGATAAGACTATAATGAAAAAAACCCCCAAACCAGAAGTTTCCACTCTGAAATGTCCTACCTCAATTTCTTCAGTCTCTCCAAACTCTTAGAGACTTGTAAATTTCTTACACCCCTAAGGATTTCTTTTTCCTCATTCAAAACTTGAGAAGAATTTGGATCCAAACGAGGAAGAAAACTGGCATTTATTAACTATAATTGAAAAAAGTTCTAGGGTGTCTAATTTTCTAAGTGTTAGGTGTTAATCATTAAGGTTGTATAGAAACCCATGAAGATTTTTGTCAAAGATTTCATTTGCACACCTAGAGTAGTCAATTTCCTCATGCTGAGAGAGACAGGATGTAGCATGTATTCACATATGAAGATGTGCCAACTTAGTGCAGAGTTTCACACAATTGCTTAACATCTCTCTAACTAGACATCTAGGTTGAAATACAAAAATATACAAATAATGTTTGAGAGTGATATTTAATTTGACTTAAATGCTTGGTTTTCTTCAAGTCACAAATGATTCTTTTGGCAGGAAGAAAAAAAAGGATGGAAAAATCAAAGACCTTTCATAAAATCACTTTTTAAATATTGCAAATTAAATATTTAACAACATAAAATGCTACATTCTAGAATCTAGATTCTAAAAATGGTACATGCATAAATTTTTATATATAATTCCAGCAGAAAGTAAGAAAGCTCTGATCACCAAAACAGAGGAAATATTTTATGCCCAAGTGATCATAAAAAATGATTTTACCAAACGGAAGAGGAAACATGGTTTGGGCTAGAAGAAATAACTATGTATAAAACAATACATCATCTGAACAGACGCAGAAATGCATTTTTGTGGAGCAGTGAGTGAAGAAGGGAATGTTAGTAGTAGGATAGAGAAATAGAAACTTATCTGACCCCTTTGAAAATGAGAGACGTTCCAGATTTGATGGTTTCACCATTCAGATTCCCCCTCTCTGCACCATACACTTCAGGCCAAAGGTCAGGATGTAAGTTCCCATTGAAATCATCCTTAAGAATAGAGGGCAGAGGAACAACAGGAACACAGTAGGGCCCACCAAAGCCCCGGTCACATCTAAGGAAAAAATGAGTGGAGAAAAGGTATTATTTGTCATGCATTCAACAAGCCATTTTCATCTTTCCATTGCAAAGAAAGAAACTGCCAATTTTTTTTTAACTTACACACAGTGTCCAGCATCACAAATCCCTCGTCCTGAGCACATCCAAGGGCACCCTGCGGCCAGCACAACATTATCAATAGCCCAGGAATCAGCCCCCACAGAGTAGTTGGCCTGAATCCATCTGAACCGGGTCCTGGGAGAACTAACCAAAGAAAACACATCATTGGCTTGAAAAGCAACCTTGAGAGCATGAGGACATTAATTTTAGTTCCCTTTTCCCTTTAAAGTGCCCTTCTCTGGGGTCCAGTTCCTTATTCTTTGACACTATTTTCATTATGAAGTAGTAGATGCTGTTTCCTGTTGACCCATAAACCGGAGAGTAGAAAACATGCTATTTAAATATTTTGCCATTCTTTCATACAAGATTCTACAAACACGCGTGAGATGGAAAAGTTATCTTGAACTATCAATTATTCTGTTTTTGAAATACATGCAGAATTTTAGTTTTTGCTTTCAGGTTGATAAGATGAGGAAAAGCTAAAATCTTACAAAGTTCTGGCAGTGAGGTCCCTATTCTATGTCCCTAAATGGTTTCTGAGAGTAAATGGGAGCCTTTCATGCTTCTGCCCTCTGTTTTGGTTCTTGAGGTTCTGGTTCTCTAAAGCTGAAGACTACACTAATGTGATACATTCCCCTATTTTCTATCATATTTGCAATCTGTTGTTTGGACTATACTGGGTCAGTAGACCGCTTTAACTAGACATAGATGCAGCCTTACCAAACAACAATAGTCTCTCATTCAGGAACAGAGTGCAGAGCAGAAGTTTGTTAGCTTTTTGGAATGAGGCGTCTACCTGAGGTAGAATTTCAGCTGCACCATTTCATATAACAATTGTTTCTCCTACACAAGTCCTCCTTCAATGCAGCATAGCTGTCAGTGTGGAAGCTCTAAAATGGAAATCTAACCATGTCACCACTCTGCTTAACAGCCTTCAGTGGTTCTCCACTGAACATGCACTGTCAAGGCCAATACTTGAGATGACATACACGGTCCCTCCATCATCTACCCTCTTCCCCGGCTCCAGCCTGTCTTTCCCTATTTCTTGCCTCACAGTTTTATTCTGGCAACACTGAATCCTTGAATTTCTCCATCGTCTCATGAGTTCTTGGGGCTCCAGCATTTCATTTTGGCTTACAGCAGCACAAATGTACTCCCACACCTGCCTTCTTTGGAAAAGGCCAACTCACTTAGACTCGGCTGAGACATCAGCTCTTCCAGGAAGCTCCTTCCAATTCCCCCAAGCCGAGTCAGGTAGTATCCTTCAGTGTTTCAGTAATATCCCTGAGTATTACCTCTATTATCATTTTATATCGTCAACAGCTGCTTAAATGTCTGTTATCCTAGATAATATATATCTGGGTACTGGCGTCATATTCATTTAGTTTTAGAGTGCTTAAAACACAACAGATAGCCAATAAATGTTTATTGAATAAAAAAATGAATAAATGAGCCACAAGCAAGCACTATTTAATTCCCTGGGGTCTTCAGGAAACTATTTCAGGCTAATTACTAAAATGCTCTGGTTTCCTGCAATTTTTTCCTGCCATTTGGTTGTGTATCTTTGAATCAGAACTGAACCAGAAAACCAGAAACCACTGTAAAAATTTAACACAGAGAGAATTTAATGCAAGGAGCTGGATGCATAGTTAGTGGCAGAGTTGAGAAGTCAATAGAGGCTGTGAGGAAACCAGAATTTAGTAAAGTCAGGAAGCCACTACAAGTCCAAGGCTGGAAGGACAGGGAGGAGACATTGTTGCCACAGCTCAGAGGACAGGGTCACATGGAGGGCCATTTCAGCAGAGCTGGAGCCACAGAAGTTGGCCAAGAAGCACTTGGGTAGAAAAGAAGGGGGAGGAACACCCTGATTTATCCATTATTTCCACCCTCCAATATCTTTGCCAGCATTAGTGACTGTCTAAACCTTTCAGGAAGGCAGCAGATGTAGCAGGCTGGGAAATGCAGCCTGCAGAAGCCAACTTCCCTGAAGTTCAGAACAGGGCACAGGAAGGAAGAGGCAGTCCTAGGATGGCACAGTCTCTAACCAGTCACCACAGTACAAATTACTACCTAGAAAGATCCTCAAATTATCCAAATGCCTAAGCCACAAAAGTGAGAGCCTGCTCTAAGTCAATACAACACTTGAATGGGACCTGAAATGTTGCGAAGGGAAGAGATGCAAAATGATATGAGCATTTCAAAGACACCAACCTTTTATTAGTATTGCGGTACTGAGATTAGAAACAAAACAAAACAAATAGAACACTAAGGGTACTCTGCTATATGTGATCACTCTGGTTTATGGGAAGAGACATATTTTTACAACAATTTAAAAACCGAATCTGGTGGGCAGCCTCCATGTTGCTAAAGAACAGAAAAGTTCAGCCTTGTGAAACTTTTGGAACTCTCTAGCCACATTTAAAAACTGCAGCCCAAAGCACCTTGTACTTTTTTTCCTTCCTGGCACATTCCATGCATAATTATTATGAAAGAACAATAGAATCCCCAAGTGGAATCACAATTATTTTCAAATTAGGTGACAGAAACCTAAAGTTTTGACGTGTAGCCAAATGACAATTCTCACATGGTGGAGAGTGGAAGGTAGACAGTGATCCGCTTCCAATTCTGGAATCTTTCCGAGGTGTAAATTGAACTTTCTGTGTAGTGCAGACAGCCGATGGTTGGAGGAACACACTCTTCGGTGACAAGATGCCAGTCTCTGCCATCGTTGAGAGAATACTGGAGCTGTACACTGTGGGAGTCACTGAAGGGCTTGCTACAGCCCATGCTCATTTCAAACTGCAAGAAGGTAGATGCTGACACATGAAAATCCCAGGTCTCAGCATAACGAGGTTTTCCTACAAAAATAAATAAATAAATGAATGAATAAAAGTTTACTGGTAGCATAGAATTGTGCTCTTTTCTTATTCGGTGTTTATGCTTGTCGTCAACATTTTCAATAGCAAACAAAAATCATGGCTTTGACTTTTCTTCTCATATTTACTGTTTTTATTTGGTTATCATAGTCTTGTAAATACGGAAGGCTGCTCACTTGAAAGACTTTACAATCTTGAGAAGGGCGAATATAGAGTTTTAAGTCAGTAATTCTGCAAATTATGAAACATAGGAATGCCTTCATACAGGCATTTTTTTTGCTTTGCTTTTAAGAAACCTTAATATCTTTATCCTAGCATATCCTTGCTCCATGAAAGACAGTTCCAACAAAAACTGAGTCATGGGGCTCACCAAGCTATATTAGAGGACAACTCTATTTTTCCCCAGTGGCCTCCCTCAGCACAGGCAGTGAGGCACACAGTTTTGCATTAGAGAATTTCCTTTTGAGTTTTAGTTAATTTAGTCCTCCAGATAATCAAATATTCTCCCTTTATTTGGTGATAATATATACCTATGTTTTCAGTGAATATCAGAGCAGTATCCATAGAGAGACAATCAATATCAACTTGACCTCCTTGGATTCGATACCAGTTGGCTTGCAAATCTATAGAGCCATCAAATTTGTCTTGAAATCCAGTTTGAGAGCTGTCATTCATTCCTATAAGGACATCATCCAAAGCCCACTGGGCTGAATGCTTCCCTGCAATCAGAGGAATAAAGGCAGTTAGAGAAGCTTCATTACATCGTAATATGAATACCTTTATGAGAGTGATTTTAAATCAAATTGTCTAGAAATTGACAGTAAATTAAGAAACACACAATACAAGGTTAATATGGATGCAGTATGATCTAAAGGCCATCAAGAAAGTTGGTGTCAGCAGTATCTTACCATGTTGAGGCTGCCACCATCGAAAAGCCGTTGCAGGTGTCTTTGCCTCCCGTGGCAGGTCAACGGAAATGATCTGTGGTTCCAGGAACGACATGAAGTCCAACTCTCGAAGCAAATGCCAGAATATCCCATTGTCATTTGAATACTGAACAACGAGCCCTGAGTTAAAAGACATAAATCCAGTTACTTGGACAGCTTTCCTAGAGGCAAGGAACAGTATTTTATAAATGGCAAAACTGCAACTCCAAATTGTGTCTCATAGAATGAGGGCACATTCATCTAACTTCCAGGCAATGAATTAGTGGACCTGAAGGCTCATCAATTTCTTGACAGTTTCTAGTGCATGGACTCTTAGGAAATGGAGGAAAAAAATACATAAGCTCTTTTAAAGACCATTCAGCTTTGTATGAGTGATGAGCACGTTGGAAAGGGGAACATAAAAATCCGCTTCAGATCATGTATTTGAATTTTAGATTCTGTCCTGAACATTACAAACTCTCATATCATTATTATATACTCAGAAGAAATATCTCAATCTCCGTGGCACAAAATTAAGTTGTACTCTTTGCTGCCAAAGCACTAGGCACTAGCACTGCCCAGTCTGAATTTCTACCAAGGAGAGAAAGATCCTTTTACTGACCTTGGTCAGTTAAGCCTGAATGATGCCAAATTATTAAATGGCAAAGCAGAAAAACTCACTCCTCTCCAATGTTTTACTTTCTTTTATCTGTGTCACCTTTTCCTCCCTTTACTTACCTCATTCATTCATGTCCCCCACCTGTCCCTAGGGTGATATGATCCAGCAAACTGCATATTAAAGTGTAAGGAACCTCATGTGCTACTCCTGCCACATCCCCCAGAAACGTTTTTATTTTAAAAGAGGACACAGGGAAAAGGGTAATATTGAATGCAAAGGAACAAATAGCTAAGGATAAAATTGTGGGACTGTAATATATATATTTATATAAACTAGGTATAAATCAGTGCCTGTCTTAGGAACAAGATTGTACAGTCTTAGAAACAGCTTATATATGTATTTGTGTGTGTGTATTCACACACATGTATTTACAGGGATACTTTGAAAAATTCAAGGAAAAATGGAATTAAAAGATAATACGACTCTTTCCATGAACTCTTTGAAGACCTTTCATGTGTCTGTGTGTGTGTGTGTGTGTGTGTGTGTGTGTATAACTAGGTATATATATATATGTATGTATGTATGTATGCATATAGGTTTATTTTGGAGGGAGGGGACAGAGGGATAGAGGGTATCTATTTAATTGCCTATTTCATAATTGATGTTAAGGCTGACACTGCATATTTAGTATTATGACTGGAAATACTGAACTACTTTCTGAGTATTCACAGAAATTATGCTCAGGAAAGTTATATTTGTTATATTTGTTTTATTATATTCTAACTCTCTTGGAAAATTAAATCACTTATGGTATATACAACTTTTACATTTCCCCATTATTGACTGAGTAGAACTTCTCAATCCCTGTACCACATTGGATATACAAGAGCTTACTAAAATAAAGTTTCAAGAAATATTACAATAAAATATAGAGCTAAAAGGAAGTTGTTTAAGGCTAATAAGTATCACATAGAATTACTGTCTCCACATCTGATGAGGGGCAATGCCAGGAACAATAATGATGGATATGCTAAAAATTAATTTAATTCAGGAGAATGAAATCCGTCATATTTAAAATAGAAGAACTCATCAAACTGAATGAGAGGATAAAAGTAGCTGAAAGGGCAGGAGCTCTTTGGGAGGCAGCATGCTGTCCACAGGTGCAGGTTGTGGAGTTCGAGCTCCAGGTGGTTGAAGTCAGACCCTCATGTTGGGGAAGGGAAAGAGACACCAAAGCTTATGAAGAAAATTGAAGCTAAACCGTTTCTAGTCTTCATTTTCATCAAGTTGAGGAGTGTCTGGCAAAAGCTCTAGTCTCCAACCCCTGATGTTTGATCAAAATATGTCCTATTGGCTTTTTAGTGTGATGTTGAATCATGGCTGAGGGTGCAAACATTTCAAAGTTTAAGTTTTTCTTGTGGTGATTAATTTGTGTTAATATGGTTTACATTTATTAAGATATGAGAGAGAGAGAAAGAGGGGGAAAGAGAGAGAAGTTATTTAGATAGTTATCTGGTGGTGACTATTCAGAAGCTGGATTATAGTACTAGAAATGAAGCATCGTAGAGTAAAATCTCACTGGCTCATTCTTTCTAATGTCTTCTACTAAAAGTATGGTTCAGACCAGCAACTTCACACCTTGGAAGAGGCCCTACTTGTGATAGTTTTAAACATATGTCCACATATTCTATGGCACCCCTCCTTCAAAAAGTAGAGCCTAATTCTCCTTCCTTTGAATTTGGATGGACTTATTAACTTGCTTCTAATGAATAGAATATGGTGGAGGCTGGCTCAGTTGGTTAGAGCATTGTGCTAACAACACCAAGGTCTGGGGTTTGATCCCTGTGCCAGCCAGCCAACCCAAAAAAGAAAATGGTAGAAGATATGGTGTGTGACTTCTGAGACTGGGTCATACAAGGCATTGCAGTTTCTTCCTTGCTCTCTCTCGGATCTCTTGCTCTGGAGAAAGTCAGCCTGCATGTGGTAAGGACACTTGAGCAGCCCATGGACAGGTCTACATAGTGAGAAACTGTAGCCTCTTGCCAATAGCCCTGAAGGAGAGCCATCCTGGAAACAGATTGTCCAGCCCTGGTTAAGTCTTCCAGACCACCCATCATGGCCTTCGTCTTGACTGCAACCTCAGGAGACATCTGGAGCAAGAACCATTCAGCTAAGCTGCTCCCAAATTCCTGACTTACGGAAACTGTTAGATAACAAATGCTTGTTGTTTTATGCCACTCAGTTTTGGAATAATTTGTTATGTAGCATACCAACACCCTAGTCCTTCTAAACTGTCTTCAGGTGTACATTAAAATATGAGAAGCATGGCTCAGAAGGTATGTATTCCACTTGGTTTCTGCATGTTGCCTTTCCTTATTAGCTTTTTCAGGAATGTCACATTTACCTTTAAGCAGCAAAAAGGTCTGCAGAGATGAGGGCTCCAATTCCAAAGGACAATGAAGGCATGCCTCCCAGGTAAGTATGAGAGAGTGGAGGGATGCAGGAAAGGGAAACAGCAATGTCTATATCCTATCAGTTGCTGAGCCTCATTAGCTGTGTCATCTGACACACCACACATCGAAATAAACCAAGCCCTCTGAGCTCATCTACCGAATGTTTAAAGCATGTAAGACATTTCTTTTTAAACTGTAACTCCATCTGCGTTCTGCCCAGTCTTATTGAAAATAGCCTTATTTTGATTTTAATTCCAAATATGTAAATTGATGCTTCAGCTTGAGTAAGTAAAGATTCTTTGCTTTCATCACTGAAGAGATTTGTTCAAGGATTTAGGCCGATTTACATTTTAACAACCAGTTTTCAATAAAAGGCTGAGAAATATGCCTGTGGGATGTGAATCACATGGCCAACACTGAGTTTAAGAAAACGGCTCAAGATTAGTTGAGAAAAAGTTGCTTGTTCCTAAAGGGACCCTAAGGGGAACTGGCCCCACAGGACAGACAACAGCACTTGAATCAGAAGTTAAGTACAGAGCAGAGCCTCAAATGTAGAATAAGCAGATGCTTCCTACTGTGTTCAGGGGTTTTTGTTTTTTGGCTTATACACAAATAGGGACACAGATTTGTAATTTTCAGAAGAGTCATGCACACAAACTTCCTTTAGAGTTCTATTTATTAAATGTCACTTCCTCAGTGAGCCCACACCTAGACCATTCGACCTACATCAGCATCCCCCTCCCCCGCATAAGTTTACTTTCCATCTCAACAGCTTATTTGTTTCTGTCTGGCCCTTATAATCTAACATTTTCTTGCTTATTTCTTTGCCTTATTGTTTATTATCTGACTCCTCTCACTAGAATACAAATTCCCTTAAGGGCAGGATTTACCCTTAAGGGGGTCATTAGTGCCACACGGATCTTCCCCCTCTCTCTATTTTTCACTTGGGCATTTTCTGGTGTCTTTCTCCTCTAGCACATAGAAGTCTTGTGCTTCTTGTCCCCTACATCACGCTCTTTCCCTCTGCCACGTGGCTGGTAACATCCAGAATCTACCCTGCAGCTTCTTCGTTATCCTGAGTGCTGAGAGGAGGATCTCAGACTACCCATGAAGAAAGTGTAGCACAAGGGAGAAATCAGTTTTTGTTCTAACCCACTGACATCTAGAGGGTCATTTGTTATTGCACCATAACCTAGCTCACCAAGACTCACTGTCTTTTGCTGACATTGTATCTGCAGCATCTAAAACAGCATCTGGCTTAGAATGAATTCTTAATAAATGTTTGTCGAAGAGACTAAGGAATGCAAAATGGTCTGTAAAAGTTTCTAGACTGCTGTTCCCTGCATAGATGATCTGGATAATTACTAGACTGAGATATTCAGAAAAAGTCATTAAAGCCTTCAGTTAGGGATGATATGGCCAAGAAAATTAAGAGTTGATGAGCTCTCAGTAGCTCTAACGACTAACAGGTACTGTTTAAGCCTGAGAAAATACCTGAGATCATAACAAACTTAGAAGCTGCGAAACTCTTCACATGCTGTTTCTGAGACCAAGGTTTGGATGAGGACCCACCTGAGAAGCCCATTGCTTTTGTGCTAGAAACCAACTCACATTCAGCATCCCTTAAGGAATTCCATCGTACCTGCAGAGCTCCCTGAGGCCACCTATGATTCAAGCTTTTTGCGTTTCTTTCAGAACTGGGTCATTTGAAGCAGAAGATGGTATGGGGTGCCTAGGAAGGGTGGAGTTCAGGGCAAGGAGAGCGGCAGTATGGATGATGGTGAAGGCATAAATTCTGGAGCCAGCGTGAGTGGTTTGAATCCCTCATCCACTCACTAACTGCACGATTGTGGGCAAGTTACTTGACCTCTCTGTGCCTCAGCTTCTACCTCAGTAAAATAGGACTAATAATAGTACCTATGGCAAAGGGGTATGATGGAGATAAAATCAATTAACACCAGTAAAACACTTATAACAGTGCCTTGTATATAATAAGTGCTCAGTAAAAGTTAACACTTATTATTGCCAAGAACTGCTTGGTAATAGCAAACATGTAATAAGATGTTTATGGGCAGAAGTAGAGTTTGACTTGCATTTAGAAACCTCCTATGCAAACAAGTTTCTAGCCTCCATGATGAATATAAAAGTTTCTGCTATTTTTTCCCCTCTCTCTGTGGAATAAAGGAATAGAGTTCCCTAAAATAAATGCCCTTTGATCTTGCCTACACCCAAAGCAGACATTACATTTTCCAGGCTTAAGGATCTGCATGAGAAGTCTTAGGGAGTACAGCTTCATGCAGCCACCCATCCCATGAAGAACTAAAGAGAGGAAATGATTCAGGGAAATGTATCACTTTGCAAAATCCTGGCCAAGCTTTGGGAGAAAAGGACAAATTTGCCAACAGTAGTTGTAATTTCTGCAAAACTATAGCAACTTACCTTCATTTCTAGCTCTTGGTTTGATGCAGGTAATACCTGAAGTTTTGCTTCCAATTTGTATATAAAACTGAACAAGTCTGGGGAAAAAAAATTTCAGTTTACGTACAAATAGGTGAGTTCAAAAGAGCTTTAACCCTTTGCATTTTGACACATTAGAAAAAACTCCTATAATTCTTAAGTGCTACTTTTAAATACAAAGGGCATATGACAAGCAGAGACTACACAGAATTTAGAAAGTTAATTCTGTAACCATATAGAAAAAGTTAATTAATATGATGATTCATTTTATTTTTAAATTATGATCTAAACATAGGAAACAGTTTAACCCCACTTCACTGTGACAGTCTGATATAACTTAGTGGAATTACCGAAATGGGAATTCCTTCATTCCAGATAACACCATCTTTGGAAACTCAACATGAAGCATCAAGCATTAAGAAGTTGAATGCTATATTTGTTTAGGGGCAGATAATTGCCTGTCTACTACTGACTTAGATTCAGTTGGCTAAATTTTTTGAACTGACATTCACTGAGTGTGATGTAAATTATGCCTCAGTGTACGGTAACTGACAGAGAATGCCTATTTGACAGGCACAACTCTCAGAGAAGGATGCAGAAAGAAAGGAAAGAGATTGAAAGCAGAAAAATATGATACAGAACTCGAGATTTTAGTAAGGATAAGGTCCAAAAGTTTTAAGTGTTTTTTCCATTTCCTTTCTTCCAAATCTCAAATAATTTAATCTAATTAAAAGAGTACATTTTTATTTTAGGTGTGCTACTATTTCATTTGACGTTTTTTTAAAAACAGTTCTTTGTCTTACCAGTAGGTGTCAGTGTAGGTATTTTAAATTTCTTGGCCACATTTCTTGGACAGTTTTCAATAAGTGAATACAACTAAACTTAGATAAATGAGGATGCATCACTTTCGGACATAGAATTTAAAGATGGGAAAATTTTGGTTCACACAGCACACCTTAAGAATAACACCAAATAGTTTTCATGATAACACAGAACTTTAGAAAAGCAAGCTGACGTACACTGGACATAGAGGCCTTGGTGATGACTGTACATTGATGAATGAATTGCGTGTGATTTTACTATTGAGCTAAAGTCATGCTTCATTTTTACATTCAGAATCTGTACTCAGAAACATTATACAAACTCTCAATAACAGAACAGAATGTTTTAGGTTAGATCAGGTGGTGTGGTAAGTACCATGTTCATGGAGAAGTGTACCAATGAACTACTTACCTGATATTCCTGGTGTCCAGGGGGACAGTCCTTGCTTCTCTTTTCCCAGGGCCATTGAAGTAGAGAGATTTGCCATCGTTAAGTGTTCCACAGCCAGTTCCAACCTGGCCACCAGTTATCTTGTACCACAGAGGGCTGAGTTTCCCTTCAAACCTGTCGAACATCTCACTGCGATCAGGGATATTTGAAACACAGGTTCCTTGTGCAGCTTCAGAGAAAAGAAATACATAGGAGAGATGCTTTGTTGGGATCACTAAACATTAGAAGGTATATTAAACTCATGGGCAAAGGAAGAATTTCCACAGATATTAGGGGAAAGAAGCCACATGAAAATCTGTGTCTTACAAACGTCTCCCTGAAAGACAGCCATCACTACCATCATCAAAAACACTCTTCTGCCTCTGTAGTTTTTTATTTTTTAATAAACAGAAACATCGGGAAACATGCATTTCTATAGTTCTTGCAACTCAAAGGATTTACGTAACTGGGAATTAGATTTTGTCCATGAGAAAATTTGCTCATTTTTTTGTCTTTCTTTTGGAGGATCAATAACGAGAGTGGGCCCCAGATTTCAAAAACCACCCTTGAAACTGACAGAGTTCTCCACAGAAGGCCTGCACCAGCACGTGCTTGTCTTTGGTCATGCACCAGAGGACGGCCAGAGCTCTGAAACGCTGGAACGGAGCCCTTTGAAGATGTCTCCAAAAAAAAAAATTTGAAAAAGATTTTGAAGCTTATAATATTTTCTCCAATTTTACTCTTTAATCTCAGCTCTCTTTTCATTTTTGCTTGTAGCAATATCCAAAGGTGACTGTGGTCAGAAAATACTTTTTTGTAAAGTTTGCTTTTGGCAGTCTTGGATTTATCATTTCATAAGTTGCATTTTTACTTTAAGTGTATAAAATTACATTTCTTATAAAAAGCAATGTAAAGAGCTCAGGGAGACCCTGCAGCGAAGTTCTTAAGAGCTTGGGTTTGGGTTTTAGAGAATGACTGTCAGCGTTTGAAGCCCAGCTCCAGTAGCTTCTAGCTGTATGACCTTGGGAGAGTTGTTCAACCTGTCTGTGCCTCAGTTCACTCAAAGTAAACAGGGTTTAGAGTACTGTGGCACAGGATTGTTGTTAGAATTAAGTGAGATTAAATAAAAAGTACTTATTTTAGTGCCTGGGCATGAAGTAGTACCTCAGCCAATGTTAATTATTATTGCTATTAATAATAAACACATCCTCTTCAGGCAGTGAAATTTGTGTTATCATGTTTTCCTCCACGTGTAGCTCAAAACTACAAAATATCTTAACACCTCATATGCCTGGGTGCGAATTCCTATAATTTTTAGACTTAAAATAGATAAACTCAGAATCTATTTCTTTAAATGAATAACTAAGATATAGTAACCAGAGATGAACATTTTACAAACAAGCCATCAGACACATATATTCAGCCTTACCGGTGTATCCCAGATCACAGAAACACACTCCTGAAATGCAGTCCCCATGGCCACTGCAGTAACTGGGACAAGGTTCAGATATGTACACTCCATCTAAACCAAAGGGAGGTACGTTTTTCTGTGAGTTGCTCTCCTGGATCCATCGGAATCTTGTCTTGCTGTTGGGAAAAATAATACATCTGTTTCTTGCACCAACATCTCATACCAAAGCACTGGAATACAGAAAGGTTCAGAAAAACTCAATCGAGATTTAATATTTATTTGAAAGTTATGCCTGCTTGATTGCACACTTAACTTTCATAAGTTGTCTCTCTCAGATCTTCCTCAAAACTTCTTGATTTCCTCTTCAGCATAAATGTTTCAATAACGGAAGCATATCAAGTACAGAAGACTTGATGGTCAAAAACATATCATAGATTTTTACTTGCATATTTTCCCACACCATGCTCTTTTAGTAATAAATAAAAACCAGAAAGATATTCCTTCTTTTCCTTAGCTAATATCCCACCTTCAGATCATACTAATTTTATGGATATTTTTAGAAGAGGCTATTTGGGAATTTTTGAAACCATTAAATAGAATGTTCTTTGTTAGGTCGTATAAGGAGATTCTGGCTATTTGCCATTGACATGATTCAGGTAGGGAAGAGTTAAGCTGGTACTGATATCTCTATTCCCACCTGTGCCTTCCTCTCCTGCCTCTTCATTTCTCATCTTCAAATTTTTAAGACACTTATTCTACGAATTGCTAGCACCAGCTGGGCTGACGGTGAACACCAGTAATGGCCAATGAGCAAAAGAGGGACCTGGTCCCAGTGTTTCAAAACCCTGGAACACCAGTGGCTGGGTTGCTGCCCAGTCCTCCCAGAACAATAGATTTGAAGCAGCCAAATGAAAAAACATGTCCCAACTACTTTCCCATCCTTTTAACACATCTTTTTTTCTTTTCAAATATATGGAAACACACACATCTATAATTTCATACTGGGAAAATGCCTCTTCCTTCTCAGTTCTACTAAAAATCAAAGGAGGAAGACATATTAGGATATCTAGATTCCAATTTATTTTGCTGCCAATATTTACAGACTTTCGAGTGAGTACAGTTGCTTACTTAATGCGAATAAAGAATGTTGAAGATTAATGTAGATGGTCAGGGATAACTTGACAGTAGTCAAAGACGGCTCCTTCTCCCCTCTATCACTGTGAAAATAACGTGGCAGTAGAGAATGCATTTATTTTGGGCTCTTCAAATAGCTTTGGAAACTTGGCAATGATGAACCTTAACCTTGGTGCTTTTTTCTGCATTATTTTAAGTTACCTACTCTTGGCAAACTTGCAAAATGTAACTGACAATGTCTACAAGGTCTAAAAGTTTTCAGCAATTAATCACCTATTAATGCAAGCCTCAGCTTCAATGTGTTAAGAGGAAGGTGAACACATAAGAGTATTTCCTTTGGAGCTAATTCAAAATATATTGTTCTTATTTTTTAAGGCAAAAGAGAATTGAACTCAGGAAGGTTATAAAAACAAAGCAAAGCAAAACAAAACAAAACAAAACAAAAAACCCAAAAATAAAACACAGTTGTCCTAGTGTCACGGATCTTGGGAAAATTTCTTCCATTGGAGTTCTCACATTATTCAGCCCGTGAAGATGTTTTTCCTATCAAAGGTAGCAAATGGAATTGACGAACATCAGCATTTGCCAATTACTCTTAAGAAAAATGTTAAGGCCTTTATGCCCCTTCCAAAAGATAGACTGCATATCCATGACAAATGAGGAAAACACACCGATTCCCTGATACAAGTACTCTTGGATTAGGAGTCATGCTTGCCTCTTCTTTCAACATTTCTATAATAGAACCCAGAGAAACATGGATCCACAACTCCTGCTGTATGGAGAGTAATAAAACAGAAGGAACAACTTCTTTTTCTCACCACAAGCTCTCCCATGTAGAACAATGATTTCTTGCTAAACAGCATTGAATTTATTTTGGAAAATACATAAAAAAGAAAGTTGTCTTCATTGTGGTTAATCACTTTATTCTTCATTCAACATCGCTTCATTCACCCAACACTTAGCAAGCACCTAACAACCTCCCAGGCACAGTGCTGGGCTGGGAATACCGTCGGGAGCAAACCCTAGGCATGGTTCCTGCCTTCGTGTGGCCCACAGTTAAGTGAGGAGACGTACTTAATCAAGCACCTGCTCTAATAAATAGTCACGTGCAGCTTTGCTAACCAGCATTATGAAGGACATAGAGCTAGGAGAGCATGTCATGAAGGTCTTTGACTTGATAGTTATGAATATCTGGGAAGGATTCAGAGGAAGTGATGACTCAGGAGAAAGAAAAATTATGTAATCTGACATAATTTTACCAGAAATAAACCATAATGTGGCTTTATTATTCAAATCATTCAACAATCACCCCCCTACCCCCGTCTTGCATGTTCCAGGTAAGAAAGAAGAAGAAGATAAGGCTCTATTTTTCTGTTCCCTTCTCAAATTTTCATCTTTGTTTGGAGGATGCCTGAGTGCCCAGGAGAATCAATTTCTACAACTCACCCTTCCACCACCACAGAATTCAGAAAGACACTGCATCTGCCTTTCTAACTAGGAAGTTTCCTGCATACCTGCTTGTCCTGTGCAGAGGCACATGGGTGATGGGTGGTAGTGGTGACATTCTGCAGAATACTAAGCAACTGTGTTTCTAGACCTGCCCAGAGACACTTTTTTTTTTTGCGTTGTGCATAAGAAACCTAGAGCAGGTTGTGTGGCATAAGGTCAGGATGGGGATGGCTCTGAGAGTCAGGAGAGACATACCAGCATATATTTCCACCACTAATGTCTCTCCTCTGTAGGCCAGAACAGGTGAATTAATACGAGCATAAACTGTTCCTTTGAGAAAATCAGCTTAGAATTATTTCTGAACGAGTAGTGTTCTAGTAACTATTATAAGCATGTTGCCTTATGGCAAAATAGCTCTAAATTGTAACAATTTTAACACTTAGAATTCTCAGCTTTCCCACACTGCATTTGGAGATATTTGAGTTTAACATATTGCAGAAGGAACAACAACAGCTCATTTACTTGGGGTAAAGTAGAAACATATTTACTGTTCTTTAGTAGAGGGCTCTTCATCGCAAATGCCATCAACCAGCGGGCTGGATGGTATCCAAATTAACCAGGAAGCTGCATTCTAATGGGGAAGATTCCTTCTTCCAAAAGCTGGGATCCAAGAAAATATTGAAACATTGGGAACCTCAAAATATTGGCTCACGTTGTGTTGCTAAGGACAACCTTCTCTCACTTCTCATACTGGGTTATTCCTCCCCACATCAAACTAACTGCAGTTTCAGATTCAGCTGTATATTATCAGGCTCTGGGGAAATCAAACCAGATTTGTGTTCTTTGGCTCCTGATTATATTGTCTATTTTTATAGTGATGTCTTCCTGAGCCCTGAAATTCTAGTCATGAAGCAAAGATGTAACCACCTGCTGTTCCCCAGCTTCATGGCATGCTACACCTATCTATTTGGAAGTGCTGTGGTTGGGCCACGGTTTCAGAAAAGCATGTGGGAGGAAGGCAGCGGTGGAGGTGAGGAGCGCAAGGGTGCACTGTGACATGCGCAGCCTGAGGAGGGCAGGACGCAGAAGGAGGTGCCCACCTTACTGTGAACACAGATACATTCTTATGGAAAAGGAAAGATGTCTTAGAGGGTGAAGCCTAGAGAACAGAACCAAGAGATGAGAAAAACAATGGATTAGGGAACCACTCCCAGGAAGCAGAACTGCTATGATCAAGGAAACTTTCTTGTCCTGTACATCGCTCTTGGAAGAGGGAGCCCCGGTAACCAGTCTCTTGTTGGCTTTCAGAATTCCCAAGGGCTAGTGATGGCTATGTGCTTCCCATTCCTTCCTTTTCCTTCCTTCCTTCCTTCCTTCCTTCCTTCCTTCCTTCCTTCCTTCCTTCCTTCCTTCCTTCCTTCCTTCCTTCCTTCCTTCCTTCCTTCCTCCCTTCCTCCCTTCCTTCCTTCCCCCCTCTCTTTCTGTCTCTCAGTCTCTCTCTCTCTCTCTTTCTGTCTCTCAGTCTCTCTCTCTTTCTTTTTGAGCAGGATTGTCTATTGTGGTTATCCTGTCATTGTGTCACCATTTTATGCTGGATATAGGTAGGGTAGCTAACTTGCCTTCACAGTCTATAGATCAAAAGAAGACGCACCCACATCCCTACCTTGATGTCGATGTTAAGAGGGCTAGAGCCTGTTGCTGGGAGAGGATGAGACTTTGTGGGGGTCTTGGGAGGAGAGTGAATGCATTTTGCATGTGGGAGAAATGTGAATCTCTGGGTCTAGGACAGATTACAGTAGATTGTTACTGTAATGCCCCCCAATTAATCACACTTCCTTTTGTACATGCTCCTCTGTAATGTGACTTTTATGCACTTCCTACCAGAAAAGGGAGTCTATTTTCCCACCTTTTGAATCTAGAGTGGATTTGTGACTTGCTTTGACCAATAGGATGTGGCAGATATGATTAAGGCCTTGTACCTACTTTTGTTCTCTTGGAACTCTGGAATCACCTAACTGTGAAAAGCACTGGGCTGAAAACCACACAGAAAGGTCCAGCTGAGCCCAGATACTAACCAACTCATCAACTGAATGCAGCTACTTGATGAAGCCCAGGAGAGACCCACAGAGAACTATGCGGCCAACTCTACAAAACCATGAAAGATCATAAATCATTGTTTTTTTAAGCCAGTAAGTTTTGGAAAGGTGTGTTGCATAGCAATAGATAATCATACAAATATTATCCTAGGCTCTGTTAAGGGATATAAACAAAGAGTGAGGATGATTTTTTAAAAAGTAATGCTCTCTGATCCCTGCCTCTCTTTTCCGTCTGCTGATTCTGAGATGACAAGATCTGAAACAGCTGTCTTGGGTCCAGAGACGGAAATAATGTGTTCAGGATGGCAGAGCCAACCTGTCAACTCTGAACTGCTCACCTTTGGACCATTATATGAGAAAGATTGAACTTGAATCTTGTTTAGACCTTGTTAATCATTTGTGTTTGTGCGTTTCTCTGTTACAGTAGCTGGGTCTGTATCCTAAAAGACAGGCTGCAAGTCAAATTCTCAAATTTCATTAAAGGTGGTAAACTCATCACCTCTGCCACCTCCGCATCAAATATTTAAAGCATCTGTGTCTCTTCGATGAACTACAAATAACACTGACATATAAAGACAAAGAATTTATTTATGAATTGACTTGGATCTGCTGATTGACAAACTTTCTTAAAATAGCTGGTGCTTAAAGATTATGTTTCAAGGTTTAGCAGATTAGCACAGAAACTTGTACATCCCTAACCAAGCAAGTTCCCTCCCTGTCCAGAAAGTCTATCTATCAAAGACTGTGGTGTAATTTTTTGAGGTGTGCATACCTAGGTAATGAGAGAGGCAGAGAACACAAGCAGCTTATCTAGCCAGTGATACACAATAAATTTTGTGATCAATTAGGTGAAACATGTCACAAGCAGAATGGTGTCTAAGAACCTTATGAATAAGCCACTTCTGTAGATTGCTAGTCTTTTACCATTATAGCAGTCAGGATGAGATAGGTTATGCTGTGATAGCAAACAACCCCCAATCTAAGTGGCTTAACCAAAAAAAAAAAAGTTTATTTCTTGCTTAGTTTATATGTCCAGTGTAGGTTGACAAGGGAGTCTACTTATTGCAGACACTTAGGGGCCCAGACTGATGTAAGCATTATCTCAATACATGCTTCCATAAACAGGGAAAATGACAAAACGCATAGGGCTCTTAAAGTCACGTGCTTCATTTTCATTCGCATTTCATTAGGCCATGCCAAACACTAAAGGCTGTGGGGAAAGTATAATCCTGCTTTGTTCCAGGAAGGAAGAAAGCTGAATACATTGCTGAACGGTGCTAATGAGTATCACTACCACATGCTACATCATCAGGAAGCAGTACAGACAGACTTCTTACATCATCTCAGCTCTGAACAGAAATGCCTTGACTGAGTCACAATTAATGTTATGTTCTAGGATTCAATTAAGAAGCATCCACTTGAAGAATGTTTCTTACCTTTTGTAAAATGGTATAGTTAAAAATACTGATCTCTGTGTTACCTACTCTATCTGGTACAAGGATACATGCTATAAATTCATTCTAGAACACTAAGCCTGGAAAAAAGTATATCTATTTTGTTTTTTAATCAGATTGTGTCTGCTTTCTTTCTTTTTACTCAACAATGAGAATTAAATAAACCCTATATTTTCCCCCTATGTCCCAGCTGCCAGGAAGCTAAATTTGTTGCCCTATTAATGAAACTAATTCACTTCAAGCTCTCAGCCCATAGATCTCATTCCTCCCTCAATTGATTTTTAATCTTCCTCTCTATCGTTTTATTATATCTATTAATAGTTATTTAAAGAACAGATGATTTATACTGCCAGATACCTCAACTTGCCTAGGTAAGGAGGCATTAAATCATTAAAAATCTATACATAGTGAAAGTCTGACATAATAATGCCTTATAACTCCCTTAGTCTTTAACATCTTTTGTTCACTCGTGTACTCTCAGTGTCCAGAACAGTACTGGCACAGGTAGGTGCTCAATAAATATTTATTGAGTGAATGAATAAATGAATTTGTCTAACTCACAAATCTGTGCACACATACCTATTTTGGAAATTTTGTCCCAGGGCTCTTTTCCTCAACAGTCATTGCTTGAATAAGCATGGGTACTATTTGAATTGAGATATTTGAGATAAATAAATATTCCCAAGAAATGGCAGCTAAGACACATAATAAGAATGATTCCTTTACCTGGATGCAAGAGACCTCGGAATAACAATGGTAATTCTTGTCCATTCCTCAAAGTCCCCTGTGTGATACATGGTGGGCTCACTCAGTTCTCTGGAGCTCCCTTCGCATCCTTTGCCTGCAGAAGCTGGGTAGCAGCCTTCTTTCACCAGAAACCAGGACATACCAGCATCATGAGAGTACTGAAGAAGAACTGGGGCAGTGTTGCTGAACTGACTGGCACACCCTATGTTTAGCTGTTAAACGGAAGGACAGAATTATATAAGGTTTTGGTTCCAAGTTATCATTCCACAAATTAGGTGCTACAGTAGTTAGGACCCCTTCTACTGAGTCTGCATTAAATTTGCAGTGATAAAAACTGTGCAGCTCAGTCCCAACCAAGACCCTTCCATTCTGGAATTCTTTGTTTAGGCAAACAATAGGTACTTTTAAATGAAAGGCTGAACCAGTTACCCATTTTGTGGATTGCTTGGGATTATAGGAGAGAAGAGATTATAATATCTGTGGTTCAGGAGTCCCAGAAAAAGATAGGAAGCCAAGTAAAATAAAATAAAGTAAAATAAAAAACACAAAAGAACAAACTGCTTTCTTTTCCTTCTCCAGAGGGTATGAACAGAGGGACGCAGAAGAGGAGAAGCAGCCGTCCTCTTCAGAACTCGAAGGTTACCCGAAGAGAGGGCTGTCCTCTCTGCTTTCAGTGAATAGGCATCTTTATTCTGTTTTCTTGCCAAAGCTCAGTAAGAAATCAGTGTCAACTTAGATGAAAGAGCTAAGTTTTTGTCACAGCATCAAATAAGCAACATAATCCAGAATAAAACTGTTACTATTCTGTGTACTTGTGTGGAAGATTGTCATCATAGAGTTAATAACATTAAAAATGCAACCAAAATCCCACTGCCCTAGCACAACTGTTTTTATTTTTCTGTTTTCTCTTCTGATCTTTATATGGAAGTATATATTTTGGTCATATAGTTAAAGTTTATCACACTTCTAGAACTTTCCTCCCACTTTAAAAAAGCATATTATTTTATTATTATATGCAGCATTGCAAAAACCACATCTTTTTTTCTTCAGGTGATTTGTTATTACTAGATAAATTCCTATGAGGAATATTACTGAGTCAAAATGTAGAAACAAAAAATTTTCTAGTCCTATGTGTTCATTTTGTAGCAGTTGGGTTCAAATGAATAAATTTTACTGAAGCAATGGAATTACTGTAGATTAAGACAGAATTTTAAAAATTAATAAATGTATAAATATACTTTATTAATGTTTTAGTTTATATTTTTGATAATTGTAAATATCAACTCTTTTATTGATATTTATTTAATTACATATATGAATGGTCTATTCATACCTTATTTCATTTGTTGTCTGGAACCACTATGGATTTCATTGTATAAGACCTTATAAATAAGAATAGTCAAATTTTATAGAAGGAACATTGAAATAAGGAAACATGATCAAAAAAACATGATCATGCCAGCCAGCTGCCAAAACAAATGAACAAACAAAAACAAAAACAAAAACACCTAACAAAACATGATCATGACCAAGGAAGAAAGGAAGAACCATAATACTGGGCCAGAGCTCAAGAAGTCAATCGGTTAATCCTTGTGACAGCAAAGTAGCTCTATCTAGTCTTTCTAAAGAAGATTCCATATCTTTTTATTTCCATACTCAGAACTAGAAAGCATCTCTCAGAAGGATTTGCAATCTGGCTAGTAGGAATTTTATTGTCAGGCCGGCCCCGTGGCGCACTTGGGAGAGTGCGGTGCTTGGGAGCACAGCGGTGCTCCCGCCACGGGTTCGGATCCTATATAGGGATGGCCGGTGCGTTCACTGGCTGAGCACGGTGCAGGTGACACAAAGCCAAGGGTTGCAATCCCCTTACAGGTCGCAAAAAGGACAAAAAAAAAAAAAAGAAATTTTATTGTGTCTCACTTATCCAAGTTTATGTAGTAAAATGTCAAGAATATAATTAAAGATTTGACTCTCTCAGATACATGATTAAACTATTCTAACACAAATTTCTTTCACTGCATTACCCATTAGTAAGAATGGCCTTTGGTTGGCATGTGGCGAGAGCAGCCGCACTGGTCACACAGAGTTAGCTTTTTGTCTTAAACTTATCGTGACTGCCATTGTTTCTAAAGCAGGCAAGTCTTTGAACTTCTGTGACAAGTTTGTGCTTTAGAAATTAGGTAATGTGGTACATCTACACAATGGAATACTACTCAGCTATAAAAACGAATGAAATACTGCCATTTGCAACAACATGGATGGACCTTGAGAGAATTATATTAAGTGAAACAAGTCAGGCACAGAAAGAGAAATTCCACATGTTCTCACTTATTGGTGGGAGCTAAAAATTAATATATAAATTCACACACACACACACACACACACACACACACGCACACAAAAACCGGGGGGGGGGGGAAGAAGATATAACAACCACAATTATTTGAAGTTGATACGACAAGCAAACAGAAAGGACATTGTTGGGGGGAGGGGGGAGGGAGAAGGGAGGGAGGTTTTGGTAATGGGGAGCAATAATCAGCTACAATGTATATCGACAAAATAAAATTAAAAAAAAAAAGAAATTAGGTAATGAGGTGGTGTAGACATACTCTCAGGTGTATTAAATATGTAATTCATCTTCAACTTTCCATTCAGGATTCATTCATACATTCAACAAATATTTACTGTGGCACCTTCTAAACATCAGATATATATGCTTAAGTCTCTCCTACCTTTAAAAACAAAACAAAATAGAAGTTCTCCCTGATTTTGGTCTGCCCCTAACTACACAGTTAAACATATTGAGAGACAGGCCGTATTGATTATGAAGACTCCTTTACTCACCATTCTTTAATCCATTGTAATCTGATTTTTGCCCGTACCACCCCAGTGAAATTACCAAGGAAACCCCTATCTAATTAAGTCCAGTGGGAAAATTTAATCCTTATTTTACTTAACTCTCCTGTTGCTTCTAACACTGTTAATCACTTCTTTTTTACTGACCATGTAGCCTACCTTTTAAGTGCTGGTGTCTTCTAAGATTTAATTCTTGGCTTTCCTTTCTTCTTATTCTATGCATGCTCCCTAATCCTATTCGCCATCATAACTTCAAGTTCCTTCTGAAAACCTTGGACTACAGGATATGGCTTCTCTCCTGCTCTCTGGATAAATGTATTGCTTCCTGTTCACTTCCACTTCAGCAGCCCATTGGCACCCCTAACTCTACATGTCCATACCAGTTCTTGTCTGATCACTTTGTCTGGCTCCTCCGCTATCACACAGGTCCTTGCCTCCATCATCTCTTAGTTGGATCATTGCAATAGCTTGCCAATTGGTATCTCTATTTCTGCCCTTGCCCCTGCTAGTGTATTTCCAACACAGTCACCAGAGTCATGTCACCCTTCTGCTGGCCATTTTATTCAGACTAGAAGTCAAAGTCTGACCTTACTTTTTTCCACATGTTCCCTCTGCTCTATTCACAATGGCATCCTTGTGGTTTCTAGAACCTTTCCAAGAACACTCCCACCCCAAGACTTTGGCACTTTTCTTCACTGTGGCTGGAATGATCTTCCCCAGATAGCTGCGTGACTCACTCCTTCACTTTCTATAGGTTGTGGCTTATGTGCCATTTTCTTAGTGGCCAACCTGACAACTCTTAATAAAATGGTAACTTCTCTCCACCACCCTACCCCATACTCTCTAGTTTTACTTATATTTTCATAGCCTAGAATGGTGCCTGGAATGTAGAGTCTTTATAAATATTTGTTGAATGAATGAATGAATGTTCTTGCTGACTCTCCTTTCCTATTCAGTCAACATCCATACTGCTGCCAGAATGATCCTTCTAAAATACAGGTGTGATTCTGGCACTGAATGGATTACAAACCTTCCACGACTCACTGCTTTTGGGGTCATGTCCACGTGACTTAGTGCAGAATAAAATGCCAATCAGAATCAACCTTATCTCTCATCCCTGCTGCACATACTCCTCCATACTCCTCAAAGTTTCCAAATGTGCCATTCTCATTAGCAGTTTCATGTATTTTTTGCACATTCTGTTCCCTGTACCTGGAATTTCTCCCCTTCCATTCTTCAGCTAGCTAAATCTCTGTATTTCCAAGGACTTCCAATTTCAATCCATCCATCCATCCATCCATCCATCCATCCATCCATCCATCCATCCATCCATCCATCCATCCATCCAACTAACAGACATTTTTTGAGCACCTGCGATGTATTAGGCACTATGCAGGGTACTCCCATAGCATGTAGAGCCTACTTCTACTTCAGTACTTCTATGACAGTATTGCAACTATTTACTTTTCTGGCTCATTCACCAGTTTCTGAGCTCCCTGAGGGCTGGGGCCATATTTTTCATTTCCATATTCCTAGCACCTAGTGTTTGTCACATGGCAAGCAGTCAAAAACATGACCAGCACTATGCATTTTTGTACAAATGATACCAAAATTCTTGTTTACAGGTTTCAAATATACATTAATTATCAATCCTTGAATGACCCATATTACATACCTATGATTAACTAATAGACACAAATTAATAGCTTTCTGCTGGTATGATGAGAGAATTAAGGTTTTTCTTAAGCTGATGCATTCTTGCAGGTTGTTTAAGTACTTGAAAGATTTAACAATGTTTTCTTTATTTAGATTTTTTTAAACTTCAGAGTATCATATCACCTTGCAAACTTTAACACTTTATCATGATTTTCCGACTACTTAATGGAAAGGTATCAGATTAGAAACAGCATAGTATTCCGGAAATGTATTTGCTATTAATGTTATTTTGTTACCATTTTAGGCAGTGCCAAAATGAGTGTAGATTTATATACTGTTATTGATTTTTTTTCCCATTGCAGTTTAGCATCAGAATCTAAACAAGGAAGGATAACATTTTACTAATATTATCTATGACTAACTTCCTTGTTTACAGACCTGTGGAAATTATATTTGAAGAGCTGCCTATAAACATCTGATCTCTTTAATAATTCCATTTGTAAATTATTTAGCATCTGCATCCTGCCGTTATGTAAGGATCATGTAGTTGTGCTAGCTCATTAAAACTGCATTACTTTCGACCCAGATTTCGCCAATGGGATTTTATTATAAACACAATGAAATTTTGATTATGGTTCTGAGACAAGAGCTTGTCAAAGTAAATAGATGCTATACATGTTGATATATTATCACAGAGCTGAAAAACAAGAAGCTTTTAAGAGAATGAGGACGACTGGAGTAAAAATTTACCGAATTAAAGGAAGAGAAATAGTTTGAAAATCCTACAGTAAAGTAACTTACATGCCCCCAAACCACTAGTAAGCTGAAAAGGAGAACTTACCCATCACCATTCAGAAGCATGGGATTCATTAAATCACAGTCAGATTGAAGTCCTAAAGGTCAATTTTATCTTTAATTTTGGTAGAGTTCCACAATCACTTAAAGAAATGTAATGATATAGCCACAACTTGTGGGGCTCCTTAAAAACCAATAATCTGTTTTCCTTATGAGTAGAGCTAAAAAGCTTTGCAATCCTAAGATGTTGAACTTTCGTTCAAGTGAGTTCCTTCTTTAACAGAATATAAAAAATTGTGTTCTTTGTAAGTCTCACTTATAAATCTGGAAGTTGTTTTGCTCCTTAACCTGCTCTGAGAAGAAGTTTGTGTATAAATACCTTGAACTGTAAAACATATCCAGGTTTCAGGGTCAAATCTCGAGTTACTGCAAATCGATCTCCATCTGATTTTCCAAACACCATGGCTGATGGCGTGGCAGCACAGAAGGTTTCATTTTTAACCATTCCTTCATTAGCCAACATCAACCACACACTCATTTGATTCATAGGGTAGTCAAAAGCTGGCTTCTCATAAAAGTTCTAATAGAAACAATATAAACAACACAGAAAGGCAATTTGATAGTTTGGAAGACAAGAAAGGAATTTGCAGTTCATGATGGGTTGGGCCATATACCATTTCTAGGAAAGGACATTGGGCCATATACCATTTCTGGGAAAAGACCAAAGAATCTCTAAGTTAACTTTTTTATTTTTTATTTTTTTACTGCTATAAATGTTCTCTCCTGATGATTTAACAACTGAAAATATTTTGCTACTGTGTAGTTAATCATTTTATAAACCCACTAACAATTTTGTTTGATGACTTAGCCAGATTTCATAGTCTATTTTTACAGCTAAAAAATCTATGAACTAGTAGCATAAAGAGGTTAAAAAAAATTAAGTGTAAACACTTAAACTCATATTACACATTAAGTGTCAAACACTAAATTCTTAAGGAAGTAAGTTCCTTATTCCATCCACTTTTATAATTCTCCATCTTCTTGGAGTTCTGACATATGAGAAATACCTGGGGTAAAGTCGGGTTGATAACTGGAATGATCTGCTTCTGCTTGTCTGACAGAATGATGATGTCATCGACTGCCCACTGGTCATAGTCCTCCCCTGAGAACACAGGCTGCCACCAGCGGAACCTGGTGCAAGGGGTCTTGGCAGCAGCTGGAAGCTCCAGATAGACAAATCTGCGTAAAAGTAGATCATTTATGGTTGGGAAAGGAAAAGCCCTGTTTTTCTTAGCAGCTGTTAAAATAACAAGAGCAACAACAAGAGAAAGTTTAGTTTTGCTTATCTGGATATTTTTGAAAGGTTCTTAAGTTTGGATAGATCAGACATGAGGTTTAACCTTGTAAGCAAGTTTAGCCTGACCATGCTTATTTAATTTGGAATTGTATCTTTTGGAAAAGAGGGAAGATATTTCAACTGAGTTTGATTCATTAAATTATATTTACCATGATGATGCTCATAACTTTTTCAAGAAATATCAAGTAAAATCAGTTCCTTCATATGCTATTACATTAAAATAGCATTTAAAATTTTCAATGCAATTCTTGCTCATTGTGGGAAAACATAGCTATGCATTAAAATAAAACATATGTCATCCATAAATTACTGCATGGGGTTGGCCTCTGTTAACATTTTGATGGATATCAGTCATAATCTGGAATCTTTTACATAGGCGAGCAATATGTATAATTTGGTGTCCTGCATTTTAAAACTTAACATTGTATCAAAAGCACATTCTTATGTCAGTAAAATTATTTCTTAAGATCATTTTAATTTCTATATCATTTTTCATCATAGACATGCTATGATTTATTTCACCTTTCCCTATTATAAATAATTCTGTGATAAAAATCTTTACGCCTAAAGCTTTATCTACACCTCAGTTTATTTCCTTAGAGAAGATTCCAAAAAATGGAATTACCCAGTCAAATAAACTGGTCATGTTTAAGGCTCTTGATTTTTCCAAATTCCTCTCTGAAAGGGTTACAACAGTTTGCAAGATGACATGAAAGCTCTTGTTTCGCTATTTCTTTGTGGAGATAGTACTTGCTGTTATTAAAAAAGGACCATTTGACTGTTGAATTTTTTTTAAAGTCCAAGTGTCATTTTAAATATATATATATCTTAAACAAATTAAAAAAAATATATATATATATTTATTTTCAGCTACTGGCCAGTGTTGGGATCTGAACCCTCAATCTTGGTGTTATAACACCTTGCTCTAACCAAATGAGCTAATAAGCCAACCCCTGAAAATCTTTTTTATGTGATGGAGGTTGAAGGTTATTCATGTTTTGTTAAACATCTGTGCTTCCTCTTGTGTAACATCTACTCAGTCCTTTTACCCACTTACCTTTGGGATCTAAAAACACTAAAATATTAGTGTTTTCCTTGATAATTTGTATAAGCTCTTTACAGGGACATTGATTTTCTATTTCTCCTACTTGTTGCAAATATTTTTCTCAATTAGTTTCCCGTTTCATTTCTTTGTTTTCTTTGACATGTATGTGTGATATGTGTATGTAGTTTCACATTTGCATGTAGTACATTTCTTTAAGTATTCCTTTTCTTTGTGAATTCTTCCACTGAATTTTTACCAAGAAAGTTTAGATCTTTTTCCAAAATCAGATAGTAACATTGAGATACCTAAATGTTTAAATCTTAGGTGAATCTTTAACAGGTTTTGATAATATGAGGTGACGATCTAAATAGTCATTTCCCTTAAATGCCTACCCATTTTTTCCTAACACCACTCAGTTAAATAACCACTTCTTTCTCATTGATAGTTGATGTGTTTTTTTCATATGAAAGTTCTTACACACACCTCCGTCATCTATTTGGCTTCATTGTTCTATTTATGCACCAGTATCATTTCATTTTAATTATATGGGCTTTATAATAAGCTTTCATATCACATATGGCATTCTTTTATTTTTCCTCCCAATTTAAGATATTTTGCCAGCTTATATTTCTGGATATAAAGTTACCCCAAAATATCACTAGGATTTTGGTTAGAATTGCAATAAACATAAATTAAGAGATATCTCAGTTTACCTATCCATGGATGCTGTATTATTTTCCCTTTATTTCTTTTCTTTTACATCTCTGAAGGAAGTTTTCAACTTTTGTAGTTTTCTTCACAGACAGTCTCAGTATGTTTGATAAAGATGTTTCTTACATTTATTTATGGATTTGCTACCACAAATGGGGTCTTTTCCCCATATTTTCCAACTGAGAGTTTCTTAACAATTTTAGTGTCACAGAATCTTTGAGAATCTGGTGAAATTTTCTTGGCCTTCATAAAAATTCCCATAAATAAAATGTTTTACATAGTATTTAAGGCAGTTCACAGACTTTTTGAGTCCAAGTTGACAACTTCTGTTCAAATGAAATATTTCTGGAATTTGAAGCAGCCATTACATTTTCATTTGTCTATGTAGTTATCTAGTCACTTTACTAAACTATCAATGATTTCAGGTCGACAATTACATTACCAGGAAAAAAGAATTTGAGTTACAATCGGTTGTCTGTATCTGCAAGTTCCACATGCATAGATTCAACCAATTGTGGACAGAAAATATTTGGGAAAAAATAACAATGTAACAACAAAAAATAATATAAATATAAAATATAGTATAACAACTATATAGCATTTACATTGTATTAGGTAATATAAATAATCTAGAAATAATTTAAAGTGTGTGGAACAAAGTGCAGGGTTATATGCAAATACTGAGCCATTTTATATAAGGGACTTGAGCATTCTTGAATTTTGGTATCCACAGGGGTCCTAGAACCAATCTCTGGCAGATATCAAGGGATGACAATATTTTAAATTGTTGTTTAAGCCAGTTTGGCACCATTATCCATTCTCTGTCTACTGTACAGATATTGAGGGACAACTTATTTTAAATTGTTGTTTAATATTAGCTATCCTGACTGGAGTGAGATGGTATCTCAAAGTGGTCTTGATTTGCATTTCCTGGATGCTGAGTGATGTTGAGTCTTTTTTCATGTGTCTGTTGGTCATTTGCATATCTTCCTCTAAGAAATGCCTATTCAGCTCCTTTGCCCATATTTTAATTGGGTTATTTAGAATAATAAGTGCTGGAGAGGTTGCAGAGAAAAAGGACTGTTGGTGGGACTGCAAATGGTTCAGCCTTTATGGAAAATGGTATGGAGGTTCCTCAAACAATTACAGATAGATCTACCATATGACCCAGCTATTCCACTGCTGGGAATATACCCAGAGGAAAGGAAATCATCATGCTGAAGGGGTACCTGTACTCCAATGTTTATTGCAGCACTATTTACAATAGCCAAGCACTGGAGCCAGCCCAAATGTCCATCATTAGATGAGTGGATAAGGAAACTGTGGTATATCTACACAATGGAATATTACTCTGCTATAAAAAAGAATGAAATACTACCATTTGCAGCAACATGGATGGACTTAGAGAAAATTATATTAAGTGAAACAAGTCAGGCACTGAAAGAGAAATACCACACGTTCTCACTTATTTCTGGGAGCTAAAAATAAATAAATAAATAAATAAATAAATAAATAAATAAATAAATAAACAAACACACAAACAAAGGGTGTCTGAGGGGGAGAAGACACAACAATCAAAACAATTCCTTCAACTTCTTAAGACAAGAGAACAGATATGATGGGGGGAGGGGAGAGAGGGAGTTGGAAAGAGGAACAGGTAAAAGGTCACGAAAATCAACTACAATGTATATTGAGAAGTTAAAATAAAAAATTAAAAATAAAATGCAATAAACAAACAAACAAACAAATAAATAAATTGTTCAAGTCAGTTTGGCTCCATTATCAGTTCTGTCTCTACTGTACTGCATCTTGGGTAATCTCCCTAGGTTCCATCTCTCACCTACCATTCTTGACTTTCTCTCTCTTGATATTACGTCTTTTGTTTCATCCAGTCGACTCTTTTCTAGTTTCTGTCTGTCTCTCATTTCCCTTAGAAGAAATTCTTTTTGTTGGTCCATTTGAATGTCTACTTGTGCTATACTGTAGAAAGTTAAGTCACAACCCAATATTTCAAAAGAACAAACTTATGAACCTTCAATCTACAAAATAGGCGTATTTTAAGTAGCATGTTTAAAATATATTGCTCGTAATAATTGGATATATATATTCTTAAATAATAAGAAATACTCTAAAAGCAATATCTTTGAGTAGATTTATTCTACACTGTACCCCACAGATACATACAATCAATCATGTTTCAATAAATAAAAAAAAATATATAAAAACATTGACTGCCTGGTACAGGTATTACTATTAAACATGAATTATTTTTCCAAACTCTTCAACAGTTATTGCCCAAAACAGTTTGTTACTTATATTACCCGTCCATCAAAATAAAGACAGGGATTGCCCAGTGCAAAACTTTAGAAAATATGAGCTCCAAAGACTCACACATACACTGTCCAGGACCAGCCCTAGGTGCAGCCATGTGAAAAACTTTAACAAAAAATTCATCTTGCTGTTAAGTCCAGCAGCTAATCATACTTTGTATGTGCATTAAAAACAAACCAACAAACACGAAAGTGGGAAAAGGAGATTGGACATCCCTATATCAGTTTCTTTAGGTAAACAGTGGTCAATTGTCTTGCTTTTTTTCTAATCACAATTTTCAAAATCTTTAAAAACTCAAACATGAGTACATATGCTTTCTGTCCAGTCACTTAAATGAAATGAAATCTTTATAAATTGGGCTATTGTTCATGTCAGGTATTCATGAGTTTGTCTATTTTTGCAACAGTTAACATTTTAGAGACACTTCAACAACCTAATCTTTGCCTTTCCTGGAAACCATCAGAGGCCCCTCAAGTGGGCGGTTACCTGGGTTTGCTGAAGTCTGAGAAGTACATCTCCGCCAGCAGGTGCCACTGGATGCCCCCGTTGTTGCTATACTGAAGGAGGACGCCCTCCTCTCTGCTGTCGGGGTTGTTGCATGCAGCACTCTCTCCGCCTATCTGGATGTAGAACTGCACGAAGTCCACCCAGGAAGTATCCAGATCCCAGCTCACCAGTTGTCTTTTCCCAGCCTATTCGAAGGACAGAAAAATCATACATTCAATTATCTAGGGGCTCTTTGGTATTTTTTAATCTTAGTTTTAAATTCACATGAGTATCCTAGCACTATGTGGTGATCATTTTGTCCCCATATATTGTTGAAAGGAGCAAGTTAAGCCATTTAGTTTTTAACTGTTCTTGTTACATTCGCTTAATCTCTACAGCACTTATTCCCAGACTCAGTTATGAGACCCTTGGGAATTGCTAAGTATATCAAAGAGCACTTGAAAGTTTTAAAAAATAAAGCAAAATTAATTTTAATGAACACTCCCAATCCTTGCTTTGTGAGTCTCTTCCAGGTAGAGTAATGGAGAGGAAAGATCATATACTTTGAAGTCAATTGGAGCTGGGTTTGAATCTCAGCCCATGATTCATACTGTTCACTAGCTCTGCGACCTTTCTGAGCTTTTATTCTCCTCAAAGGTACAATATGGGTGATAATACCTTCCTCACAGGGTGTTGTGACAATTAGATGAAACATGTTGCCTGCAACTTGCCTAAGACAAGGCATGCCTTACTGAGGGAACATCCTTTCCAGAGATATGCCCTTCACCCTTCACTCCTGGGGAATTAAGAAACAGACAAGATAGAAACTTCTTGACAAAAAGGAAGAGTACTCGAGTCTCTCAGGCTCCTAGTCTCTCTCTCTTTCTCAAATAGAGAGGTTAGGAGGAATCACTTAAATAAATTTTTGCAACCACTAAATGGTCTCTCTATGCCTTAAAAGTGTTTGAAGATTTCCTCAAATCCAGTAACTTCTTTCTTTTGCTTAGTGCATCCCCTGCATGTCAGAGTCATGTTTTGAGGTGTTAGATGCAAACTGACAAGGTTAATCATCATTCCTGTTGTGCATAAATGGTTTCATGCTAATGGGACTGAAAACAGGTTTCCTTACGAGATTCTCCCAGCTAAACAAAACTAATCCATGAACTTCTCTGAACTCGCCATGGAGAACCCAAGGAGTTCAATTAAAAGTTGAGAAGAAAAACTGAGATAGTATACATAGTATAGAGAAAAACGCCCCTCACATTTATAATTTAAACCCTACTGTAATCCACTAAGTAAATTTAGAAAGGGTTTCAGTGTTTAGAAGTCACAGGGGAAATGCTTGGGGCTAATTAAGAGTACACTGCTGCTGATAGGTCTAAAGCCAAGTAAGAAATTCCAAAATAAACAAGGGTGCTGGCAAAATGAAAACTGAAGTTAATTCTGAGACAAGAACTCATTCTTTGGCACTCTCAATTTTAAGCATGTATTTGAGGAAATCTTATAAGTAATACGCATTTTCAACTTGTTATATGTGCTTTTAACCTTTCTTGTTGATTTGAAACACTGTAAGTGAGAAACACCTTAGCGAGCCTAATATTTTCATGCTTCAGAATCACTATAGGAAGAATGATTTTTAGAAAAAAAAATCCAGCAGGTTAATTCCAATCCAGCACAATCCAAGCTTCTGTAGAAAACCTGGCATGTGGAAATGAGCCAGAAGGATAAAGATCTAAGGTGAGGAGAATTATAAAAATCCAATTATCACAATTAGCTGGTTGGAATGACTGTTGTATTGTGAAATTCACAGAGCAGTGTTGTTTTTCCAGGAGACTGTGGTGCCAGTCTACAGATGTTTTGAAAGAGTGTTTTGTGGGATTTTTGTAAATGGTGGAAAATATTACACCAATGCTTAGTTTGGCGCTGAAAATATTTTTTCCTAGAGAACAGCACAAATCATTTTCTTTTGTGCAGTGACCTGAAATACTGAACATTGTTTTAAAGGAAGAAAAAAAGAAAAGGGAAACGGATTATGGCAAAGTTTTTGTCAGAATTTAGAATCTGATGTTACATATGCTTTGAAGTTTTTCAATTGTCATGACCAGTGTATTCATGTGTGCATGTGTAGACACATATACACATGTAATGTGTGGAGTGTGTGTGTGTTGGAGTAATAGGTTAAGTATCTCCGCATTCCTGGAGTGTGGAAAATACCCTTTGATTTTTTCCTAAAATTCTAGGTTAAGATGGTTCACTGCTTTGAAGGTTTAGCTACAATAACACGAGATTAACAGGTAACTCTTTCAGAATCTAGAACCTTTATCACAAAACCTCTAAAACACTTCATGAATCTTCATCTTTTGTCTCTCATTAAAGTCTTCTTTAATCAAAATGCCACTAGAAAACAATTTTATGTATTTATTTGAAAATAACAATTTCTTTAGAATCCTTTGTTGTTTTCCAATTTTCTTTCTTAATTTCATTCATTCATTCATTCATTCATTCATTCCTTCAACAATTTTACCAGGCAGAATGTGATGTGTTATAAAAACAAACATGAAAGGAATTCACAGACTTGTGGCAGAGACAGTGATGACACCTGAGTGCTGCAGACCAAGTCCGTATTCCTTGATGAGCCCCATTTGGTTACATGGGCACTTTTTAGTTCTCCAATCTATTTAGTTTCAAGAGTATTTATTGATATGTAAATGCCTAGTGCAAGGCATGCATTTCTGAGCTGAACACCTTATCTACAGTTGAGCTCAGTTAGTGGGACTCTGCGTTCTGCTGGGAACTGTGAGGATAAAAATAAAAATTAAAAAAAAATCGATATATGTATAAATGAAAGAGGAATTCTAACAAAGCAGGATTAGTACAGTTTGCCATAGCTTCAGAAAGCCTCCTAGAAGCAGCAGGATTTGAGCAGGATGCCGAAAGGTTTATGTGAATGCAGAGGAGATGGAAGGCATGAGTAGGTAGGTAGGGGAGTCTGGGCAAAGGCAGGAGCTGGCAAAACCTTGCATGATGAGGAGAGCCTCCTGGCTGCAGCAGAGAGCTCACGTGGAGAGAGAATACGAGTTATGTACTTAGGACAGGAGCACTGGAGATCATCGTGAACATTTGTGATGAGAGGGGGAAAGGATGGAAGTATGTTTTCAGATAAATTTATCTAGGGCTGTGTGCAAATAGACTAAGGAACTCTTGCTTTGGGTTACTGCCCCTTCTCTACTTCAGCATGCTTGCTCATGGGGGCTGCCAAACGTGTATCCCTCCTTTCTGCCAAACTCTGGCTATGCCAATCCTCTGCAGCATTCCTCCCAGAACACTGTGATTGGCCAATCAGAAACCTTCCCCAGTTTTTCTCATGGAGCTGCTTAGAAAGTTCTGTGCCTATGTTCCACTGTCATAGTGACTGCTGATGGAAAACAGAGTCTACTCTCAAGGAGGAAGTTCTATGGACATTTGGGTTACTAGTTCCAGATATCTCTGAGGCCAGTCCCATCTAAGCCCTCTTTGTGTTTTGATTACATGAACTAAATTTCCCCCTTTTCTTGCTTAAGATGATTTCTCCCACTTAGAATTCAAAGCAGATCTTAATGATACAAGAGGAAAAAGTTAAAAATGACCCTGAGATATTTTGACAAAAATTTAGGGGGAAACCTGGACTGGGAGGGGAAGAGAATAATTTTACTTTTGAAATGATGATTTTAAGTTAGTGGCAGGGCATATATGTGGAGACATTCAATGATACCAATTTGAAATTTATTCTCATAAAATGTAACTATGATAACGAACACTTATTGAGCTCTTCATATGTGCCCAACACTACTATTTATTCTTTACCTTCATTAACTCACTTATTCCTCCCAGCATCCCACCTTTGTTAAGAAAACTGAACTTTGCAAGGTGAACCAATGAGTGAGTTTGGGAGCCCAGATACAAACTCAGGTATTCTAACTCCAAAGATCATCCTGAATTAAGTGAAAGAAATACTGACATAACCCGGACACTTTACATGTTTACAGTACGTGTATCTGTGTGTGCACTTCCACACACGCTTACTGGGGCGTTTGAGTACATATGGGTGAAAGATTCATCATCTAATTCTAGAATTGGTGCTTACAGGAAGCACAACCTTCCCATTTCTGCACAATTATACAGTGTATCCAGATCTATGTGATGTATATTGATCATTTATTGACTATTATCTCTAGCAATAATCATCAGGGGCCCTCAATATCAATGGATAGGAAACATTGTTAGATAGAACCATCCCTGGTTTTCTATCATCCTCTGCCTTATTTATTTGCTGATTCTTTGTTCTGCACCTGCATCAAAACAAAACCTGTACCTATTTTTGCATTTTCATAAATTAAGTTGTTTTGGATTTCTGCCCAAATGGATTCTACAACATATCAGCCTTATAAATACCATCCACACCTGTCTACTTGCTACATAAAGTGGGACATTTCCAATTGGGACATTCCCAGAATTGGTGGCTGTAGGCCCTGCTGAAAGAAATGGCATGAAGCACCCCACATTCTAAAGAGAGCTGGCAATAATTAGGGTTAGACATGTTGCTCAGGTTGGAGACTGGATCTGCTCCCTCCTCCAGTCCCTTTGAAGATTATATGAAGAGGTTAATTAGAGGAGAGAGGAAAACAATGTCCTCCCTAGGCTATATCAAGGAAGGAAAGGTGGCTCCTGTTCTCCCATCTCTAACCAAGTGACGTGAGTTGGGGGTATTCAAGAGAATCAGTCTTAATGTTTCTGGCTGGCACCTCAGTCCGTAGGTGGTGTCTACCAATCTGCAAGCCTAATCTGGTGCTACCACTGCAGAGGCTGAAAACTGCAAGAAAAATTTTTATGCAGAATCCCACATTAGCAGACACCACCAGCAGCCACCAAGCTGAGCCAGAATAGGACCCAAGACTTCTGCTTACCATGGACAGCCTGTCAGTTCCTGAGGAGCAGCTCTGCACACCCCACCCCCACCATTATTCCTCCTTCCTCCAATCATATTCCTGAGGTTAATGGATTGACAGATTTAATAAACATTCATACAAGTGCTTTTCTATGTGTTAGGGACTGCTCTATATAATTTACAAATAGTAACTCATTTAATCTGCATATCAACCCTAATGAGGTAGATACTCTCATTATCTCCACTTTACAGATGAGGAAGCTAAGTCACAAGGAGCTTAAGTAATGTGCTCAAAGTCACAGAGCTAGGCAGTGGTAGAATCAGATAGAAACATGCAGTCTGGCCTCACACTTGTTGCCCTTAACCTCTAAGCTCCCTCACTCCCAACCCCTTTCATCCCTCACCACAGGCCCCACACACTCATACACCCTCCAAAGGCCAGGGTGAGAAGAGACCAAGCACCTTCCTACACAAAGACCCTCTAGACACAAGCCTGGCTGGCACTGGGGGAAAGGAAGGCACTGGGATTTAAATCAGGTACAAGAGGGGTAGGAATTTTAAACTGGTCTAACCTGGATTTGTAGTAATCCAAAATAATCATCAAACTACAAGAGTTTCCAAGATGCAGTTAAGGTTAAGGAATTCGACAAAGCCCAGTGAAAAGCAGAGAACGTGGTGAACAATAAAACCATTTCATATTTGTGCCTCAGGAGTTCAGACTGCCCCAAGATCCAGTCACATATTAAATTAGCCATTGCCCTGATGACTTATTCCAGCTCTTGGTCTACCTTGCTGAAGTACAGAGATGATCCAGAAGAGATGACTCCACACCCTTGTTCTGGTTTTACAATTTCTCCCCCAATAACTTCTTGCCAGTCAGACTCCCAACCATTCTGGTTCTCAAAATCCGACATAATTGTGGAAGGAAGCACAGCTTCTGGGTGGCATTCGGTGCCTTGGTATCCCTGGTCACACCTGTGAGACAAGAGGGCCAAGTACATATATCATAGACTCATCTGCAGATGCCATGGTCATCTGACCTGAAACATTTCCCATGTATTACTTTTGCTCAGGTCTTATCATTCCCACCAGATTTTTCTCTACAGCATTAATATGTGTATGTGGTAGTAATAATCCTCAGTTTTTAACAACTCTCTCACCCCCAAATGGATAGAATCCTTTCTTAAGAGAAATAATGCTGTCATTACATTTCTTTGAGTGTCTTTAAGAATTGAAGTATGTTCCTCTCATCCTCATTAGCGATAATCACCATCTCCCCACGTATATAACCTTGAATTCCTAGTGACGTGGTGTAGGAGACCATGCAGCAGTGTCTGACTTGTGCTTTAAGATTGCCAGAGGAAGAAAAAGGAAACAATAGCAGGGCTCTTTTAATAAACTCTGGAATTTAAACCCAGGAGGCCTTGTCTTGAGGTTAGATTTTGAGGCTTGGAATATATGGTTTTATTCTTATTTTAATGTAACAATATCTTTTACATCTAAAGTAAGAACAGAAAGGAGGCTCATTTTCTTTTGGCTATTTCATTATTTATCAGCCTCTCCATATAACTCTGATGACAACTGCTCTGGTATCCTTATAGACACAAATCCTAAGAAGCAAAGAATCGATCATTGCACTTTCTGGTGCATGTACCTGCACATGCCGTGGTCACAGGAGCCATGCCCATTGCACATGTTGGGACACTGCTGCCCGATGTAAATGCTGTCCAAAGCCCACTCATCTTGGGCTGTGTAATAGCTCTGACTCCAACGGAAGCGGGTGGCACTGGACCTAGAAACAAGGTACGGTAATATAAACAGTGTTTCAACTGACATGTGGTGGTAGAGACAAAGAATGTCAGAGTTCAGAATCTTTCAGATAACTAACTTTCTGGAACTTGTACTTAGCTGCCCATCATTTTTCTTTAATTTCCACTCGATTACTGTGCAATGCAACAATTCTAACATTAAAAAAAGTTAAAAAGAAATCTGCCTATATCGGATACACTTCAATCTTAATTGAGATATTTTAAAGAAAAACAGAACATCAGATTTTTTTGTTGTTGCACAGATTTCACGCTAGAAAAAGTATTGAGAAAGAATATTTTTTTAAAAAAATAAAGATATCTACTACACTGAGCCTGTCTTTCACAAATGAAAATGTAAGATGTTTAACCTAGAGTAATACAATTTCCTACAATAAACACATCAGTAGTTATTGTAACACTTTCAGTTAGCTCTTAATATAAAACAGAAGTTTTGTTTGGGAGTATTGTTTTGGAATTGAGGGGGCATGCAATGTCCTATATTACAAATAAGAACATCTGGATGCTAAATTCTGCTTATTTCTGAAATACTAACTTGCTTGAGTTTCACAGACGAGCTGTTCTTAAGTGGAGATGAAAAGTTAAACAGTCCATTACCTCTAGAGAAATACCTGAGGCCTTAGTTCATTGAAAACAAGTATAAAGTCTCAAGATGAGGATATTTTTGAGAACAGTGTCAAGAAGGCTTCCTTTCACTGACTACCATAAAACATTCTTTTAAAATTACAGCATATTTTTAACCTGTGGGGATTTTCAGGGATGTGTGATTAGTTCTTTTTGGTCAAAATGCTAAACAAAACCAAACCAAAAAGGATTTGCAGGATTATTGTGTGTGTTCAATTCCACTGATTAAACCTTCCCTAAGCACACTATTTACTGATACACTCGATCTTAACCACTCTGAATGATCGATTAAAGTCTACTGCATCAATTACCCACATATTAAGTACTCCCTAAGTACATAACAGTTAAAATCCAGACTAAGCCTTTATTGTTTATTTTACCGATGATCTGTGGCTAATAGGTTGCATTTTTATTCCTAGTAAGATAATCCCAGGATTCACTGAGGTGCATCCCATAGACACAGGTTTGCTACATATCAGTGCTCATCATGGGACACACAACAGGACAGATGCACCCTCTCCTCTGTGGTAATAGGTTTATATTTGTAATCCAACAGCCATCACAGTGTTCATAGTCCCATTAAGAAATGGTTTTTAGAAAACTATAAAAGTAGATACAGTATCTTAGAGAACGGAGCCCTACAGAACAGAAGTAAATAATACTCACACACTATTGTCATTATGAAAAGAGTTGGTTATTCTTTCAAGATTGATTATAATCTGAGTCAAGACACAGGTAACTATACTGTGAACTCTTTTGGGGACAGAGATATCATTTGTCTCAATAGTTTGCACAGAATAAAGTAGGTGCTCAAAAAAGTTTGCTGAAAAAATGAGAGATCAGGAAAGGGCAACCTGTTTCTGACTTCTGTAGGTAATGGAGTGAAGAATGCATTAGGAGTAGGGGGACAAGACCCCCAGGACCCTGTTTTTGCAATTTATCAGCTGTGTGACCTTTAGTGAGAAATTTAAGCCCTCAGGGGCTTCTAGTTCCTCACCTCTCAAATAAAGGGTTTGGGCAAACCGATTTCTAAGATTCCTTCCAGCTCTCAAATATAATGATTCTTCTGGTGATGTGTTGACCGAAGTGACAATTTATTTTCTTTACAGTTACATGCCTATATAAAACCCATGCCATACATTATTTTGAGGTTTTTTTACTTCAAATGTTAAAATGGGGTGGAGGGGGGAGCTTCAGCACCTGTCCCAGATATCCCCATTTATTAGGTTCTAAACAGTCATATGAAGACATTCCAAATTCCTTTTCTAAGTAAATTAATCTTTACGTGCATCTTATGAACTCTTGAAAAAGATATTTCCTCAAGATGAAAAGGTTAAAGTGGACTCTCTGTTAAGAATTACAATCCACAGATTAATGCACTGATGTTAATTAAGAGAAAAGGCAGGAAAAAGAGGTTGAATATCGGCTTCCTTTTGTGAGGGGGAAAAAAAAAACTAGTCCTGTGAGCAGTCAGTCTCCAGCTGATCACACGCGAGAAGACAAGGTGCGATCTCACTGATTTGCAGCTGCAGATGCTAAACATTGCCCTCCATACAAATACTTCATTTGCCAATTCTCTCTCTCTCTCTCTCTTTCTCTCAAAACTAAGTAATCTTAGGAAGAAAATCTTGTACACTTTGGATTGAGTCTGAAAGTGGGTGGGTCATGAAATACAGGTGATTTGCATTTAAAATCCAAACTCTATAGATCCCCAAAAGCAACAAAACTTGAGTCTTTTCTTTATTTGATATTCCCCCCCCACACATAAACTTCAAGAGGGAAATAAAATAGCATTTAGTCATCTCTTGATAGGTACAAGGTAAATGAAGGCTGACTAAATTGCATTTTCCACCTTCAAAGTTACTGTAATTATATTTACCCAATTATTCTGTGTTGATTTGTTTATGAAGTCAGCAACCGACAGCAGTTTGGATCTCATCAGGCTCTGTTCTTATGTAAATGTTGCTCATAAAAACAAAATTAATTTTCATTGGGTATCAAATGTTCAATTCATATACAATATAATTTCTTTGGGCAGGTGTATACACTCAATACTTCCACTCTAAGTTGTCCAAGCTAGTGCATTTTCCAAAGTTAACAGATCTTTGATAATGCAGGGACCATATCTGCTTTTATGCATTCAATTTATAGTCACATATGTTTGAATCAAAAGAGCAGAACAAAGATTTGGCCAAAAAAGGAATACTGCTTCAAACGAAACTGCACTCCCTTTCCCCAGTACTTGAGAAAAACATGCTATTTGCAAAAGTTTAAAATGAACAAAATAAAGTTATCAAGAATGGCAAAGAGAGTAAATGTACTTTATCCTTTTAGTGGAGATTTTAAGCATTGTAGATCCCCAAATAATGACAACAACCAGTTGAACACTATTTTTTTGAAATGTAGCAATAATGTTTAGTTTAAGTATTAGTCAGTAGGAATGCTAAAATAAATATCCTAGTGGGTTGTTTGTATTTAAAAAATATTTTCACTTCCCCCCCACCAGGGTTTTAAAGGAAATTTGGAAAAGCAGAATTAAATCATATGTACCTAAAAGCAAATAGTCAGGGGAATAATCTAGTAGATGTTTTTTGTATGTAAAAAAGAGATACCTTGTAATAAAACATCTCTTTAGTTCATCAAGGCATATTGAATTAAAATTCTATTTAATTCCCCAACATTTAATGAATACATTTAGTACGTGGCAAGCACCATGTTAGATTAAAAGAGTTTAAGTCAATATATTTCCACCTAAGTGTCTAACACTGATAAGAATTAACCTTTTCTGATTATACTAAAACTTTCAACTCAGTGGTGTTGTCTTTTGAGAAATAATAATGTAACATATGAGTTGAGTGTAAAATAACCTGCAAAAGTTTTTTTGATAAGGGAAATACTATTTGGATATTACATAAACTACATTAAATAAAAGTAATAGTTTATAATATTTCTAGGGATGAAAAGACATCTTTAAAATACACTATCAATATTATATTATCATAATTTTGGAATCATAACCTTACATGTTAATGAATAAAAATCGATAATTTTTAAATAATGAGGGAAATATACTTAACAGTAAAATAGTGAAAAAAACCCAAAACCACCTCAGTAGCTTTGCACCCAGTATGAACTGTATTTTAATTATTTGATGTGTTCTTTTTTATAAACTTGATATAAATGCTTGGATATCACTGAAATTAAATGAAATTCTTGATTATATTCTCAGCAGTAGACATTAAAAAGCAGTATGTTAGAGAGAGTAGCAACTTGTTATACAAAGCATAGATAGAGTATCTAGGAAATGGCTCACAGTTGGATATAAAAAAAATCTGTGGAAATCAAATTTCAAGCATTTTCTTCCAGCTGACATAATGACGCATCCTTAAAAATAATCAAGGAGGCAGTCTTACGTAATGCAGTAGTTCAAGCTTCAACTAAAGGTGTAAAAATAATTCGAGGTCGCTATCTAACTAATTATTTTTATACAGAGCCTAACTTTTATATAATATAATCTGAGTAGGGTTTATATAGTAATTTTCTCTTTATGAAAGGGCTATAGGAAGGCAGATACCACAGAAAAATAAAACACTTGTCTCTTTTATGCTTTTTCTTCTGCACAAATCACAGAATGTTAGAATTCCAGGACTGTGAGGGACCTTCAGGATAATCTAATTAAACCTTTTCCTTACACTCATAAAGAATTGGTCTTGAAAAGGTTGTGAATGGTTAAGATCATGTGATTAATTCAACATTGGCAGAACTACACACTGAGAACTCGGTCCTTCTAATTCTTAGTCCAGGGCTTTTTCTTTAGGTGAGCTTATCCAGACTCAGGGCTTTATCTACTACTTAAAGTATTTAATTGTTTAATTTTTCCCCAAATATTCCATTGTTTTAAGTAATCAATCTAACAAAAAACAACGTAATACTGGGGGGAAATTATTGTGCTTTTTTTCTTTTACATTATCAAATGTTTAACTTTCTTCCTAGTTTACTGAGACCTCTGCTTCCTGGGGGATGATTTTTATTGTTACTGAAAGAATGTGAACAGAGAGATGGAATGTATATTAAGATTTTTATATAAAAAGCAGGGCTTTGCAGCAAGAAAACAGCCTTGTAATCCAAACTCCTTGAATCTAGATTCCTGAATCATTCTCTTCTGTATGTCAATAAAGCAACCAGCTCATTGTGCTCTTTCATAGAAAAACCTGGGGCAAGAAGGGAAGTCAGAAGAAGCTAGAACAGCTTGGAAGCCAAATTTTCGTATTTTTCTTCAGCTCTATTTTTCAAATATTCTCAGTATAGTAGAAAGATCTGGGACTCTGATAACAAAAAACAAATGAATAATTGTCTTGCCCTCATGCTTAACTCGTCTTTATATTCAAGTCCTGCTAGAAGTGATAGTAAAAGTTAAAGTGACAGCCTTATCTAAAGATGTCATCTCTCACCAAGTTTTCTGGGGAAGAAGTACTATGACTCTTCTCCACTGTGTGAACTCACTGGCATGGTAAATACTCGCTGATGTAAATTCCTGACAACTTGGCATACTTGGAAGGCACTCCTAAAAGAGAGACAGGCAAAAATTAAACTCAGTTTCTATTCCCCCCTGGGGAAATATGTTTACTCACCCACTGTAAGTGAAAAAGGCCTTAGAGAACTCTTATGTCATAACTTAACTATTTGTGATACAGATGCAATCCATGGTTTCTCCTTCTGTAAAGCTAAAACATTTGGGAAATAATGCAAATGAGATGCCATGATGGAATTAAATGTCTCCTAATGCTCACATGTACAAATAGAAATGGATTAGGATTCATTTTTTTGTCTATTATCATAACATTGACATTAATTCTATTCATTATGATATTTATGCATTTATCGCAATGTCAGATTACCAATAAGTATATATAAAAAAGTAAATTTTATTCCAAGATCTATATATTTCTTTTTGTCTCCAAAGGCAAGATATACCACATTTTTAATTTGGTCTACCTATAGGTAAAGTGACTTAGAAAAGGAACAGATGAAGACATGCTATAGAGAAAGAAGAAAGAGACATGTTTATAAAGGAAAAGAGATAGAGAAAATAATCTTCAAAACACCATCTGAGAGTAGCCAGTCTTGAAGTTATTCCCATTTCTTTTTTATTTCCAATCACGCTTTAGTATCTGATAGTGAAGAATGGGCATTTTATAATCCATTGCTGACTTTTATATCAATTCTAAGTTGCAGATAACAATGTTTCTTTTCAATCCAACCTAAACTTATAACTGCAATTTCTTTGTTTCTTATGCAAATAAGAAGAGGTTACCTGTCCCAAGCTGTAGAGAAAATAGACTTACCTCTTGGACGAGGTGCCAGGTAAGGCCGTGGTTGGTTGAGTACTCCAGCTTCACCTGGTTGTCCATGTGTGGAGTGTATTTCTGGCCACATCCCATCACCAAACTGAACTGAATCATATAGGATGCTCCGATCTGCATTGATTGTGTTTCCACATAACGCATACTTGAGGCAAGTTTAGAATCTCCCGTAAAACTGAAAGAGACAGAGGTGGAAATCAGAAAATTCTAATAAGCAATGTATTAGGGGAAAATTAAGTTCTTCTCTTCATATCATACAGCAAAGTAGTTTCATTTTCTTATTTAAACCATGCCAAGTTCTAGAATGGATTTCAGTCTAATAGATGTGACTTAAAACAATCTATTAAAGAAACAACTTTTTAAAAAAGATAATACCTACAATTGTCAAATATATCTGAAATTGAGTACGCACTCATGTATTGCTCATAAGTATAAATCTTTTGACTCATTAATTTCACTTTTTGAAATTTATACTAAGGAGATACTTCTAAATTCAGAGGCAACTTTATAAAATATGATGAATATTACAAGACTACTTATAATAGTAATTGGTAACAATCCCAATGTCAAACTATAGGGAAAACGGAAAGCTTAAGTCAACTGGTATAGCCATCTGACTGAATATTATCCATATTTTCAAATATTTATGAAGATGGTGTAATCATATTAAAATGTATATGATGAAATAAGTTTAAAAAATATCCACAAAATGATGCATAAAGGAAATTCACCAGAATGTTTGGGTAACTGTGTTTGGTGGTGGGAAATTTGACAATTTACAAATTTTCTTTTTCTTTTTATTATTTTCCAAATAGTCTTTAACACATGCATTAAATACTGAAGACATTATAATGTAGTTTTAATGGTTGTGCCTCAAATTGGTAAAATTCACATTTTACTGGGTCCCAAATGAGTACTATGTAACTGGAAACTGTGCAGGAAAAATTATTTTCTCAGAGAAAGCTGCTCAAGGAATCTGTAATCTATCAGAGTAGATTAAAATATGGACACATTTTCACTGTAGTTACATGAGTCAATGTAAATATTCCCAGGGTCAATCATACTAGGGTTTGTCGATCACAGTACTTATTTCTGCTATTCTGAAGCAGGTTCAGTACTACTCTTCAACAGTAACCCCTATTAGTCAGAGGGCATAAATAAGGGGACAAAGGAGCTTATACAATACTCTGCAAAATCTTTGAGGCAATTTAATATATCGTCTTATTTTTTGCTGAATCAGCAAGTAAGGAGTGACTATTCTGACTTGCTTCTTGCAGAGATTAGGATGTTATTTAAGGATGGAATGTCGTCCCTGTAGAGGGTCAGCGTGGACTTAGACTCAATGTTATAAAATATAAGAAGCATTTTTGAACAATGAGTAATTACTATTTAACTAACAGTTCTTAAACTAGAGTTTTGCTTTTGGACAATGAATCGAGGAACAAAATGGAAGAATCCCAATCTCTGCTTGAGTTGAATGTCTAGTAAAAGAAAGAGAAAAGTCATATTAAATATTGCTGATCTTGCAAATAAATCCAGTTAAGAGATAGTAAATGAAACTTGTTTATCATTATTAATAAAGATGCCTACCATTTGTTGAATCTAGGCCATGTCCTAAGACTGTGGTAAGCACAATACCTACATTGTCTCTTTTAGTTCCATCCTGACAACAGTAATATAGTATAATAGGAATAATTATTTATTTATAACAGATATGGAAATGGGGCTAGTTAATGGTAGAGACACAATGAGAAACCCATTTGCCTGACTCTGTAGCCCCTGAACAAATGCACTATCTTTTTGTCTTTCTATTACTCTAAGATTGGGAGAGGAAAACATTGCAATTTAGAATACATTTTGTTTATAATTCACCTGCAAATCATTAACTTTCACTTACTTACTAAGCAATGATACTCTAAAGTTAAAGATATGAAACCATGGGTACTGCTATGTGTTAAGATACATAGGATGCAATATAGAAAATTTAAAGCTGCAGAATGCAATTTTTAGCAATATTGGCAAAATAAACCAACACAGAACAAAATAGTAGACTCAGGCACAAACTTGTCTGTATCCTTTCCAGAGACTTTTTTTTTTTTTTTTTTGTCTTTTTCGTGACTGGCACTCAGCCAGTGAGTGCACCGGCCATTCATATATAGGATCCGAACCCGCGGCGGAAGCGTCGCTGCGCTCCGAGCGCCGCACTCTCCCGAGTGCACCACGGGCTCGGCCCTCCAGAGACTTTTAAGTAGGGGAAAAAAAAAAAAAAAAAAAAATCCCAAATGCTTCTTCCTGTAAGAAATACGTGCTGCTTTTAGCTTTTTCTAGTACCTTTTATGAGGAAGGTGATTAGAGGCAGCCAACAGGCTTCATTTAAATTGTTTGCTTTAAAGATGAACCATGTCTCCTGAGCATCTGGAGAAAAAATCTCACAGTGCACAGTAGCACATGAGCTGAAGGGTAGATAAGCCACGCAGAGCCAGTAAAACTTTGCCACTCATGCCTTTCATAGTATTTCCCCACCCCAGAATTTCAGAAATAATTTAAGATTATTTTCACAACCAGTGTTTTGTAAATTCCTCTTCTGAGGTAGTTTAGTGTCCTCATATTTCTATACAGAAACAGAAGGAAATCTGTGTTTTACAAATGTCACCTGCACCCAACGTTTGCAGGATTACAAATGTAGCCATGAAATTGGCTGAAGAGAGAAGTATTCAAACCTGAGGAAAGGAGTGTGCTTTATGAGCTATTCTGGTGATAACAGATTTTGAAGGCCAAGACACCGAGAAAAGGTAAAAATTATATTAAATTATATTAAAATTATATTAAATAAGCAAAATAAAGGCAGTTAACGACAACAAAAAGCTTGCTTAGCACCTAAGCAGCTGGTTCAACTGGTAAAACAGGAGCCCCGAGTGTATTTGGCGATTCCTATTGAGATTCTTTTGGGTAGGCTGATCTAGCTGTCTGCCACAGCTTCCTTTCCCACTTCTCGCCTTCCAGTGATTGGGCCAGGGTTGGCCATGTGCCCAACAACAAGTGCTCTCACCACTGAGATGTAAGTGAAAGATGCTCCTTTGATTTACTCATTTGACCTCCATTACAAGCTTTTTATAAGGGACTGACGGAATCGGCTGCCACGCCCTTTTGCAGCAGCCTTCTTGTGACAATAATGGAATAAGCACATAGATGGAAACCTCTCTGCTGAGATTGTGGGGCAGAAACAGACAGAGACTGGGTTCCGGGCAGCCTTGTTAAGGTGCTCACCAGCCCTGGACACCGGTTATTCTATGCCTGTTTGTTACAAATAACAGATAAATCTTTTTTTCTTTTTGGAATCTGGAGCTCAATGCATTTCTAACTGATACACCTGCCATAATTAATGGTATGATATGATATCTATCCTGATACCTTAATCTGAGACAAAAATAACACAAGGAAATCACAGATATCTGTGCTTTAAATTCTAGACCATTCACAGTACAAGTTCACATGATTGTTTCTGGTTTACTCAAGATTGGCTGAAAGCCAGGGATATTAGGTCTGTTTTTTTTTTTCCTTCTGAAAGTTCATACTCAGCTGGAGTTTGGGGGACAGAGAATTTCACAGACTGCAATCCTTTAATTTACAAAACTGCTCCTTTTTGCTGCTTGTCTAAGTTAAGATATGTTTATAAAGGCAAACACAAAGCCGAACTTCTACTGTTATAATCATAGAACAGAAAAGAACATCCCACATCAGCATTTTGGAGAAAAATTCTGGAGACAGAATGCATTGGGAGTCAGGAAGCTTAGCTTTATTCATGTTGACTTGCAAGCATGCTTCAAAATAAGGAACAATAAAAAATAACTCCTGCATCTAATCACAAGTTCTTATGAAAGAATGGGGATAACTTTTTTCACTAGGACAAGATTACCACTCTATCCCTCTTCATTTCCTCCTCCAAGAAATCAAGTAGGCTCTATTATAACACTGGTCAAATGGATAACACCATAATACAATTTGAGTCTCCACAGTTCTAACTCCTTGGACTCCCCATCCCTTCCTGAATCTCATGTATTGCTGAGGATCCATTTTCCTGACCAGACTGGAAGCCTGTCCACAGGAAGAGATCATATCTTATGCATCTCAGGACCTTGCCTGCACCTCCCAGAAGCGTACTGAGTCAGACCTCATGATTTTTCAAAAGCTGGATTATCTCATTTGATCTTTGAGTCAAGACCATTTGGGAGACCATCAGGGATCCTTAACATTGTGTTATAGAGAAGGAAAACAGAGAGGCTGACTTGCTGGACTCAGGGCCACAGTTACTAAAAAGCTAGAAACTAGGATTTCTACTTTGAAGTCCCTTCCACTATGTCATGTCTATCGAAGGCTCTCAAAGAATGCTTGGGAAATGAAATGAGCATGATTGAGGTCTCTTAACTGGGGAGCAGACAGGTTTTACAAAACCATGTAACTTAAATGCTGTAATGAACACAGACAAAGTTTTGAGATTATCCTCACTTAAAGAAATAACTTTCTGCATTTTTCCACAGCCTCTTTCCCAGCTCTAGAAAAATATGCTCTTTTATATGAAAGGCAGATGCTTAGGCTGCAAAGTTCCTTAAAAGCAGACTCATGTCAAACAGCCAAATCACCTAGAGACTGAGCCATTTTTGACAACTGAGCCCATCTTTTTAAGAACAGTTTGGTAAGTTAATATGGCTGTAATCTCACTATTAAGGTGTTGCAAGAGAAGACAGTACATCAATATTTATATTTCGTGGAAATGTAAGCAATTTACTATTATTTTCAAGAATCCCATGGAAAAGAAGAACTCTGCAGAACTCATTTTCAGAGAAACAGAAGAGCCCCATGATGCTGTTTTGGTTTTGATACTATTCAGAAGCTATATTCATTTGCCGAAGAAGATGTGAAGAATGAATCTAAACCTCTTTGGTATTATCCTTTTTATATTTTTGTAATCATTAAATAGATGTTTTCTAGATATGACAGAAAAACTGGTTGATATTGTATGATTAAAGGTGCCATTTTAACTCATTTGTTATTTCTATAATATTATAGTTCAAAATAGAAATAACCATATTATTTTAGTGAATTATATAAATGTTAAACTTACTGGGAAAAATCTGACAATATAGAAGAAGCATTTTTTAAAAAAGTAAAAATTTGCAGTTCTACTTTCTAGAGATGACCACTGTTAACATTTTGGTATAACTACTTCCAAACATTATTTCTTATGCTTACATGCACAAATACACACACATACACAGCTACTTTTCTTTCTTTAAAAACAATTATTAAATCATAGTAAATCTGCTTTTATCTTTTTACAATAATTTTTTTGTCATATTTCCACATTGAAAAAATATGGTGAGACATTGTCATTTTCAATTAATCAAGCCAATCTCCAATTATTAAAATTTGGGGAGTTCGTTTCCATTTTTTCTGTTATAAACAATGCATATATAATATGTATCCTTGTATATCTTTGTGCACTTGTCCAATTATTTCCTTAGGATAAATTACTAGAAGCAGAATTGCTTGGTCAAAGGAAATGCACAGTCTAAAAGCTGACACTGCCAAGGTTGTACCAAGTTACATGCACCAAGAACATTAATAATGGCTGACGTGCCAGTTCTTACCACTTGTCAATACTGAACTTTGACAAGTTTTCATTTTAGCCACTTTATACCTATAGTTTCTTAATCTACATTTTTTGATTACTAAAGAAGTTTAAAAGCTATTTGTGATTATTGGCTATTTGTATTTTTTTGGTGTCTGTGAGCAGCTTTTTGATGTACTTTGCTCATTTTTAAAAGTGGGTTTATATTTTCTAACTGATTTGTAAGAGTTCTTTACATATTAGGGATATATAGTCTGTCATATATATTGAAAACATCCCCTTGCTTTGAATTTATTGTAATGTTTTGCTTTCAGGAAGGTTTTTTTCCCTCCCCAAATACAAGTTTAAAAATATTAAGTAGTGGAATATGTGACTCTTATGGTCCCTCCTTTTGGTGTCATGTTTTATTGGTATCTGTTGAGATTGCCTCTGAGCCTAGTTCATAATCATATTTTGCATATGTTCAATGGGCATTTGAAAGGAATATATGTGTATATTATGCATGTGTGTGTATATATATTTATTTATTTGTAGAGTACAATCTTTTTCTTTGTCTATTAAATCTTGCCTGTCAATTACCTATCTACATTTGTCTAAGTCCTCACTTAATTTTTATTTGCTTGATCCATCAAGGACTAAAGAAAAATATTAAAATCACACTCCAAATTATGGTGGCTGCAATTTCCCTTTGTAATTCTAACAGTTTTGCATTATGGTCACCATTCTATGGAGGGCCCTGACTGACGTCATCTTCCTATGGACTTTCCTCCTGACAGTACCACCTCTGTTACTGTTCTCTAGCCTCAACTTCATTCTAGAAGAGTTTAGTAAGGCCAGGGTTGAGGGGCCACTAAACTTCTGCTCACTCTGCTCTTATCAGCACACTTTGCTCTAACACTATTTCCTCCAGAAGCTCATTCATGTTTCAGGTTCCAAAAATGGTACAGCATTTACTCTTTTCCATTGCTTGGATCATTTCAATGTTAGGAAGATAGTAGTAAACCATGCCATATTCACATGATAAACATTTATTAATGTTCCCCTGGTTTCCTGACTACATTCTCTTAACCAGTTCTCAACTGCAGTAATTCTCTAAGTAAGAAATTTTTATTCTCTTCATTCAATTTACAGCTTCAAACAGATTTTGGGTTTTCATGTATTTATTCAACACTTCATTAAAAAGTCTTTATGGATTTATAAGTGGCTAGACCACTTATTTATTTAGTTAAGATTTCAGGGTTATGTTGGCAATCAAAGATATTTTGGAATACATGTGCTTTTCAGCATCTGCTTCAGGTTCTTTTTATACTTTTTGTCCCTTGCACCTGCTTTATTTTGCTTATTTTCACCCTTCCCACTTAAAGTTCGTAGTTTATATTCTTCAGTTTCTTCATTCTCATCCCCATCCTCTCAGTTTGGAAATTTATATATAGTTCTTCAAGTTAGGACTAGAATCTTATTTTAAGATAGATAAACTCTTAGGCTAATAAAAAGCATAAGTTAAGCTGTTTGGCTGCTATTTTTTCAGCTTTTACAAAAAGAAGCCTCTTTCCAAACAAAACTCAGCATAAAGTTGGGTGCTTAGTAGCGGTTTTCTCTCAAGGACCAGATAACTTGATGTATGGGAGACAGAACTGGGGGGGGGGGTATGGTCCTCTAAGAGATTCAGGCTGTCAGGACACATGGCTTTGACCACAAATGAACATTGTCTTCTCTTTCTAACCAGGTTACGTGCACCTACGGTGATGCTACTATGGGACAGGAGAGTGGATGGGAGACTGAGTCAGGACCCATAGACAGCGGCCCCTCCATCCCTCCCTTAGGAGTCCACAGTTCCATGCACAGCCCAGTCAGTCACTCACCAATTCGATCAATGTCTAGAGGCCAATTCGATCAATGTCTAGATGCCAGCATATAATTCCAATAACTTTTTTAAAACCTAGTTTTAAAGTTTATAGAAATTTGTTGGTAATGGTTTTGAAGATTTCTGTCATTTCGGTTGATGAGTTTCCTTTTTGCCCACCTAACAGCATTTTGAGGAAATGTTCATCAGCTGGAGTAAACTGTGGCAGAAAAAGGCAAACCTCTGCTGAGTGACAGTTGGAGGGGAGTCAGCACAAAGCACAGCCCAGGCTGTGGCCCCCTGAGACAGAAGGAAGGAGAGAGGGAGACTGAGGGACAGAGAGGGGCAGACCGTCGGGTACAGAGTTGGGGAGATTAAGGACCCAGGGGAAAAAAGCTCCTCACAACTCTTCTGGTGCCAACAAGTCTCTCATCAGGAAGGCGTGTGTGTGTGTGTGTGTGTGTGCATGTGCATGTGTGTGTGAATAGAGAAACTGCCAGGGACCCTGTCCAGTGGCAATACTTCCCTGCCACTTACGGGGGGGATGAGGGCGATCAGAGGAGCTTTAGCTGTTTCCAGCTCCTCCTACTTCTGCATAACTTCAACTCATCTCTGATCTTTGGCTATCCAGAAGCCAAATCTTTGGCTATCCCCTTATTCCTGTTCATGCATTACGTCGATATGAGCTCCGGAGTTAATTTCGGTTGAAGTGAACTTGTCCAATCCATATTTACACCTCTTATCATCAGGATTTGCCTTTTCAACACACTCCTATTGTTTCTCTCAGTTCTTTTCCATTTCCTCATCTCTCTATTTCCTTGCACCTTACTTCCTTTCAGAAAGAAACATATGGTCAATGTAGTCAGACCTATAGCTCTGGCTGGAAACATCTAGCATGCAGAGGGGAGTAGAGGGGAGAGAGAAAATACACCAGAAAGCTTAGAAATTCTTTTTCTTTCTCCTTCTAACTATGTGTAGCCACATGCATTATTTAGAGCACGCTCAAGCAGAGACATTTTAAGACTTTTATAGGACCTTGATACTTTTAATTTTGAAAACTCCATTCTACATCATAGCAACATATTAAAATATACCCATGTCCCACATTAAATATAAATATTTTTGGCTATGAAAAATCTGTAAATGGATTTTATAATTTTGCCTTTAAATTTTGGCTAATAATAATGCATTTAATATACATTTGGCTGTGATTTCTCAATATACTTGGGAATCTGACTGAAAAATTATTTCCAATATAATGAAATTTTCTGAATACTAATTTAGCAATTAATTAAGTTGGCATAATGTTGTGTTTAGTAGACATTTAATTAAAATTTATGAATTTCATTTTTGTAATTTTCTTGTCATACTTTTGAGGCAATATACATTTTCCCAGCACTTGGGCTTTTTTCCAGTCCTTTGGAAAGTTTGGAGGCCCCAGTACTGTGCCCAAAGTGTAATGGAAGAGCTTCCTAGGCCGAGATGCAGCCAACGCAAAGTTGCTGGGAGAGCAAAGAGCTTGGCTTTTGGAGTAGAGAGAAGGCAGACTGACATGACTGCTGTAGGGTGAGTGAAAGGCAGTGAGGCAGGGAAGAGGCTGCAGAGGCTGGCCCAGCCAGATCACCAGGGCCTACCAAGGAGATTTTGCGAACTGTCCATAAAAAATAATTGTCTTAGCATGCTGAATTTCTGTTTCAACAAGCCAGACATAACCACAAATCTAAACCATCATATGTAGATTTTTCTTGATGTTAATTTATTTAGTGTTTTTTTTTTTCTTACTTCTGAAACCTCACTCAGCTACATAGTCCAAAGGAAGATTTTTAGGGAAATCTAACTTTGGTAGAAAAAATGACTTAAAAACCAACACCCTGGACATCAACAGGACATGAATCTCGGAACAGGGCCATTTTATTCTTCTTTAGGCAGGTCCTGATCTTCACTATGTCCTCCAATATATACCTTCCAGTGGTCCATTTCTCCACTACCATCACCCTGTTCCAGGTGCTATTATAGCACATGCAGATGACACCATCAGCCTCCTAGATGAGCTGCTTCTACTGCTTCTCTTACTATCCCCTACCATATATTCTCCACACAGAAACCACAATTATTTATTAAAATATAAGTAAGATCACATCCTTCCTCGCTCCAAATTATTTACTGGATTCCTGTAACACTTAGAATAAAATCTAAAATCTTCGTATTGCTCTACAAGGCTCAAACATGATCTAGTTCCTTGCCTGCCTCAGGGCCTTTGTCCTTGCTGTTCCCTCTGCCTGCAATGCTCTCTTTCCCCACCTTTACATCATTGTCTTTCTCATCATTCTGGACCCTACTCCAATGCCTCCCAGGAGGGCTTCCCTGACCCTCTTACCTAAAATAGCCCCACTTTCAACTTATGCCACCGAAAACTCTATTACCTTGCCCTCACAGCACTATCACTATCTGGAATATTATTATGAATTTGTTGACTTGTTTACTGTTGATATTTTCCTCTAGAATGTAAGTTCCAAAAGCAAAGGGCTTTTCTATCTTCCTCTCCAACACTGACTGCTACATTTCCAGTACAAATAATGCCTGTAACACAATCAATAAATAGTTGAATGTATAAATTAGTCTATCAGTAAGTGAAAAGCTTCATGTAATTAAATCTTCATGGTGAAAAAGCCTCATAAATAGGCTGTATTTTAGAAAGTCACTTATAAATCTATTTAGGGGTATATGCAATTACATTAGCAATTTTATAGAGGAACCAAAAGCCCTGGATACTCTTTTCACAGCTGTTGAGAATAATAGGAAATGACATCAGTTTGTCACTCAGTGTATTTACCTTATCTGTCTGCTAAGTTTCCTAGAACAATCATTTACTGCGAAATGGTAGTTGAGGTGGCTCTCAGGAGCCATCTCACCCCTACTGACTTCCTTCAGCAACACAGTTTTAGTTGATTTACTGCTCTTTTTAATAGTCTCTGTAAAAAACAATCCCAAGAATACTCAAGTTTGTTAACAAACCATTTAAACTGACAAAAATTTCATATAACATATAGATTGTTGTTTAATGAGAGAAAAATCTTAAAGAAATTTACTTGTCTATTGTTTTTATTCCATAGCTCAATTCATTTTATAAAGGATTGTCATTAATTTGTTTTTCTTGTAACCTAAGGAATCAGGGATGTCTAAAGTTTCAGCTGAACACTAATCCAATCTCTTCTTTGTCCATGTTCACCAACAGCATAAATGCTTAGTATCAGGCAACCTGCTTGACTAGTTACATAAGACCATAAAAAGGAATACAGATCTCTGCGTGCAGTAAAGACTCTTTGGTTCTAACCCCTTTAAACACATACTCCTACTTTTAAAAAATGAACCAACAGGTAGCAGAAGGAGAGGTTGATCTCATTTTAAAACATGCAGTCCAAGAAAGTCCCTACAGGTATGTGTTAATTTTGTGTAAACATGAGCTCTGATCATGCTTCTCCAGGTCAGTTTGGAAATCATCTTGGGTTATCCATTACTATTCATCACTACTGATTCCTGATGATCTGTATAACCTAGAAGTACCTTAAGAACTACTTAATAGCCCCTCTTGCATATCCTAAAATTTCACCCATCATTCAGTTCTGCTATATTATTACAAAATTATTTTATTACACTAAATTGTTGGTTTTTTAAATTGTGAATAGAGCTGCAGTACTATTTTCTAGCTCTTATGGCAAATGAGCTATACTTAATTTATATTATGAGATAAACAGGCCTTTAGGATTCTTTTAGTTTGGGATTTTTGCCTGGGCAACTTCTTCTCATAAAATATACAAACCAATATTTTTTCTTTGTTCATGCTCTGGATACCCATGAGCTATAAACACGTAATTTTTGAGTGTCCTGAGCATGTAGCCATTTGTCAATTCCCTCTGACTTGGGCCACCTGCCCTACAGCTGTTCACTTCATTTTACACCTTTGGTTCCCTGCATCTCTAGGGCTGACCGTGCCACGTGGGCCTGGTGTGAAAAACTAGGCTTCAAAGATCTTCCCAACACATCATCACATACCACCCAGTGTTACCCCTTTTTTTCTCATGCCTTTTGTCATTCACAGTTAATTTCATTTCTTGCATGCTGGTTTTTTTACTTTCAGGAATGAGTACCTTCTATTTTTAACACCCATGGAAGTAACCAGGAGGCCCTTTTAACATTTCTACCAATCTTATCTATCTCTAAATCTTTTTAAAATTAAATCTGCTTTTTCTCAAGCATATTAATGGCAAACAAAAACTGTACCTTTTCTAATCCCATCTTAATTTTGCTTTAATTGTTAATAGAGTCACAGTACTTATCCCCCCTACCTTTCTATTGCAAATGAACTGTGTTTAAGTTATAGCATGAGATAACAGGCTTTTAGGATCCTTTATATCTGGGATTTCCTGGTAACCTAACCAATCACCATTCACAAAATCTTTTCATGATAACATATTTGGTGTTGCTGGAATGTAATCCAGCTGCATAGAGATGATGATTGATAATTAGATAGGAAAATACTTACAAAAATTAGTATGTCCACTGTGAGCTTTCTCTTGAAAAACACTCCACCTTTTTCCCCCAACCAAATCTAGTTTATACAAGAAAAATCTTATTTAACATTTCTACTTTGATCTCTTTAAATTTCAGAGACATACTTTCTGCATTACTCAAGCAAAGTAATATTTATTAGCCTCTAAGATTCAAAAAGTTGCTCATAATGTGGACCTAAATGAAACACTATAGACACTAGTTTTCTTTCCTTCATCTAGACAGTGAAGGGAATGGAAAAGGCAGACACGTGGTAGGAACGTTAATCTGTAACCTTATCTAATCTTTACAACCATCTTGGTAGTAGGTATTATTGCTCCCACTTTACAGATGAAAAACTCAGGTTCAGAGAGGCTAAATAAATTCCCCTGAATACATGGCCTTTTGATGTTACTGTTTTGATATGGAGACATGTTTGATAATTTAAAAATGAAACCTTTAAAATGTCTTCTTCTAGAAATCACAAAATGATGTGCAAGACTGGCATTCTCACTGTGCCTAATTCCTAGCCCATTACTAGGCGCTGGCACTGGAGTGAGGCTCAGATATGAGAAAGTGGCTAGAGTTGTGATAAGGGTTAGAGATGGCACTAGGTCGTGGATGGGATAAAAGACAAAGATCGGGTGAAAGTTTGGGGAGGAGTTGGAGGTCAGGGATGTCTGTGGTACATTATTTAGTAAGAAAACTCAAGATATTTCCGATTTTAATAGAGTTGCTTTGATGCAACCTTGTTAAAACTGCTTCATCAAAATATGCTCCTCAAAATGCCTCAGTTAAAATTGCCCTGCTTTGATTTTCCAAGGTTCTAAGTGGCAGTGCCAGATTTGAACTCAGGTGCATGACCTCAAAGCCTATGTTTCCATCACATCATAACTACCAAAAACAATTGCCAATTCCAATATGCTGTGACCACTATCTCCTCACAACTGTACACATTTTAAAACCAGATCTCTATAAATATGACAGCAATGTCCTTCCCACCTGTTGTATTTAGACAATTAATTAGGTAGGGCAGAGGAATGTTAATGTCCCTTGGTATTATCACTAATAGTACCAGTCAGATGAAATATTTAACAAACCTCAATTATAATTATTCCCTTAGTGATATTAAAATATGTGTAAGAGGTTTGAAAAACTCCTTTAAAGACTTAAAGCAGACAGAGGTTCTGATTTCAGATATTATATATGGAAGAAAGGAAAGTATTACAAAGAATTAAAAGTAATTCATTTCTCCACTGGAATAAAATACTCTAGGATGACATGCTGTAAAGTGATTTATAGAACATTGACTGTAATCTTTCTAATGAAAAAGCTATTGTCCAAAGTTTCCCTGGAGAATGCTCTCAGTAACAACAATCCATGCTCATGGAGTGTCATGAGTTCGAAAATGAGAACCAAATGATCTCACAGCTGGGAAAAGCCAATTTAACACCAGCCATTTGTACAGACCATGTATACATTTCAAAATCTCCCTTGAGAGAAAAAAAGGCCATTGAAGGTCAGAGACCACATATTTAAATATGTTTAAATAATTTTTACTTAATAAGATAATATGTTCTAAAGATTTTACATTAAAAAACAGCTTGTTTTAGGCCTAGGAGGTTATAATAAATAGTTGGTCAAAACCATCACTTGAATTTCAGTATTATAATAAGTATCTGAAAAACATCCTCAAAGTGAGTTCACTTAAAATCTTGGAGAATATATTCCTCAACAGCAGCAGAGAGAAAACAGTGTCATTAAAAGGGGTTTTATTCTGACTCATTGGCTAAGAAAATGGGAACAGTTTGAGATCTTCCATGTTGTTTCATTTTAATGAGCAGTGAGCATTTTTCATGTCCTTATTAAAGTAGTTAATGTGTTTCTCTAGTTTCATTATCACCACCAGAGTATACTCTGTTGTTTCATAACCAAGACAACTCCTTTTTGTTTCAGAGAAGATCAGGAAGTCAAATCTGATTGCTCACATGTGGTTGTTAATAAAACTCCTACGGTGCTGCTCAAGGTGCCTGTGGGGATTGTACAATTATTTATATTTTCTTATGGTTTTCTATAATTACTGTGATTGTACTTTCACAAAGTAAATGTATCTCCACCAATTAAAGCAGTGGTGGGTTAAGAATATTCATCAGACTGGTGTGAAAGGATATTGTTCTTAGGGTTTTGATCAAAGCACAGAAATTAAACTGCTGTTATCATGCATTCAACCCAAGTGTTAAATTAAAATGCTCAGCAACTTTAGAGTTTATTTGAGCAGATGTTAACTATTTATGAAAATAAACATGATACAGGACTTGCATTTGTGATATGACTCTTTGCTGTATTAGAAGTACTGGAAAAAAATCCTACTACACAAACTTGAGGGATATAGTTTACTGCACATGACCAATTAAAATTACTGTTAATTCAGATCAATTTAAATTTTCATAGCATAGAATTCTAAGGAATCTCATTTTGGTTTACATCTTTATATCTTCTTTTTCTTTGCTTCACCCCTTTATTTTCTTTGAAGGCTCCAGGACTAAGAACGAACATCCATAAAAACAAGAATCTGAGGCTATCAAATAGAAAACACGCAATATAACCTTTCCTACTTTGTCATATAGAAATTTCATTCTATCTAGTTTGACAGTGCTTGCAGCAAAAGTGACCAGCTGTACTTCTATTCCATTAGCCATCATTTTGATGCTAGAATTTTATCCTGCTGTGTTTGAGATGTGACTGTACATGCACAATTCCCATCAAAGGTAATTTTCTGGGCAATGGTGTGTAAAATTTACCTCTAATTATGATAAGGTCACTGATGGGTCATTTATGATATGCTCTTTGGAGACAATGGTGGTGAATAGCTTTCAGCGAGATTCATCAGGAGGAATTAAATTGGTCTGACCATGACTCAACAGAAAATAAAAGTCCTTTAGAATTATTCCTCAATCATGTTCACAGTCCTAAAGGAACCTAGAAGGGGCAGTATGCACAATGGTGAAGGTTGTGGGTTTCCGATTCATGTAGACATGAGTTTTAATCAGGATCTCTGGGCCTAGGAGACCCCACATGATCCGGCCTCTGCACATCTCTTGGTTTCCATCCTTGACATTCACTCCTTCACTAGCTGGGCTCCAGCACCATTGAGCTCCCTTCTGGTCTTTGAACAAGCCATGGTTACTCTCGCTTTGGAGTCTTTGCATTGCTGTTTCCAGTCTTAGAACTGTCTTCTTTCAGATCTTCATGTGGATGCAACTTTCTTGTTCTTCCACCTTCTGATGAGTGGAACATGTTGTATCCATTGTCTGAACTATCCAAAGGTAGCCTCCTCTGGGAGGCCTCTTGAGAGCTCCCTATGCAAAGTAGTCAGCTCCTAACCCCCATTAATCACTGTCGTATCATCTACTGATGTTCATGAAAACTAATCACAGTCTGAAATTATTTATTTTCTGTTTATAGTATAATTAAGTTTGCATATGAACATAGGGAGAAAAAAATCTAAAAATGGAGGGTACCTTGACTAGGATATCCCACAATCTTGAAACCCCACTAACATTAACTACATGAGTTACTGGCCCCATATTGCTTGATAAAATGGACTAAAGGTTAACAAATCAAGGATGAAAAACGTCTTGGACTTTATGTAACACAGCATAAAAATAGAACTACTCACAAGAAATGTTATTAAAATAGTCACTAGAATGATTTCACGTTTCTCTATGATCATCATAGGCCTTTGTGAAGGGAGAATATGGCAGTCACTTTAATTACTAACATTTTTTGAAGAGGGTTTTTATATGTAACTGTGGGGAACAAAAATTTGAAGTTAGTGTGGTGAAATTTTATATTTACTTAAATCTGTTAGTATTTTTTTTTCAGTCCTCTTTCCCAAGACATCCTACTTGTAGACATAATATCAATTTTTCAAGAGGTTGATGTTCAGTATGTACCTGTCAACAAATGACTAAGTGCTGAATGGACCAGAAGATCATCCTTATGTTCAAATTCCTAATGTAAATTGTAGCAACAACAACAACAATGAAATCCTTACCAAAGTGTCCAATCATGGCCACAGTACGGCTGAACGTTTCCAAGGTAGAACCCCAGAGACTGAGTGACTTCCACAAGATTTGTAAAGTCGAGACTAATGCTGTTGAAAAGTACAGATGTCATGATAATCTCATCAATAGCCCAGACGTCTTCTCCCTGGGAAGAATGATACGGCTGCCACCATCTGAACTGAATTCCAAACTGTCTTGCATCATCTGGTAATTCTACGGAGATTATTCTAAAAGAAAAATTAAAAGTCAAAGGTCAGATTACACATACAAATATTTACAGTGGGATAGTTTTTTCTAAAATATGGTATTTAGAAAATAGTTATCCCACTATTACATTCTTTTGAGATTTCCAATTTCCTGTCTGACTCTAACAAAGTCTTCTAAATACATCCAAAAAATGTGACTTTGCTTTCATACATCCGGTCTTGAAAAAGCTAACTCAATGAAACAGTTGTTGAAGTGGTAGGATTCATTAGATTCTGGTAAAGGATCTCGGGCAGCTTGTTACACATATTATAGTTTGGGGTTGGTTGGAACCATAGCATTTCCTCATTCCCATGAGTTTAGCATAGTGTGCGAGGTCACTTGCTGTGTCATGGTAGCTATGACAACAAAACTGTATCTGACAAATGGAGAAGAAAATTAAGAATAATATCTAATTTCCAGGAGCAATTATTGTACAAAGGAGCAGGAACCATACATTAATTGCCACTGCAATGACATCTGCTTGAAAGCTCCATAAATCACAGTACCATGCTGCTCACATCCATACACAAGGTGAGATGTGAAGCAAATGGCAAATGGAACATTTGTCTCTATCAATATACAACTAAACACCAGGAGAGGTGCTTGCATAAAGGCACACTGAAAAGAGTGAGATTTTTTTCTTAGTGGGCAAAGAACAACTTCTTAAGCCAAATGACTAGTTGGATAACCTTAAGAAATAAATTATTTAAAAACTTCAATGTCCAAGGTTGGAATTGCTCAGAAATCAGATTGATTTTCATATCTTCACAGTGTAAAGAAATACGCTAAGCCACAACTTGGCAATGTAATTTCTTTTCTTTTTTTTTCTTTTTAATTAACAGACTATTTTTTTTTTTTTTAGCAGTTTTAGGTTCACAGCAAAATTAAATAGAAAGTACAAAGTCTCCATATGCACACCCCCTACCCTCATAGCCTCCCCAACCATCAACATCCCATAAGTGTAGGACCTTGGTTATGAAACAACATTATCAACCAAAGCCCATAGTTTAAGGTAGTGTTTACTCTGCATGTTTTACATTACATGGATTTTGACAAATGTATAATGACATGTAACTACCATTAGAGTACCATACAGAATAGTTTCACTGCCCTAAAATTCCCATGTGCTCCACCTATTTATCACTAAAAGTTATTCAAAAATAATATTTATTGTCCCTTTAAATAATTTGTACATAGGTATATGGGGCAGAATAGCATGACTATCACCATTGATTATACAAACAGTAAAAAGCTGGTAGGACTTTTTGCAATGTGAGAAAACATTTTTTAAATAATGAAAAATCAATATGCAAATACAGAAATATGAATTAAAAAACACTTCTTGAACTAAAAAGACATATCTATAATACATTCATAGTTTTTAAATACTTTCCACAATGTGCTGAATATTTTGCCAATGTGAATTTACTAGATGAGCAGTTTAGTTAAAGTGTTTTAGTAATTTTCACTTTAATTTTTCTAAATATATATTTGTTTATCAAATAATACATATATTTATTTATAATATATAAAATATATAAAGAAATGGAATGAAATAATTAAGCTATTTTTAAACTGGCTCATAATGAAAACATCAGGCCTTTATTTAATAACTTAACTAACAGCACTATGTTATTAGAGAATTATAATTTTTCATTATATTAATAATTTTAAAAGCAGTTAATATGCTTTCTGATGAAAATAAATATGACTTTTAAAAATAACAACTAAAAAGTAGAATTTCCCAGGTAACTTTTAAGGAAAATAAAGTGTGTATGTGTGTGATAGCAGTAATTGAAGTGACTGATGTTTTCATGGCAGAGATGTTAAGACTGTGGGTCTGTACAATCTGACTCCTGGGTTAGAGTTCCAGCTCTGACAGCTAATAGTTAACGACTTTGCCATTGCAGGGAAGGTCTTTAATTTCTATGTGCCTCAGTATCTTCATCTGTGAAACTGGAATAATAATATCCTTATAGCAAGAGACAGAGACTTTTTTTGTCTGTTTTTGTGTCTTAGTACTTAAGAGCAGTATTTGGCATATAATAAAGACTTAGTAAAGTCTGGTTGGATAATGTATGTATTGTTAGTATACCTCTGATAGAGATGCAAATACAGAGGCACAAGGGGTTAAATATTCTCTTTAAGATTAAGCAGATTCTAAGTAATGTCAGGATTTGGACCTAGGGAGCTTGGTTCTAGAGACTTGCTCTTAACCTCTACATCACATCTCGGGGTGGAATGGGAGTTTCTCCTGATTTCACTACTGTTTGCATATTATATTGGCTGGTTAGAATAGCTACAGAACCGTTTGATCAAAATATTTCCAGATGAGAACCCAGAGACTTAGATCAATTTTCTGTCTCAGTCTTCTTATCATGGATTTATTTTTTTAAAAAATGTTTTATAATACCACACTCTAACCAACTGAGCTAACCGGTCAGCCCCTAAGAAAAAGGAACTCTCGTACATTGTTGGTGGGACTGCAAAATGGTGCAGCCTCTATGGAAAATGGTATGGAGGTTCCTCAAACAATTACAGATAGATCTACCATATGACCCAGCTATCCCACTGCTGGGAATATACCCAGAGGAATGGAAATCATCAAGTCGAAGGTATACCTGTTCCCCAATGTTCATCGCAGCACTCTTTACAATAGCCAAGAGTTGGAACCAGCCCAAATGTCCATCATTGGATGAGTGGATACGGAAAATGTGGTATATCTACACAATGGAATACTACTCAGCTATAAAAACGAATGAAATACTGCCATTTGCAACAACATGGATGGATTTTGAGAGAATTATATTAAGTGAAACAAGTCAGGCACAGAAAGAGAAATACCACATGTTCTCACTTATTGGTGGGAGCTAAAAATTAATAAATAAATTCACACACACACACACACACACACACACACACAAAAACTGGGGCGGGGGGGGAAGAAGATATAACAACTACAATTACTTGAAGTTGCTACGACAAGCAAACAGAAAGGACATTGTTGGGGGGGAGGGAGGAGGGAAGGAGGTTTTGGTGAGGGGCAACAATAATCAACCACAATGTATATCGACAAAATAAAATTTAAAAAAAATGTTTTATAATGATATGTACTATGGAATTAGGTGACATGATAGAAACAGAGGAGATCGAATACAATAATCAAGACATAAGAATAAACTAAAATTGGACTTCGTAATGATTTTAGAATTAAAAACAAGCCCTATAATTAAAAGCAAAGATAGAATAATTTTAGTCTCACCAGTAATAAAAAATTTTACATTAAAAAAAGTACCAATTGGTTTATAAGACATTCCAGTCAGTTTGAATTAACAGGCTAACTTAGACATATTACCAGAGTTTAAATTTTATAAATAACAAGCATTTAGAGTTCTTTTATTTGCTGAATGAATCATAGGCAAGCCAATTATTTGAAACTGTCTAGGAGTAATAGTGGCTAGTCAACTAGCATATTTAATTTATGATTCACACTTCATTTTTGAACAACCAAGGAATAAAGGAATAATCAGGAATTCACAGCAATTACAGGCAGCAATTTATACCAAAGGAAATACAGCAAATGGCTAAAGGCATTAAGATACATTTAACTCTCCTATGAAGAATTTACATCATTTGTATTATTATTTGTCATATAAATATAATTTAGTACATAGAATATATCAAATTTTACTTCTTCCATGTCACCTTTTATTAATATTTGTAAGAGAGAGGGGGAGGGAAGAAGAGTCTCATGGACAGAGGTGCACTGATAGGAAATGAAAGATCTCCACTCTGATCTTAATCTTTCAAGCTATGCACATACCTAACATTGAAGAGCCACCTTGACTCTGCTTAGAAGAAAAATGTTTCTGTCAAATGGCAGGCAAGATTAAATGTATCTTTGCAATAGCACATTAAAGGTGTAATTATTTTTCATATCAACAAAGATTAATTAAATTTCATGATATAGATTGATTACTGAATTTTGCAGCTGTCCATTCTTGTTAGAAAAAACAGTGCTTTAGGCCATGTTAACTTGGGATGGTGATATTTCCATCATGCTTCCATCATCACCCTGATTTCTGTTTAATTTTCTTTTAATGCTTACTATGGAGAGTCTATGAAACATTTCTTTAGCATCATGAGTCTCTACTGAGTGTGAAAGTTGAGTTTAGCCTTACATGGTACATTTAAAAAATTTTATAATGTATAATATTTATAAGTCATAATAGTTGTTAATTATCTCTGTTACAAGCCACTTAATTTTCTATGAAAATAAAAGTTCTCATCTATTTGTAAATACTGTACTTAAATATAGAGGCAGCCATAGGCAAAACTGTAAAATATGTCAAGCGTATCATCATTGCCCCCTCTCCTACTTCTTGAACCCTGTCTTTTTCCAAGTGCCAATGCAAACTTCAGTGCCCAAAGCCCTCTCCCCTTCCTGTTACCTCAGATTAAATTGTATCTCCAGGAAGGGAAATGGTGTTAGTTCTTTATACACAACTGTGAATGCAAGCCATAGTGTCACCTCCTCTAATGGTATTTTAAATTTAAACCTTACTTTTGTGATTTCCCATCCTCCTTTTCCCTTACTCTTTTTAAAGGAATTTCAGTGAGCATCTAAATAAATATTTTTGAAGGGAAGAGGATCTTTTGGACACTTCCAAAATTGTACCATAGACAGGGGTTACTATTACTATTCTGCCGACACTGAAGGACGGCCCTGCTTCAAGTAAAACTCAAATCTGACAATTGTGACTACAGGACATAAAATATATAAGCTAAAGAAAAACAGAAGCGGACTGAAGAAGGGGCTTTAAATATATCCTCACACTCTTCCTTTGCCAGGGACTCTATACATGCTAGAAAAATTTCTTTGTACTCATTACTTAATTATATTACATGGAAAAATTTAAAACATATTGGCTATCATATTTTATGAATTATTATATCATATAATTTTAAAATATAGTATAATATATAGCTAACAAATATTTGTTAATAGCATTTATAATTTAGTGTCACATTAAAATCATATCTAATAGTTTACCTTCTAGTTAAGTGAGGAAAACAGTGTTAACCATTTTTCCCTTTCCTAGGTATCAAAATATTTCCCTGATATGCACATTTCAAAATATGTGAATAAATTTCTTCAAATTATCATAAATCAGAGGGACAAATGGATTAGAAGAATGTGGCTTACTAGCTTTTTATTGCAAGACATATCAATCTTTGTCTTCTCCATCTCTCAATGGAAAAATATCTGGAATTTTATACCCTTTGAATTATGATTTCCCCAAGAAGGAGATATCACTCTAACAATTTTCCCAAACACTTTCCAACATACCTGGGCTCATGATAGTTGAGATATGAATAGTGCTCCAGGAGTTTCCAAGTTATCCCATTATCATAAGAATAATGCAATAAAACTCCTTCGCCAGGCTGGTCAGGGGCTCTGCATGTGCTCAGAACAGACTTGCTCCCCAGCCTCAGTGTAAACTGGAGAAACCTAGACATAAATTGTCTATAATTAGTGTGTGCATAAACATTTTTAATTGTAATCATTTTGGACTTTAAGGAATTTCAAACAAATTTAAATGAATGACCCAAAAGCTGTAGGCTTCCACTCTTTTACAAAATGTAAGTAATTTCACTGTGAGATGTATGAATATGTGTAGAAGAAGAGGTCATCGTGAATGTGTTACATATAGATATATCCATAAAAATATAACTGTATGTTTATATATACATTTGTATACTATGTACTTGTGTACATACACTTAAAATGCCAATCACTCCTTTACTGCATTATTTATTAGGAACTGGGGGAAGGGGAGATACAGAGTAAATCTAATCAGCCTCTGCAAGCTGTCAAATAAATAAAACTACATAAATAATTAACTATCCCGTGGCTTAAGAACACAGTTTTGATGCTAACATTTCATATTTTTAAAAGTCTAGTCAGTTGTTAATATCTTGAAGTCATTGGTGAGCTTTCTAATTTATTAAAAACTGGGGAAAATTAACCCTAAGTAAACTGTAAGCTTCCTGCCAAACTGATTAAAATTGAAAGATGCATATATCATCAAAAAAGAAAAAAAAAAAGAAATTGAAAATAGATCTAAATCCAACATTAGTATCTGGTTTCTGTATGTATTCTACCATGCCTTCACTCACCTGGATTGTGAACTGTCAAGGAAGGATGTAATTAGCTGACGCCTCCCATCTTTGTTGAAAACCAGGGCTTTACCACTGGCCAAAACACCACAACCAAAGCTGACTTCAGCACCACGGATAGAGTAAAAGTTGTGGTAAGAAGAGAGCCTGGAACTGCCAAAGCTTTCAGAAATAAACATTGGGAATGTCTGAGATGCCATCTCACAAGCTGGGCCAGAAAATCCAGGGTCACACCTGAAAGAAATATCGTAAAATTAAACCATTGGTCCTTTCAGAGATTCCCAAATCTGCTTTGGGGAGGAAGAAGTCCAGAGGTCAGGATTTCACTGAATGGTAAATAAGGCATCTTTGGAAAATACTGAATCTGAAGACTTGATAGGGCTGATCGACTAAATATTTAAGAAGAACACAGTGTTTTCACAGCCCTTCCATAAAAAGCTTGTGACCAGCAGTTTGTCTAAAATGCATCTACGGTTGTACACATTTCCAACTTAAAATATTTGTGAAAGGTATATTGCATGTATATAATTTATTCATAATGATGCCCATTAAATTTATAAAAAAAACAACATAAAATACTTGTAGTAAGATATCTAGAATAAATTTCTTCTAACAACAAATGTAAAAATACACGTTATATTTGTGATAGGAATCACTTTAAATATTTGGAAGCTATTGGAAAATAAATCTATCTTTAACTACTTTAAACTTAGATTGGTATTATAAAGGGAATGTGTACATCCTTGACCTAGATAGAAGTCCTTAGCAGAACTGTGTTGCTTTTCTGTAGTCTCCCAAATTAGTAGTGCTTTAAGAAAAATACCCCCACCCCGCCAGTAACAATCTGCTTGCTCTGATGTGAGAATGTGTGGCATTTATTAGCTAACTAGAATACATATGGAGCTCCTGAGTCTTCTATCAATGAGAAAACCTCATCACAGATGACTCAAAAGTTGAATATCAGAAATTTCTTATATTTAAAAGAATTTACTCATTAGGAATTAGTTTCAAATCCTTTGTGTTTACTACACTATTTCTTTCACACTACATTTACAACATTGCACATTATAAAATGAAATTGGTGTCCTTTTGGATGGGAGATTCTCACATAAACATTCAAAACTTTCTGAAGTCTAAAACAAGCCTTCTATAAAGCAAGTGTACCAATGAAGCGATACTATGGCATGATTCAGAGGATACTTCTTTAGCAGTATTCCTGAAACTGGGGTCTATGCTGGCCTCCCAGAGGGTCCATGGAATGTATAAACATGCTGAAATCAAATACCAAATTTTATATATATATTGGATTTTCTGGGGGAGAAGGTCCACAGTTTTCATCAGATTATCAAGAAAGTTGGACCCTAAAATGCCAAGAGCTACTGTTGCATGAAGTTGGAGGGTTGTTTTGGCATCTTGAGCAGCATTAGGGAAGGAGGAGGAAAATATTTACTGAACATGTAAATGAGACTCAAACAATTCCCTTCTTTCACACATTATCTCATGGACTTAGACTCTGAATAGCTACATAGTTTCCCAAAAAGGATTTTAATAATCAGCTAAATTGGACACTTTTTAAAGTCAGGAAATTGAATGTGGTTTACCATGGCACAAATTGGAATTAGTGCTCCCCAACGAGACTGTCTATCATCAGAGTGCATTTCAGAGCAAATGCATTTTTTAATATTGTAAATGCATCTTCTTAGAACAAGTGATTGGGAGAAATTGGTGATCATTTAGAGATGACTCACATTGAGTCAGTTCCTGTTTAGTGATTTTGAAAGTACTTTTATCCAAAGGTCATGCAATTGGTATAGAACTCTGAGAAGGATCCCAGTCATATTAAAACAAACAAACAAACAAACGAACAAACAAACAAACCCTTTGTAGCCTTCGTTTTCCAGCATAACAGTAGGGTAGTTTCAGGAATGATATGAGTCTCTCCTGACTCCAAATATGTTCCCTACTGGTTCATCTACCCACTCTTAAATGTAGTATTATAGTCACCCTGTATGTCAGGAAAAAAAGATCCCACTGCTATGATGTATGGATGACACTTGTGAGGGAAGGTTTCTAATGCTCTCTCTCCTCATTAGCATTTCTGACAGGGTTGGACTTATCAGGTTAGTGAATTGTGAGTTTAGAAATCCAGGCCTGCGATTGGACATAGGTAAGAAAGTGTTAGGGAGGAGGACAGAGTGGTATCTCAGTAGCAAATGACAGTAGTAATGAGGGCAACAAAGTGGGGAGAAAAACAAAAATCTGCAGAGGCCCCAAATTCAAGGATCTGCTTAAAGGAAATGCATGGCATTGAAAATAAATTTCTTTTCCACATAATTTTGCCCAAACTCACCAAAGTGCATATTGCTGGAAAAGGAGGCAGTGGTCAAATGTTTAGCCCAGCCACAAATGAACAAAGGCAATAAATGTTACATAAAACATTGTCAGAAATGGGGAAAAACTAAAGTTCTAATTGGTGCAAATATTCTGTAAAATCTCAAAAGGAGGAAAAGGCTATGATTATTCAGGATAATGTACGGTGTGAAAAAGAATGATGTACAAAAGTATAAAACTGCCATTTGGATTTCTGTTTGCATCCATCATAGGGGACACAGACGACTGCCTTAATAAAGCCATTTCATGCTAAGAGGAATACTGTACACAAAAAATGAAGTACTGTAATTATAGATAGGTCTTTTAGAAATACCATCTTCTATTTTCTTTAGCAGAAGGATTTATCATTTTAGATAATTTGTTTTCAAAACTTTTCAGGATGACTTCAGGAACTGCAAAAATATCTGGCCTCCTTGTGTTTATTTTATTTATGGGTAATGGATGAAGATAACAACTTGTGGAAAACACCAGCCAATGTTTTATAGATATAACAAGCCAGTGCTTTGGGGTGGGGATTGGTAGTTTTATTAAAAAGCACAGAGATGCATATTAAGTTTTGAAATATAAATAGAAACTTTCCAATTCTTCACGTGCTTTATAAAGTAAAACATTTCCATTGTAGAGAGTGATCGCTTTGCTAATTAAATTCATTGAAATATAGTTTAAAAGTTTACCTGCCACTCTAATTTCAGTGCTGACAAGTGTTTGCCTCATAATATAATTTCTAAATGATCAGGTTCAAAGCCCTTTCTTGAGTTTTTTATTCATTCATTAATTAGCTAGTTAATTAATTAATCTTTTTGTTTGGAAGATAAGAAGAGATCAACTAGGTAATCTGCTGTTGAAAACTTATCTGTTTATCAAAGATTGCCTGTGGCTTCAGAAATTCCCAGGATGGTTTATAATTAAATATTAATATGGGAATGACTTAATAAATGTGAATATCTATTCTTGGTATAAACATGACACAATTCGCCAGTGGAGGCTAGATATTTACACTATTAATGTATAATTTCAGACTTCATATTCAACATCATTTTTCTATAGAATACTTTATGATCATTTTGTAGACACAAATGATTTTCAAAGTAAACAAGATGGCAAAGTTATATATAAAGGTGTTGTATTTTCTTATTAAATCTGCTAAATTTGGCCCATTCCTGTTTCCTTTAGCATTAGGTCTACGGGTCATTACTGATTTTTATAATCATTTACAAAGCATGCTAGGAATTAAAATGACTCATGAACACTAGAGTGAGTTCACGAAAAGGAATGTAACTAAAGACAGGAAGAGCAGCCATCAAGCTATGAGGAATTCAAATTTGTTTACGAATTTACATGAGGGGTGATTAATTTGTTCACAATTTAGCTTAATATAAAATTTATTTATTAATTAACTTTTACTTACAGAATATATTTAAATTACACTTAAATTCCATCTGGAGTATCCTACTTTTGATCTTAAGAAGATATCGAAAGCCTAAAAAAGGATGTTAAATTAAAACGACTTGTAGAGTATAAAGTACACATTAAAAAGCAGCACAAGTATTATTTCAAAATGCTTACTTGCAACCATGTCGAGTGCACTGTCCTCTGCCAGAACAGAATTTGAGACATGATGGACCAATATAAACTGCAGGGAAAATGAGATCATGTGAAAGACAGCAATATAACTGCAAAAACCAGGAACATCACCTGTATGATTTTATAAAGCAATACCCATGAAATACAGCCCATCACATGTATGTGGCGTGCAGGAATCCAGGATAGCATATGGAGTGCTGTGTTGCAAGATAAGCGCTTAGGTACAAAACTGCTGAAACTGCTTTAACTTACACAAATAATCTTTTTGAGATTTTTATGTTTCATATCAAAGAAAATAGAACCATATTACTTGGATTCCTTAACTGAGTCTCTTCTGCTAAAACAATTTCGGACAGAATATTAATGCTTCTGTCAAGAACATTCTACAAAGTTTAAACTTTTTAGGTAGAAATGAAGAATTTACAAAGGATCAATTTGATATATCACAAAACGGAGAGGTCATGACTATAATTTCCAGTCATATCTGGGGAAAAATCTATAACATTGTAGATGATTGTTACATATATTTCTAAATATTCATCCATTATCCCTGCAAATGGAGAGTTAAGAATTGGTTGTTGAGTATAAAGTCTTCTCCGTAACACATATTTGCACCTAAATGCTGGCCTTGACTGAAAATGTAATGTTACAAACCTAAATTCTAATCTTTGTAATGCTGACTCCTGATTGCCAAATGGTAGGTTCTGAGATACTCAGACTCCAACACATTTAAAGATATTAAGTCTTTTGACAATCAGCACAGTCAATAACACATCTTTGTAAAAGTGGTACAAAACAGATGGGGAATTAAAGATGCAATGATTATTAAGACCGCATATATTCAATTTCAGGCATAAAAAATTTACCATCCATTACCATTATCTTTGATTTGTCAACATATAATAAAAATAAAATAATTAAATGATTTTATTTTAAAATAAACTTTCATATGGCCTGTGCTCCTGTAAGCACTTAATCCCCAGAGCCAATTAACAGATGCAGTAATTCAAATGCAATGTAAAGCAGAACAATGAAAAAACTCTTGGCGAAGGAAACTGCTGGTTTAGGAAAAGATTAGATAGCCAGGCTAAGAGGTTAAAGGTACTGTTTTTAGGTGTCAGATAATTCTGGATTCAGATTCTGGCTTCACCCAGGAAACTGGATAAGTGATTTATTCTAAGCCTCAGTGTCCCTATTCTTTAAAATGAGATAGTAATATTCCTTGGAGGGAAGAATAAATGAAATGTTCTATTTTTAGCATGGTGCCTGGCACCATATGGTTATAATCATCATTACCATCCTGGAGTCAGTATCCCCTGACACCCTCCTGCCCCATTGCTTTGATGGGTTTCGTTTTGCACCAAGTGCAGAGGAACAAGAAAGGTGCTGGCTCCATTCTTCTTTAGCCTCGAAAAGCATATGGATTGTTTTCACAGCACACTTGATTTTATGGCTGCAGAAGGATCTACTCTAGGTCCTGTACGTGGTTCATTGCATTCTGCAATGTCACTCTGGAGACTGTCCAGTAGAGTACTCATGTCATAGTTCAAAATGCGTTCCCTGCTAACAATAGCGTCACTTGGACTTATAGCATGAGTTAAGTTTACAGGCTCCTTTTTCCTAAGGGTATGGAAAGGGCAGGTTAGCTTTCTTTACTATTATCAGTAATGTAATCAAGATGGAAAAAAATTTAAAAATTACAATAAAATATATTTTGCTCCAGAATTTTCCAATTTGCTCAGGTTTTTGGGATAATTTCCAAAGTACTTCCTTTACATACTAGCAGGAGATGACTCTGCTGTGAAGGAAGAGCATACCTAACAGAATTATGATATTGACCCGGTTTTTTCCCTATGTTTCTTTTCTTTGATGTAATTTGGGAATTCCATAATGAAATGGGAGAGATTTCAGGGGTGTTTTTTGTCAACTTAATATACATTTCTATCAGGAAAGAGTAAGTGTGTGTCCTCTCCCTCCCTTGTGAGAAAGCCAGAGAGTGGGTCTTGTTTTTGAGGAAACCTCAAACAGGATGATAAAAGAATTGAAGAGATTCTGCCCCAAGTTTTACATTCAACACATACTGCTAACCATGTGCATTCCATATATCTTTTCCTTTTCCCATTCTATTTAAAGCATGACGGTGGGAATTCAGAGGATGTGTACTAATCACTTTCTGACCTAAAGTCACGCTGTAATAGCCTTCTTTAGGAAATTAAGATATTTTTTTCATAGGCTTATCTGTGCTTCACTACACTCCTAATTTCCTCATATACTTTATTTCATTACTAGTTTTTAAACTAGTTTTATGATTATCAAAGTAATAAAGGTTCATTACATGTCCTTTGAAAAGTATGACAGCAAGAAAAAGTCACTCAAATCTCACTATCCAGAGCACAAACTTATTTGCTAGAGCTAATTAGTAAGTCCATTAGTTAAAACTTTTCTACTAATGCAGAAACTCCTTTTTAAGAACTTCATCTTCTTTTTTGGAGGGAGGGGATCTGAACCCTTGACCTCAGTGTTACAAGGCAGTGCTCTAACCAACTGACTAACAGGCCAGCCCCTATAAATTCATCTTTAGATGTTTTTGCAAATGCACTATGTGTATGTCCATATAACTTGTGTGGTCTTTGAAGTCTGGGCCTTTTATTGGTCTTCTTTGAATATAGACTGTTTAAAGAATTCATATGGTTCATCAGCAAATTATCTTGCCTGAAATTATTACCAAATTCCAAGAATTTATTTAATTAGTTGTGTCTCAATATTTAAATTACTCAAAAATAACAAAAAGATGATTAAGACATGGAAAGTCAGTGTGATATTGTGAAATATGTATTTGGATTTTATGCAGTCTCCTGGCATAAAACCCCTAAAATCCTTGGTTAGACTCTCCAAAGTGCTGTCTTTTTGTATGCTAATAAGTTTAATGTAGGCTAGTGAATGGCAGTCCACAGGAAGCTTCAGGATGGGGGCTGGTCACCAGAAAGACCAAGGCAGTTCCATCCCCCAACCTCTGGGGAGGGAAGAGGAGCTGAAGGTTAAATTCTTCACCAATGGCCAATGATTTAGTCAATCATGCCTATGTAATGAAGCCTCCATGAAAACCCAAGAGGCCTGGGTTCTGAGAGCTTCCAGATAGCTGAACACATGGAGGTCCCAGGGAGGGCATGCCCCTTCTTCCATACCTTGCCCTGTACATCTCTCTATCTGTATCTTTTGTAATATCCTTTATAATAAACGGGTAAACATAAGTGTTTCCCTGAGTTCTGTGAGCCACTCAGCAAATTAATCAAATACAAGGAGGGGGTTGTGGGAACCCAATTTATGGCCACTCAAAAGCAAAGATAAAACAGTCTGTAGCTTGCGATTGGCATTAGAAATGGTGGTTGGGGGGACAGTCTTGGGGACTGATCCCTCAACTTATGGGATCTCATGCTAACTCCAGGTAGACAGTGCGGGAATTAAATTGTAGGGCACCCAGCTGGTGTCTGCTGGAGAACTGCTTGCTTGCTTGCTGGTGGGGATTAATCCCCACACATTTGGCCATGGAAGTCAGAAGCTGGTGTTCTGTGTTGCTTGTTGTGATATGACAGCAAGGCAAAGACAGTGTGTGTTTTTCCTCTCACAGTCAGCATTAAACAATGGTGTAGGTTTATCCCATTTTATAAACTGGCCACAAATCAGTGGCTATGCTAAATTTGCTCAAGTACTGATGTTTTGTCTCTTCTTCCCTCCCTTTCTTCCTCCTTGTTTACTTCTTAGTAGTATAACCATTCAGTCAAATTTATATACTCTCTGAAAATAGGAAATCTATGAATCTACCTGTAATTAGAATAAAAAACCAAACAGAGTTGGCTATTAATAACAAATATAAGAAATTTACAATCACGCAACCCATTAGCTTAAAATATCTCTTTTTGTGTACTTGTCATAAGTCATATTGGCTTTAAAATGATGCAAAAAATATCAACAATTCACTTAATTAAAGATAACATACTGTTTTTATGTATATCCAAATTTTCCTTTTATACTGTTTTCTGAAAAGAAGGTAGAAAGAAGTTTCACTAGTATTTTAGAGATGGTTTCCTTCTGTGTGGTGTCTAAAAGATAAGCATTCCAGATGTTGTGGTAGTTACTAAGAGAAGAATGAGTCTTATTTTAATACATACGGTATGATAAATATTTATGTTAATTTTGTATAAAACATTCAAAGAAAATGTTAGGATATCCCTCGTCATCAACTGTGAATTTGAGTTTCAGGGCTTTATGCATTTTAAAATCATGTATGTTGAAACATTCTAGCATCTAATATTGCTGACTCCACTGCCTTTTTTCTTCCTGATTGCACATTCCTGGGCTTCTACCAGAATGCAAAGGAGAAAAGGAAGAAAGGGCGTTTAATGAATTGCAAGACCATGACTTAGAAATGTGATTAAGTCTGTGCTGATGAACAAAAGCACAGGAAGACTCTACATCAATGGCATATGATTGTGACAGGCATAAACACTAACCATTATCAATTGCCCACATGTTTCCAAGGATTGGTCCCATTTGTCTCCAGCGAATCCTGGTGTCCCGGGTTAGCGCTGCGTTAGGAAGGGGAATTGTTATTCGGTTCCACCTGCAAGAAATTTAGCACAAAACCAGTCTCACAAATATATTCACATCTTTTGAATCTACTTCACATGGCCTGGATGTTCTAGTTTCTGTGTGCTTGGGACAGCACTCAAGTTTGTCAATAAACTCTTTAAATTCACCAGAGGAGTTTGTGTAGCTTTAAAACAGACATTTAACTTGTAAACACACCTGCATCATGCTAGAGTAGTGGATTTGTTCTTTATAGCAATAATATTTATTTTTTTTCAGACATTCTGCTTAGAAGTTTTTACCTCAATACTCAGACCTTAGATATTATCTTATGGTAGGCATCTGTGCAGAGATGGGTGCTGATTAACATCACTTTTTATATTTTGCTATCTCTTAGCCCTATGAACATTTAAACAGGAGCTAGAGAAAATAATTTCCAACTTAATTTTGCCATCCTTGGAAATGCTTTTACTGTTTATATACTGCTTATTCTGTGAAGTAGCAAGTATTTTACGTAATCATCTTTAATTCTCATAATGGCCCCCAAAGGCATGTATTATTGTCCCTTAATTTATGTGAGAAGAAGTGGAAAGTTAGAGAGAGTAAATATCATTAAACACAAATAGGAGACAGAATCAGGATTTGAATCCATGTCTAATTCCAAAACTTATCTTTCTTTCTCTAGGGGGCATCTTTCTATAAGTAAGTATTTTGCAATAACCACAGGACCATCATATAGAATTTACGTTCATGTAATACAAAATGTAAGTCAAGTACTAAAGAATGACCTTACAAATTGTGATCTTGCATCAGTCTTACCAAAGGTACTGCTTTTTCTGGTTTTTTGGTGGCTGGATGGTACAGGGATCCAAACCCTTGACGTTGGTGCTGTGTGGTTATCAGCACTATTATCTAACCAAGTGAGCTAATCAGTCAGCCCTACAAGAACCATTCTTAAAGAGAAGTTGGATTCCTTACCTGTAATGCCCCAAATGCTAGTCTCAGGATTACTCATTGATTTTCATTTTGCAACATGAATTCAAGTCTTTTAATATCCCACAGAGAATTTACTCACCCACTGTAGTTTTCAGAGGAGTAGATAGTGCTGTGAGGGAGGTGGGGACCTGCACAGATCTCGGGTAAGCATTCGGTGTGGAGGAGGGACCAGGAACGCCCATGGTTGGTAGAAAACTCCAAGCTGACACTAATAACACCAGAATAAGCACAACAAAGAAGGGGCAAAGATAACAAACACAAATGAAATTTTCATCTCTGGCTAAGTATATTAGACATCTGTAGAAGTAGTATAAAATTTTTTTTTAAAGATGTTGCTTCCTAAATGATCGTTTTCTTTTTCACTGAAGTTTGACCAGTGTGCAAAGGGCAGCCAGTTAAATTATAGCTATGAAAACAAACTATGTCTTCCAGTCAACAAATGGTAACTTGATTTTGTGCTCTTAAAGGTGAAAGATGGCAAGGCAATTACCATGTCTGACACTGTCACTTCATCCTGTGAATGTGAGACTGACAAAATTCTTAGAAAGGATACTAGCAGCACTTTGGCAAGTGAAGCTGAGAAGTCATAGCTCTTGAAGTGCTAATTGATTTCCTTGCCTATTATTAGGGGGTCACTAGCTGACACGAGGTCAAACTTTTTTTCAGTTTTTTTTTCTCTCTCAGCAATCTGTTGTAACGGATGGTTGCCACAGCACGTGCAAACACTTCTGATACCTAAGATCGAGCACTTAGAATGAAGCCATTCCTACTTAAGAGCTATCCAGTCATACCCTGCATATTAACTGAAGAACTTTTCTTTTGGGCAAAGTGTGTGAATGGATATTTTATTTAAAATCTAGCCAAAAACCTATTGAGAAACCACCTCTGATTCAATAGCCAAGTGCACATGTTCATTTTAGTTAGTTTAGCACACTCCAGAATGGGGCATCCTACCTGTTGCCAGGCTGATGTGTTCCACACCCCAGATTAATGGAAAACTGTATCATGTGAGACATTGTAGAAGGGAGAATAGGTAAGATGTGGAAAAAGTCTACAGCCCAGACATTCTTATTATGTCCTTGATGGTTCTTTTGTTTGAGACAAAATTTGGTAGCAGGAGTCTGAAGTTCAGGATTGATGACCACGGAAACCAAAGATGGAACCTTCCAAATAAAGGAAACAAAAATCATTCATAATCTTCCCTGTGTTGGCCCATGTGACTTCTCCTAGATTCTACCTAGTAATCACTATGTAACACAACTGCCATATATTAAGCATCAGGCAGTGTTCTTTGTTTTTCTTTTTTTGGCTGGCCTGACGTCCTTTTTTTTTTTTTTTTTTTTTTAATTTAATTTAATTTAATTTAATTTAATTTAATTTAATTTTGTCGATATACATTGTGGCTGATTATTGCTCCCCATCACCAAAACCTCCCTCCCGCCCTTCTCCCTCCCCCCTCCCCCAACAATGTCCTTTCTGTTTGCTTGTCATATCAACTTCAAGTAGTTGTGGTTGTTATATCTTCTTCCCCCCCCCCCCCGTTTGTTTGTGTGTGTGTGTGTGTGTGAATTTTTATATATTAATTTTTAGCTCCCACCAATAAGTGAGAACATGTGGTATTTCTCTTTCTGTCAGGCAGTGTTCTTTGTATTCCATTTGTTGTTTCATAAAGAATTCCTCAAGGAACATTTATTTTAGTGACTCAGTATTCTTCCTTTGCAGTTAGGTGTGTCTCTGAGTGTGAAAGATCAGGCTATCTCTGACTGAAGATAAACTGATATGAGGTCATTAAAAGTTATCAAAGAATGTGCATCCATTTTATCTATCTTAGCACAGGACAAAGGTAATGACATTTTCACATTATCATCAGTCCTCTTTTAAAGTGGACTTGCAGAGTAGTAATGGGTTTTCAAACTATTATTCTAAAAACAGGACTTTAAGGAGAAACAGCCAGAACCAATGAGATAATGCATGACAACTTACATAATTGATTTAAACTAAGTCATGCACAAAGATACATCAAAAAAAGAAAACTATAGGCCAATATTTTTGATGAACATAGATGCAAAAATCCTCAATAAAATATTAGCAAATAGAATCAACAAAACATCAAAAATATTATACACCACAATTAAGTGGAATTCCAGGGATGCAAGGTTGTTTCAACATACACAAGTCAATAAATGTTATATACACATCAACAAAATCAAGGACAAAAACCATATGATCATCTCAATAGATGCAGAAAAAGCATTTGACAAAATTCAACATCCCTTCATGACAAAGACTCAGAAAATTAGGTATAAAAGGAAAGTATCCCAACACAATAAAAGCCATATACAACAAACCCATCACCAATACCATCCTGAATGGAGAAAAACTGAAAGTTGTTCCCTTAAGAACAGGAACAAGATAAGGATGCCCACTCTCATGACTCCTATTTAATATAGTATTGGAAATACTAGCCAGAGCAATCAGGCAAGAGAAAGAAATAAAAAGCATCCAGATTAGAAAAGATGAAGTCAAACTGTCCCTGTTTGCAGATAATATCCTACATATAAAAAAGCCTAAAGACTCTACAAAAAAATTCTCAGAGTTGATAAATGATTCCAGTAAAGTTGTGGGGTACAAAATCAACACACACAAAGCAGTAGCATTTTCGTACTCCAACAACAAACTAGAAGAAAACGAAATCAAGAAAACTAGCCCATTTACAATAGTCACGAAAAATTAAAAATACCTAGAAATCAAGGAAGTGAAATCACTGTTGAAAGAAATTAAAGAGGCAAAAAAAGATGGAAAGACATTCCATGTTTCTGGATTGGAAGAATTAACATTGTGAAAATGTTCATACTACCCAAAGCGATCTATAGATTCAATGCAAACCCCTTCAAAATACCAATGACATTTTTCACACACACACAAAATCCTGGCATTTATTAGGAACAACAAAAGACCCCAAATAGCCAAAGCAATTCTGAGCAATAAATAAATAAATAAATAAAGCTGGAGGCATAACACTATCTGACTTCAAATTATACCATAAAGCTATAATATCCAAAAGAGCATGGCACTGGCATAAAAACACACTCTAAAACCAGTGGAACAGAATAGAGAACACAGAAATCAACCCCAAAACTTACAGCCAACTGATTTTTGACAAAGGCACCAAGAACATACATTGGGGAAAAGACTGCCTCTTCGATAAATGGTGCTGAGAAAACTACACATCCATATACAGAAGAATAAAACTAGATCTGTACCTCTCATCATATACCAAAATTAACTCAAAATGGATTAAAGACTTAAATATAAGACCTGAAACCATAAAACACTTAAAAGAAAACTAGGTGAAACACTTCAGGAATAGGAATGGACAAAGACTTTAAGAATATGATCCCGAAAGCACAGGCAATGAAAGGAAAAATAAACAAATGGGATTTTATCAACTAAAAATCTTCTGTGCAGGAAAAGAAATAACAGAGTAAAAAGACAGCCTACAGACTGGGGGAAAGTATTTGCAAACTATGTATCTGACAAAGGATTAATATCTGGAGTACAAAAGGAAGTCAAATAACTTAACAGTAAAAACCCAAATAATCCAATTTAAAAATGGGCAAAGGAGCTGAATAGGCATTTATCAAAGGAAGATATACAAATGGCCAACAGACACATGAAAAATGTTCAACATCACTCAACATCAGGGAAATGCAAATCAATACCATATTGAGATAGCATCTCAACCAGTTAGACCGGCCATTATCAAAAAGGCAGAATAGCAAATGCTGGTGAGGATGCAGAGAAAGGGAAACCCTCCTACACTGTTTGTGGGACTGTAAAATGGTGCAGCCATTATGGAAAATGGTATGGAGGTTCCTCAAACAACTACAGATAGAACTGCCATATGATCCAGCAATTCCACTGCTGATTATGTATGCAAAGAAATAGAAATCCACACGTCAAAGGGATACCTGCATCCTCATGTTTATTGCAGCTCTATTTACAACAGCCAAGAGATGGAACCAATCTGAATATACATTACTGGACAACTAGATAAGCAGCAACATGGACGAACTTAGAGAAAATCTTAAGTGAAATAAGCCAGGCACAGAAAGAGAAGTACTGCATGTCCTCATTCATAAGTGGGAGCTAAAAAATAAACAAATAAATAAAAAGAAAGAAAGAAAGATAGATAGATAGATACAACAATCACAATAACATGTTGAACTTTCCAAAGGAGAGAACAAGAACTGGGTCACCAGAGATGGGAAAGGGGGATGGGGAGGGGGATAAAGGAGAAATTGGTAGAGGGCCACAAAAAATGATTACATTGTATAATGTTGAATATACTAACTATCCAATTTGAGCACCACATATTGCACACAGGTAATGATATTCAACTCTGTACCCCACAGAAAAGTACAATCAACTGTTATAATTTAAAAAAAAAAAGAAAAAAAAAAAATAAAACCATGGTGGAGGACATGTGACCTCTTAAATAAAATAAACTAAGTTATGCAGATATAATCCTGCCTAGCCAGTGCTGGAAAAGGTAGCTCATTATAAAATCCAAAATGGTATGACTTGGGTTACCCTCGTATGTGGACTATGCTGGATACTTACGCTGGTTGTTCCCCATTCTAACCTAGATATGTATCTCTTGTCTTCCTTACTTAAACCATGAAATGCTAGATGTTGGCTGTGTTAAAGCTTTTAAAAGTACCTAGGGTGCCATCAATGTGGAGAGAAGGCTAACTAATAATGAGTGTGTGGGTGTAGTCTCAGCACAAATAAATCTACTATTATAAAAAATAATTTTACACCATATGACAAGCATCTCACATAATTTTGAAGATGTTTGCAAATAACCAGAGCCAGCATCTGTCTTACATCCAAAGGGCAAAAGAAAAAAGCCAACCTCAGTAGCTCTAATTAGCAAAGAAAAAAAGCAAAAAAGTAATAACGGTTTGTATTTCTACAATGTCTTCTGTCTAGGAAATCTTAAAATGCTGGATAAATACTCATTATGCCTGATAGCAAGTCTGTGAGGCTGCTTTATTAGAACCACTTTTAGGGCTTTCTTGGGAGCGAGAATAACTGTCAGTCAGAGTATTGAGTTCTCTCTAACAGTCTCTAAACGACTGTAATTCATTCTTCCTGATAAAACCTAATTTTTCATCGGTATCAGAAAAAAAAGTGAATATTGAAATGTCCATATCACTTTTAAAGAAACCTGACAACCTCTTGGGCTACCAGAACAGAGACTTGTCCTCTGCATCTGGAGTGGTTTTCATGGTTTTGACCCTGGTTTGTCCAGAGAGGTCTGAGGTGGGCCATTTGGCACACAGGTGTACCTTATATGAGGTATAGGAAAGGGTATCCAGTGCAATGTGCTCTTTTCTTCCTTCAGTCTTTGCATACAGGATGATATCGTTTTCATGAGAATCTCCAGGGTCGCACATTCCTCCTGCATAAAACAAAAATTTTAAGTTGTTAGTACCACTTGCATCCCTAAACATATCAAACATAGTGTTAAATTTCAGAATAAAAAATATAGTATACAGATATCACTTAGGAATAACCCTAAACAAAGGTAACCAGACCCAAGGAAATAATTTATGAAGATAGTGCAGTTAGGCCACGCTAAAGATCAAAGATTTGACATTTGAGAAGGCCAAAGTAACTATTTGCTTAATGAGATTATTCAAATAGTCTGTGTTGAGCACATCCACGTTTTAATCCAAGTTAAAAAATTGTGCTCCACTTTTTAATAAACCATTAATTCCTTATATTTGAGGTCTTTATGGCTAAAGTTCAAGACCTATTGATTATGGTTTTAAAACAATGTGGTGATTTACTGCATCAAAGACTCTTGCAGTAGTGTTATTCAAACTGCTGCATGTAATATCTTTAATATTTAAGAACATATATTTGTATTTTAAATGCAGTTCATTTTTACATTTTTCATTTTTACATTTGATTGTCAAAAGGTACAGAGAGTATTTTATCTCCTATCACTCTACTTTACATATGAAACAATATGCCATTAGAACTGAAAGGTAATTAAAATCATCCTGATGATGAAACTGCATAACAGAGTAGGTACCTGAAGCCCGAGATCATTTAACTAACTGGTGGAAGTGTCAGGAGTAGATGTTATCTTTTAACCTTTGACCCTCTCTTCTTTTCACCACTGCATCATGTTAATAATTCTTGCTATTGCTGGCTTCTACAAACTGTGTAATCTGGATTTTAAAGGATGACACATCTAACTAGAAGCCTCTCCCTATCTGCTGTTATCTTCACAACAGCACCAACCATAACAGCAAGAGTGTGGATATGAATATGTATTTCCTAGAAAATATTCTATCCTCAAGGTCCAAAATTTATAGCATGAGTTTTTTCTTTTATTATTATCTTTCTAAAAAAACTTCCTTTAGGTCTTAATTCAACCACACCAATGTTAATTTTTATCTAAGGCAATTGCTGTTGCTAATACTCCTTGGTGACAGTAAGGCAACCTCAAAACTCTAGAAAATGGTTACCCTCTGAGAGTTAATCTAGTAAAATCAACAAATGATAGTTGAGACTTATCATCTGCACAAATAAACCAAGAAAGTGTCAACTGTTGTAAATGTCTGGCTCAAACTCAACCTGGGTAATTGGGTCTGATCTTGGGGAGAAATGACTGATACATGATGTTAAGTAAGAAAGCTAGAAGCTAATCAGAACAAGAAAGTTCATAATAATGGGAGGAATATGAGCCAAGAAAGAATGATATTAGAGAGCAAGACTTTGACAGAATGTCCATACACTGGGCAGGAATAGAGGGATTCTTGATGACCAAGGCAAATCGTGGGGATTTATTTGACAAGATGTGTCCTTCAGTACAGAAGGCTACAACAGGCTATCATACCTCTGGAACTCCGGCTATTAAAATTACTCGGTGATAGATATATCTGCTCTGATTCCTAAACACTGACTATTCCTTCATGCTTAGTGGTTAAAATTTTCATAGCCTGTTAATGAGAATTCTGATTTATCTGTAAGCCTCCTCTAAGCTTACAGCATGAGCCAGTCCCCAAGATCCCAGCTCTGCGGTCATTAAGAAAACTGATTTTCTTTTTTGTTTTTGCTTGTCCAACACAGTCTTTATTGTAGGACTGGTTTAAGAATATGAATAAAAAAGAAATTAGAGGTAATTTTAATGTCGGAGGAAGGAAATTGCTTTGACGATATTCACATTTGAACAGCTTTTCTTCAGAGGACGCTCCCTTGGAGTCATTTACCAGTATATATGGTGCTGGAAACCACTGTGTTGGGCTTGGTAAAGAAGAGGATGAATTTCAGATTTCTCAGAGTGGCTGAAAAGTATGGTGATGTCATAGAAAGTAGGGAGGAAGTCACAGAAAGGGAAGCCACAAATCTGCACATAATCCTTCCTAAATTCTTGGCTGCCCCTTGAGCTATTCAAGTATGTAGAAAACACCAAAGAGCCCAAGGACATAGAGCAACTGGAAGGGTAAAGGAACTGGCAAGATTCTGTAAGAAACAGGAAAGACAGAGCTGCCGATGGAGTTCTGTTAACTTACAGCAGCTTGGTAAACACTTCTAATTTTTTCTTAAAACCTCCAAAGTTGAAACTTTTGATACTGCACAGGATGAAACTAAAACATTCCACTCTACAGTATTTGCTAATTACAACAAAGCCTTCTACAAAATTAAAAAACCAAATGACACAAGTCTCTGAATGCTGGAGAAATTAAGTCAAACAGACTAGGTAATTTAAAACAAAAGGAATAAACTTACAATGAGTTAAAAAAAAAAAAAAGAACATGGATTGCCTAGGCCAATAGTTTTTTTGTTTTTGTTTTGTTTTACAATAGACCCACAAGGTCAAATCCATAGCACAAACAGCTTACCCAGGTACTGGTAGTTGATGTGTTTACTCTTACATTTTTAATTGACACATAATAATTGTATATATTTATGGAGTACAGTGTGGTATTAATGTGTAATGACCTATAAACCTGAGACCTGCACAGTTGATTATAGTGACCCCATTAAGTTCACCTCTAGGGCCCATCCTGACTGGTCAGCTGTCTTATTTATATAACACACCTTATTTCAACTTCCTAAATGTAATAATTTTCAATGAACTAAATTAATAATTTAAATAATAGATGGTTTATATTTGTCTTTGGAAATACACTATTGGAATTATGATATGCGAATATTCTTAATTAAAATTTACTAGGTTAATTCTAAAATTATTTGGCATATCTGAGCATACACCAGTGGAAACAACCCAAGAAGTTATCTTGATGGCAGAGAAGCCAGTGTCTGACTTGAAAACTAAGCTCCTTAGTCTTGAAAACTAAGACAGTCTTGAAAACTAAGAAGGCCAAGGAATCTGGGAGGAGCCTGTTACTAGAGCATCTGGCTGAGCCAGGAAAGGTGGAGTTCGGCACACATTCTCATTTGCTTCCTACAGCAGCTCACGGGGTTCACAGGACAGCAGTGAGTTGCAGGATGGAGCAATGAGAAATTAGCCTCCACATGTGGTCTAAAAGTTTCTGGTAGTAAAATGACTATCCCAGCTCATGACATGATTGCTGCTTTTATATTCTAGTCACTTGTGAGAAAATCTGCCTAATAACTTTGTTTATTCCCAAGGAAATTTATAGTTTTCAGTTAGACAAAGATTTGATGCTGCAAATGGTAATTGATACTGTCTGGACCAGGGGTTTTTTGGAGGGCCATACTCTTAGAGTATTAATAACTTAAGAGTAATATCTTCTTTTTATTGAGCACTTACTATTCGCCATGCACCATGTACAATTAAGTGCAAGCCTTATCTGTTTTCATCTCATAACTGCATTTTCAGGTAGGTATTAATATATACCCACTTTACTGATAGCAAAACTGAGGCCAAGAGAGGTTATATAATGTGCCCATATTCCCAAAGTAAAGCCTATATTTAATGTTATTCTATGACTTCAAACCTTTACTACCACTCAGTAGGTAGGTCTTGGACAATGGTATTGGTAAAGCACTGAAATCTGGCATGTTAGATATGTTAGGCAGATGTAACTTGGCATATTATAAATATTTACTGGGTTGAATAATCTGAACTGACAATACAGAAGTCAGATGTAGTGTTAATGTAGTCACATCCTAATAGATGTCTGATGTTCAAGAGCTATCAGTAGACAAAAATCTTATGATTTGATATTTATATCATGCTTTTTAGCATTTCATTATGTACTTTAGTGTTATAATAAATTTAGTTAGTAAAGCCATTCTAAATGATGGTCTCTGGGGAAAGATCCACATGAAAACTAAATTCCCTTCTTGAAAATGCAACTATGGTATTAGCAGTGAACACATATTAAAGACTTACCAAAAAAGAACAAAACAGGTGAAAGGTCACAGTCGGTGTGGGTTTAGTGCCCCATACCTAACCACAGGAACTGAACTATCAGCTCTCTCTAATTTCATTAATTTGTTCCTGGTAACTCCTCTCTGCTCTCTTAAGAACAGTTCGTGAACTATGCCTGCCCTTCAGAGAGAACTGAAGTACACTTGGGAGTCTCACCCAGCCCAGAATGGCAGAAGAAGAAAGTCCTAAAGGAACCAAGACTTTAAAATGATGATAGTCTTTATCTGAAAGATCACTGTGGGGGCAATTTATCAGTTCTGCGAAGTTTCAGTGACAGCAGCTACTGCAGGGAGACAGGGATTCTGCTTCAGTTTTATAGCCTTTGATGCTTTGTGGAAAGTCTTGACTCAGGGGACCTCTTGTACAGCAATTAATGTACATAAAGATTTCAATAAAAACTAGATAGTGGTCATTTTTTAAAAAAACTTTTTTGTTTTTCTTATTCTTTTTTTCTTCAATATTATTTATATTTATTTTTGTGGGGTATAGTATTTTTTTGTTTGTGGCTGGCTGGTAAGTGGATCCGAACCCATGACCTTGGTGTTATAAGGCTCTGCTCTAACCAATGGTCAGTTTTAAAATATTTTAAATGCTATTTTAAGTAGCTTTTAAGATATTTATATTAGGAAAGTGATTTTGTGGAAAATTTACTATTTGCAGGACATTAGGCAAATAAGCCTTGACTTCAAAAACTTTGCAATTTAGTGAGGAAAATGAGACTAATATATATGAAAAAAATGATAACCAGCAGTGGACTGTGTTCTGCTGCCATTAATTGCAGCAAAAATTCAGCAAGAAGAGATACAAGTGTGAGCTAAAAGAGCTGGGCACACAGCAGATGCTCAGCAAGTATTTGCTGTAGGAATATAAGTCAACGAATGAGTGATGTCTGTTAGGTTATTTTTGTCTTGTTTACTGCATTCTGGCTCCAAGAACAGTGCTGGACCCTGTTCTCAATGGATTTGTGTTGAATAAATCAATGTATGAATGAAGGAAATAGACCTCAAACTGAACTTTGAAAGGTGAGTAAGATTTCCAGAAATGGTAGTCACAGCTGATTCATATGAACCAAGTACAGAACATGTCATAGATAGAGCCTGAGAGGAAGGGAGTGTGATCTAGACTAGATTAACAATCAGCCACTGATTTTCTAAGGCATCTACTTACTTAGTGAGGGGTTACTTATAAACTGTCTTTCATCTTAAATATCTTCCCATATTGCTTTCTTCCTCACTAAGTAACTAAGTTTTAAAGTCTTTTCCATAGGTCTGGTTTTACCCTACCCTATCTTACCCTACCCAACCCTATCCTACCTTACCTTACTTTACAGTATCCTATCCTATCTTTACCTATCCTATTCTGTCCTGTCTTGTCCTATCCTACCCTGTCCTATCCCTACCTATCCTATCCTGTCCTGTCCTGTCCTATCCTATCCTAAATATACCTTCCTTAGATGCTGCTGTTTTCTCAAGATCCAGACTCCGTTGCTTTTCTTCTCTCTATTGATGAACTTCCTGAAGGAACAGTCCTCTTTCAGTGACATATGTCTTTATTTATTTTTAACCCCATGTACTTTGACTTCCCAGGTACCACACTGGTGGGAATGCTGTCTCACAAGTCACTGGTGGCCTCTCAGCCCTCATCCTGGTCGACTTTTCCCTCTGTGGCATTCTCTACACTGCTGATCACCTCTCTGTCATCCCACCCTGAGCCACCCTTGTCCTTCCTTCTTTAGCTTCGAGTGACACCTTCCTCTCACCTCTTTTTATGTCCTTTCTCAGTGTCCTTTGTCTCATCTTTTTTCCCTCTACCTACACCTAGGTGAGGGTTTTCCCTGAGAATTTTCAGGTCTTATGCTACCTTCTGCTTGGGAGAACACAACAACTCCAGCAGCTCCAGTTATCACATGTATGCTGATGATTTTCAAATCTGATTCAAACCTTGAATAGAATTTCTACTTTAACATGGTATTCCAGAGACCTCGATCTTAACATATCTAATATCAATATCTTGTTTTTTATACTTGCCTTTTAAAAAATTTCCTATTGTAGGAAATGGCACCATTCTTTTGGTCACCCAAAAGAGAAATATTTATTAATTAATAAGTATTGACTATGAGAGAAAAATTAATTTGAATGAGCCCAAAGAAGGACTTTATGTCACGTAAAAGCATTTCAATTTAATTAAAAAAGTAAGGAATTTAAAAAGTAAGAGTATCTGTGTTCTCTCCAATACGCTTCTCATAATGCCCCATAGTCCATTGGGTGCCAACTTCAGTGGGTTCCATCTCTTCAGTTATCCCATCTCTGCCCCCTCTTTACATTACCACCATCACTGCCTTGATCCTTTTATTTCTTGGACTAGTGCAATCACCTCCTAACCAAGGGTTGTCAAATAAAATACATTGCATTGAAAATATTTAAAAAAACTGAATTTACCTGAATAATAAATTATCTGAAATTCAAATTCAACTACGCTGTATTTTTTTCTCTTTTTTCGGGCTAAATCTGGCAACACTATCCTAATTGATCTCTTGTCTTCTAATTTTTGATTGTTTCAGTCTTTACTTCACTACACTTTTCTTTACTACACTCCTGCCAGAATTATCTCTGTAAAACACAGGTGATAATGTATAACAGAACAGGAATCCTCTGATGGCTCCACGCTATCTAGAGAAAGAGAATCCAAATTCCTTATGATAGAATTAAAGAAAATCACTACTCTGGCTCCAATTTGCTTTTCTAGCTCCATCTTACATGCTTCCATTCATTTATATTGGGAAAATCACCCAGCCCCAAACATATACATCTTTATTCTTGTGTCTTTTTTCCAAATGGCTCAGTTTGTAATTCTCTTTTCACTTAAATGTAAATCATGCCTATCCTTCAAGGCTGAGTTCAAATGCCATCCCCTTAGTGAAGCTTTGCCCTAATCCCTCCACTGTGATCACCCACAGCTTTCTCTGCACATTCACAGCATTTTCATTCTATTACTGCACACTGCATTCTCTCTTATAGTTCGATGTTACTAGTGGGTAGGGACTGTAAGTAATTTTTATATCAATAACAAGGGAAATATATTGAGTTTAACTATTTATTGGGTACTATTTTCAATGCTTTGCACGTATTACCTCATTTGACCAGCAACTCTCTGATTTAGGAACCATTATTTTCCCTAATGGTATTCCCCATATGTCCTAGATTAGTGCTTTATATTCAATAGGCATTCCTTACTTTTTAAATTAAATTGAAATGCTTTTACATGAGATAAAGTCCTTCTTTGGGGTCATTCAAATTAATTTATCCCTCATAGTCAATACTTATTAATTAATAATTTGCTTTGTTCCAGAAAGAATTAAAGATAATTTATTATTCAAAGGCACTTGCATAAAGGAACTTATATGTTGACTTAATCTCATATAAACACACTGAACAGAATTGATTCAGTATAAAAACATCAAGAATTCAAACATATTATGTCAAAAATTGTAAAAAGGGAAAAAAACTTAAATTAGACTGGCATACTAAATGTTTATAACAACTTTTTCTTTTTTTTGGTTTAAGGCTTTCCAGGAATCACTTTTAATAAAATGAGAACCAGTTTAAATCTTAATTATTTAAAGGAAATGAGCTCTGAGCCTTTAAATATGCAAACTATTTCAGAGTCAAGGTAAAGATAATGTGAGACTGCATTATTTTATTTTATGTCCATGACTTATCTGTTATAAAATAGATCATTATCAAAAATGAGTTAGCATCACCCAGGTAATATGCTTGAGAGCATGCCACAGGCTGAGTTTTATCATGCAACCTTGAGCTGTATGATTATCAAGTAGGTGAAGTGAGGAGTGTGACAGAAATACAAAGCCCGTGCTTTAGCCTAGACTCAGGGGACCTGTTTGTCCTGATGAACTGACATCCTTGCTCATAAGTTCAAAAGTAGACATTGTTTATTTCCTGTTTCACTTCCAGATGTTGCCTGGGCTTTTCCAGTCACTCAACAAAGAAGACATGTGACATCTTCTCACACTTCTGCAATGACATCAATGAGAGAATATGTAACTGTGGCTCTTGTTGACTGAAAGGATAAATTTGGTAGGTCACAAATTTCAAACCCCTAATTCCTCTTTGCATTTTTTTTCCAACCTTATTTATTCGTTCTAAAATAATTTGAAGAAAAATATGTCTTATAAACACTTTAGTTACAAACGTATTAGAAGATAGAGAGTATTACTAAGGTGCTATAAACCTGCTTCCCTCTCAGCTTCCCACAACAACAGCATTAGGCAATGATGACATATCTACAAAAATAAAGACTAACCTTGATGACTTTTTTTTTGGGTAAGCTGGAGGCTGTGGACAAAGGAATTGTTTTGTTCTTAGCTTCGCTCCCATTGTCCTTTCAGCTATGGCCATCGAGAGAGAGATGGAAGGAAGGCATTATAGTCCTTTGTCTTCAGCATGCCAAGACTAGCTCTCTACATGATGGTTCCTGCAGGGCTGGCCTGCAGCAGGGCTGAGCACCACAGGTTTTGCTTTGTCAACAGGCTCATATTTCATGAATTTTCATTTTATATGGTAGACAATAGACAATTTTAGTTCTTCAAGAATAGGTGCTGGCCTAGAATCTGCACCAGGGCCAACAAAGTTTGTTCAAAATGTACCTACCCATAACGAAGTAAAACCTCAGGTTCCCATAATCGGTAGTGTCCATGTATGGAGTGCATAATTTCCTCTCTCCGTCTTTGAGGAAGACCATTGATAAGCCAGATTCTATTGTTCCACATTCTGTACCAATGACAGCTCCCAAGATGTCCCATCTTTAAAAAAAATGAGAATCATTAAGAGTTCAAATATTAAGTCAAAGATTTATAAAGTATAACATTTTGTTTTTAATGAGGAACATTTACTTATTAATGAATCATTGTTGAATAAAGATGTAGTGCTACAGATTTTAGAAATTTAAACATTACATTCAGTTACAGTACTCCTGCAGAAGGACAAATTTAATCAATACTATATGTAGTGTGTCTACTATGTGATCAGAGCCATGCTGCAGACAGACAGTCTTTACTCTTCAAGTATTTACAGTTGAATCGGGGAATCAAATTTGAACTAAGAAATCAGTGAACCACAAAGGCCAGTATCATAATATAAATAATTTTGGTGTTTTGCACATTAAATAAAATAATTATAGAATGAAAAGCCATAAGAACTGGCAAAAGTCTAGGAAGTTTTCAAAAAGCAGGTGGGATTTAAGCTTGGTCTTGTCAAATAGGTACTGAAAATCTAGAAGAAAATAAAAATAGCTATCTTTTAATGAGTGCTAACTATGTACTAGTTATTTTTCTAGGTATTTTGCAGTAAGGTCATTTAATTTTCACAGTAACCCTAGGAGACAGTCACTATTACTGTCCCAATTTTAGATGAAGAAACTAAGACGCAGAGATGTTAAGGACAGCTAGCAAAGATAGGGACAGTATTGAAATCCATGCAGCCTGACTCCAGAGCCTGTGCTTTTATCATTGTCATATACTGTATTTAGGGCTGATGAAATCACGTGAATATAGGCTGAGAAATGGGGATGACCCTGACACTATTAACAGTGCAGATATCAGCAGACCTTGGCGGCTGGGGAATAGTAAAAAATACATTTGAATAGTAAAGTGGAACCAATTCATGGAGAGTTTGCAAAGAGACGAGTTCAGACTCCATGCAGGAGACACTCAGAGTGACATTTGTAAAGTGCAAATATGACTATGTCTCTCATTTGCTTAAGGTTCTTCAGTTCCCCATTGCCATCTAGACAAATTCCAAACTCCTTAATGTAGAATATCAAGAATACAAGGTCCTTTTTGGCCTGGCTCAAGAACACATTTCTGGCCCTGCTTCTCTGGCGACTCCATGCCTTTCCCTGTGTTATACAAAACTCTAGCCATATAAAGATGCTCCTCGACTTAGAATGGGGTTACATCCTACGTTGAAGATATCATAAGTTGAAAGATAGGCTAGCTTAGTCTAGCCTATCTTAAACATGCTCAGGACACTTACATCAGCATAATGCGCAAATCGTCAAACACAAAGTCAAGATGATAATAAAGTGCTCAATATCTCATGTAATTTATTGAATCTTGTACTGAAAGTGAAAAACAGAATGGTTGTATGGGTACTCGAAGTGTGGTTTCCACTGAATGTGTTTTGCTTTCACATCATCATGAAGACAAAAACATTTTTAAGTTGAACCATGGTAAGTCGGGACCACCTGTAATGTGAATTCAAAGTTACTAAAACATTTTCTGTCAGGCCTCTGAACCTTTATTCACTGTCTCCTGAGCAAACTCAGAGACATTCTTCAAAATATCCTTTAAATATAGAATGTCTGCAAAGCATTTCCCAAACTTCCCAGCTCTTAGCCGACTCCACCGTCCCATCTCAGACTGAGCTGAGTCTTCCTTTGTGATCCCATTTCTCACGATACATCGCCATTATTTCTTTATACGCCTTTCTTTGTCCCTGATGTGTCCTCCTAAGACAGGATCTGTGTCTTATTTTTATATATTTAGTAACTAGACCAGTGTCTTGTACCCAGTAGATGCTCAATAATCCTTGTCGAATGATGAAAGCATTAAAAGTTTCCAGATCCAGAGAGTAAATAAAACCTGACCCCATGTCCTTCCTGGATCCCATCCTCCCTTTCCTCTGCTTTCTGTAGCCTCATCCCTGCCCTATCCTACAAGACAATTCATACCCTTGGCACAGAGCAGGAAAGCAGTCCCTCCTGCCCTCTCCCCACACATCTGGCAGGTCTGACCACAACTCCCACCCTTGTACTGGTGATCTGATCTTTAGGTGACAAAGTCCCCTTGTGCCTGGTCTTAATTCCTGGAGCCACTATTGCTGCCTGGTTTGGGCTCTGAGACCCCTGTCACCTTAAAGTCATAGCCCTGATGGTTCAGATGCTTCTGCTCCTTAGATCTCCACTAAACCATCTGCCCATTTGGAAAACCCCAGAATGACCACCCAGGCTTTATCTTCTTCATCAGCCTTGACCCTGGGCACACACTTTAAATGTCCAATATATTCAGAGAAGTTCTTTGTGTTTAGATCTCTTTTCAAGATTCACGAGCCTAAATGAGTTGTCTTTATATAGAGTCCTGGCCTATACTGCTTCTCCTCTTACCCATCATCTTTCTCCACCCCCTGCCAATCTATCTGATTCCTCTGTCCCCTCACCTTCTCAAGTTCGACCCATCTGTTGCCACCCAAGTCTTGGTTTTGTCAGCGAGAGGTGAAAAGAAAGTAGTAAACCAAAGATAGCTGAGAGGCCAGAGCAATAGCTCATTCAAGAGGACTTTGAAATTATTCAGAGAAAACTTGTAACACATTCTGGGTATAACACAAGTCAGAGACTGTGTTTTGGGGGAGTGACCATAAACCTTTGATGGACATTTAGATCGTTTCTATTTTTTTTTGTTACTACTAACGATGCTGCATTAAAGGTTCCTCTGTAGGTGTTTACATAGACATGAGGGAGTCCCCCAGCAGCCCTTCTTAATTGCTTTCTGAGAGAAATGAGACCTAATGCCCTAGGGCATTTATTGTATTAGTGAATTATTATTTCTCCTTTGCATCTAGAATGGTACTAGCTACGTCTGCCCTTAGGAAAATTGAGAAAGTAGTTACTCAGATAATTTTCTGTGTAATGGGAATCTCAGGTAAGAGAAGCTGCTAGGGTATATATCTGGAAATGGAATTGCTGGGCAATATGGTACTTCATCATTACCCTTCAAAATACTTGGATAAATTTGTGCTCCCACCAGAAAGGTATAAGATTTCATCACTTGGTTTTGTCAAACTTTTAAAATTTGGCCTATTAGATGGGTGTAAAATTTTATCTCACTTTTGCATTTCCAAGATCACTAGTAAGGTTGAACACCTTTTCATATGTTTATTGGCCAGTTGGAATTGCTCTTCTCTGAGTTGTCTATTTATGTCCTTTGTTCATTTTCTATTAGGATCTCTCTCTTTTTCTCTCACATCTTTATGATTTGAATTCTTTATATATTCTAAATAGTAATCTTTTCTTGGCTATATATATTATATATTTTTTATTTGCTTATGTGTCTTTGGATGTATTGAAGAGTTTTAATTCTTTTTTTTTTGCCTCTTTTTTTTTTTTTTTAAACCAGTAAGGGTATTGCAACCCTTGGCTCGGTGTCATCTGCCTCACACTCAGCCAGTGAGTGCACCGGCCGTCCCTATATAGGATCCGAACCCGCGGCCTCAGCGCTACCAGAGCCACACTCTCCTGAGTGAGCCACTGGGCCGGCCTGAGTTTTAATTCTAATATAGTGGAATTTATCTATATTTTCTTTATGGTTTGTGTCTTTTTTTCTGTAATAAACCCTTCCTTATCCTGAGATAAGAGAGATATCCCCCCACATGTTTTTCTTAAAGTTTTATAGCTTTGTTTTTTGAATTTAGATGGTTTTAATTCACCTGAAATTGACTTGGGGGTAAGGAATGAAGTTGAGATCCAATTTTATTTTTTCTATATAGATAAGCAGTTGTCCCAGCACCATGAACCATTTCTCCCAATGACTGGTAATTCCACTTCTGTCATATAACAATCTCCTATAAACGTGGGTCTGTTTCCAGGCTCCCTCTTGTTTCCCATTAGCCTATATGTCTATCTCTGTGCCAAAACCAAACTGTTTTAATTACCATATCTACATAATAACTCTTGATAGTTGCGCCCCACCCCCTGCTCCACCTTTTCTTTCCTCACAACTGTCTTGGTTACCCTTGTCCTTGTTTGCTCTTCCAAATGAATATTAGAAAGAACTTTGTTGAGTTCCACGCAAAACCCTGCTTGAATCTTGGTAAGAATCCACTGTCTCTGTCGTTATTGATAAGTTATCCATTTCATTGTTGCTCCTTTGTAAATAATCTGTCTTTTTTCTGATCGCTTTTTTTTTTCTTTGTCTTTGGTATTCTGAAAGTTAATTGCAGTGTATGTAAATGTGGTTTATTTTATTTATTCTTTTGGGACTTGGCATGCCCATTCAGATCTTTAATTAGATCTGTAAGAACATAAGTCACTATGTTTTCAAATATTAACTCTCTCCCATTCTTTCTATATTTTTTTCTGGAACTTCTACTGGACCTGTGCTGGAGTTTCATCTTATTCTCCATGTCTTTCATTCTCTCACTAATCTTTATTTCTTTCTATATTGCATTCTGTGCCATTTTCTCAGATCTATGTTTGCTCAGCATACTAATTCTCTCTTCAGTTCTTTCTAATTTTTTTTTGTGCCTATATAGTGAATATTTAATTTTGTGACTGCGTTTTTCATTTTCAAAAGTTCTCTTTGGTGCTTTTTAACATCTTCACGTTCTTTTTTCCATAAATCTTCTTTCGAAATGGCTTCTATTCCTTTTTAGAAAACCTTTTAAATCATGTAATTATATTTATTTCATATCTCTCTTGTTTCTCTTTTATATCAATTACTGGATGCACTTATTTTCCTGTTTGCCATATTTGCTGACTGTCCTTTTTGGTGGGTCATAAAAATCATATAGATTATAATTCTTGTTATAAGTTTATCTTCAATGGATTTATTTCCAGTGTGAATTCCACGCACTTTGTGTATTAGAAATATTTCTACAGAGGGGTTTTGCCTTTGTGATTGTGAGCACCTTGGAGCTTCCGTGGTCTTAAATTGGTTTTCCATTAATTTGTCAGTTTAGAATTTTCCCATCATCCAGGTGAAATGAATGTGAATTTTACATTTGTTTGGAGTCTCCATTCTCATGGGAGATTTTTCTCCCCCTTGAATAGATGAGAGGAGTTGTCATCCTAACTACATCTTTATGGAGGTGGAGTTCTTCAGGGTCCCAGATTTACACAAGAACATCAGTTCCATCTGCCATCTGCCAAGGATCCTGTGTAGGTATTTTTAACCCTAATCTTTAGTCTTAGATTATATCTGGGTCTGGTGTAACCTGAACTATCTAAGTTTTAGTTAAAGGGCTTATCATTCAGGTTTTCATTTTCCCTTTGCTTCTGGCATCTGCTCATTTGCTCCCCTATTCAGGCCTATGTACTGAAGAAAACGGTCATACTTTATCCAACATTTCTGCGGGTTTGTAGAGGGAAAGGGATTGCCTGAGCTCAGACAGACTTGCCACAACTTCAAATTTTCATCCAGCTGGTACTATTAACAAGCTGGGGAACTAAAAGAGATAAACTAATTAGTGAATTTTAGGCCCTCATTTAATTATGTCATCGGGGGGGGGGGGTTAACATAACAAATTAAAGACCTGTGTCATCTTTCAGATCAGCAAGGTCCTCTTCAAGTAGAACTCATTTTTTAAAAATGTTAAATAATCAATTTTTAAACATAGGCTTGTTATCAACTCTTCCACTTGTATTCATTAAATATTCAAATTATATATGAGGGTATTTCAAAAAGTTCATGGAAAAATGTAATTAAAATGCAAATCTTTCCATGAACTATTTTGAAGACCCCTCATATTTTGTGTCCTTGGTGACTTTATTGTAAAAAAGCAACTTCACAAATAAAAAAAAATTGTTAGTTGCTGAATATTAACAGTTCTGTTAAGGTATGGAGATATGTTCCTTTCTGAATAATAAATATGATGATTATTATGAGATATTGAAAACTATCTCTAAGCAATGTATTTATGCCACAGGCTCAGTTCTCAATAGACGGGCTTTAGTTCCATCAAATTTCATTAAGCAATCAAACTTTGCAGGAAATCAATCTGTGCGAATAGAATTACAGCTATTTTAGATAACATGTTTAACCATTCTAGTTTTTAAAAATGTTATATTTATTCCTACCACAAAGCTTATCAACTGTAGTTGACTACTTAATTCTGTTTTCAAAGCAAAGACTATTCAGGAAGATAATTTTTAGAAATACCGTAAAAATAATTTACAACTACAATATCACACATTTGGCAACAGATATGGAAGATGATATGTGAATCATTAAAAACTGTATTATATAATAACATATATAACGTTAAGATTGTTATGATTAATATTTAATATTTTGAATGTGTTTAATATTTTAAAATTTAAATATTTAAACTTTAAAAACTCTTATTTTTCCTTAGTATTTATTTCTGATCATTACTATTTCGGCTTTTGTCATTCTCACAAGTAACTTGCCTATATGTGGAGGAAACTGGGACACACAAAGGTAAATGCCTTCCTAAAGCCAAACTCCTGTTTGGTTCTAAAACTGAGACCTTTAGTTCTCAGTTCACTGTTATTTTAATAGTTAGAGTTCTAAAGAGAGTACTATGCCAGGATGATTATGTCAAACCATCCCAGTTTATAATAGATTTGGGGGCCAAAATCTTAGCAAATTTTTTGTTTGTTTGTTTGTTTGTTTTGTTTTGTTTTTTGTATTTTAACAGATTATATCAATCATTCAAGGAGCACAAGGAATAACTTTATCAAACAGCTCTTAATAGTATTGGATCATTTGTAAATTAACAAGGACACTCTCTTGACGTGTACATGAAAATTTCACCTGGTTCATTGGTCTTTTACTTGCTCCATTTATCCCAATTAAACCACTCAGCCTACTGATTCACAAGCAAGTTAAGGTTATAAATGATGCAGATGATGACTCCTTTTAGACATCTATCTGCTTTAGAGTATTTTTAAAGTGAAAAAATAAATTGAAAAAGAGCCTTCTGTTCAAGTGAGAAATAAGATTAGTAGTCATTCTCTCTTAACTATTTGTTGTAAATAACTTTTCTAGATTAATCTAAGTGAGTTATGTTTACAACTTCTACCCCAGACAAAGCTGTGTGAGATATGATTCAAAATGTATATCTACTTTCAATCTTTATTTTAAAGTCTAACATATCCAATTTTACTCTCAATTAGTCTTTATTTCTCCCATTCTAATTGTTGGAAGATAACAAAAGTGAAGTTATTTTCTTTAGAAACCCAAATATTTCTAATCATGTGAAATGGAAAATTTAGTCTACTTTGAAGAGAAAGAAGCAGAAAGAAATCTGCTCTTCTAAATTTTTCAAAATTTACCTTTTGTAAAAGTCCCATTGCTTTGAATAAATTACCTGAATTTTTATTAACAATTCAGTAGGAGTCTGTTACAGCACAAGCTCATTCTTTCATGAACTGATTCAAGCATGGTTGGAGGCAAAGTATCCTATAGGTTCCCAGAGCTCCATCAGCTACTGAGGGGCTTTTGCCTCCTGGGACTTCAGTTTCCATCTAAAAGGTCACAAAGTTGTGGTCATTTCCAGTTACAAAAATGATATAGTCCCTGACTATTTATGAATATAATAATTACATGAAGTGAAATGATAACATACCCAAATCTTTGAGACCAGCAGTGGTTATCTGAGGAGCCCCATAGTTTTAGCAACATCTTGGATGGCATGACAATTTCCATCAGCAGGAGTGTTACTTCTCTGTGGTTTAAATTATGTTTTCCCCAAGGATATGCAGGTCTGTGTGAACTGCATTTGAAGGAATGTCTGCCTAAGGGGAAGAGCTCTCTACAACATAGCAATTTATATTTATTCTTTTATGACTAATTCTAAAATAAGAAAGCCCTTATCTTATTTATTATAAATACAGTGGTATCTATTATTTATTACAAAAAGACTGAGGTGAAGTTGGAGCACACACAAAAAAGTTTTTTAATCAATAAAATGCCTGAGGGCATTTCCTAAAGATAGCAAGGTCACAATAATATTTAATTTATATTTTTAAAATAATACTTTCTATTTTTTTGTCTCATAAAAAGCAAAATTTCTTGTAGGCAAAAATAGTTTAAACACGTTTCTTAACTGGAAAGCTGATGTTCCTCTCTATCAGCTGTTTTAGAATGCTTTGTGAATAAAATTAATTAAGTTTTAATCAGCTCATACTTCAACACTTTTAACAATGATATATATTCTTTGAAGGGCAATTTGGCAGTAACTATCAAAACTGAAATTGCATAAATACCTATCTGTTTCTCTAATTTTTTGTTTTTCTTTTAGAAATTTATCTTTCAGAAATGCTTTAACAAGTACACAAAAATGTTTATTACAATATTCTTTGTCTATCAACAGGGTTTTGGTTAGATAAACTGGTACACTGCCTTTTTGAAATGAGGATTTCTATTTATTGACTAGAAGAGACATTCATAATATCTTGTTAAGTTTTAAAAAATCAGATTGAGGTATAATATGCAAAGTATGATTCTAGTGGTTTTTATTTATTTATTTTTTTGTTATCATCAAAGAAAAATTTCTGAATAAATATATGCCAGAAAACATGCCAACATTTTAACAGTAAGAAATGAGAATTAGCCTGAGGGGACTTCTGACTTTTACCTTACACATTTGCTTTGCAGTAAGCAAATAATTTCCAGAAAAAAAGAAAAAAGAAAGGCATTCAATTTATATGTATTATAATCCAGAAAAAAAATTTAAATTGTCCCATTACAGGTTGATGAAAATATTAAGAATATGAACGTAGAAAATAGAGGTGTATATTTTAACCAGAATTTTCCCCTATTTATATTGGCATAAAAGGCACTAAAGGTAATGGAATGTTTCACATTATCTGTGAATATTTGTTTTATTATATTCTCCAGAATGTATTAAACCACCTTAAGTTGGTAACTTTAGGTGTGCACTAAGATATGAAACAAAGCCTGGCTATTAGATCCTGTATTTACCAAATTCATAAGGTTTTTCTTTTAAAATCTCATACAAATTCCCTAAAGTTGAAAAAGTTCATTACATTTATAAGGTCTCTATTTGGGATGTATTCTCTGATATTTAATAAGGGATGTGACATAGGTAAAGATTCTTCCACATTCATTTATATTCATGAGGTTTATCTCCAGTACGAGTCCTCTGAAGTCTAGCAAGGTGCACACTTTGACTGAAGCTTCTCCACGTTCATGGCATTTATTGGTTTTCCCTCTAGCATGACAGCTTAGGTGAAGGTAAAGGATGAGCTCTGTTCGAAGGTTTCCCTGCATGCACTGCACTTCAAAGATTTTTCTCTTCAATTGGTTCCCCTGTATTTCACTCAAATTCAACTTTTAAAAATATTTTTATTGAAACATAATTGATTGTACATATCTGTGGGGTACAGCGTTGACTATCAATACCTTTTTGCAATATGTGATGCTCAAATCAGGATAATTAGTATATTCAACCTTCCGCATTGTAATCATTTTTTTTTTTTCCTGGCCAGTTAGCTCACTTGAGAGAGCATGGTGCTAGTAACACCAAGGTCATGGGTTGGGATCCCCATAACGGCCAGCCATCATTTTGTTTTAGGTTTTTATTATGTTCGTCAAGCTTATCTTATTGGGATAACACTAATAAAGAATATTAGTTCAGAATCAGCTTCAGAATGGTTACAAAGAACACAGCTTTCTCATTAATAAGACTGTAATATAACCTAGACTGGAGATTGTTTAGAGAAAATAACTTATTACCTGGGACATTACAGCAACTCAATACATGTTAGTTTCCTTTTCTAACCCTGTAAAATGTAGTGCTATTTTTGTTTTAAAATAAGTCAAAGCAGAAATTAAAATGAATTTCTTAATTATAACGAGTATTTGCATTTTTTAATATTAGAATTAACAGAGCTACAATCTTGGGCAAAGTTGCAGTACATTATGCAAAATATTGTTGCTTAAACAATCGTTACTGAGGGAGATACTGAGCTGAAAGAAAAACTGTTTGCACTTAGTCTACCTTTTGCAATTTATCTGCTTGTGGGCCTTTTGCCCTGTTTTGGCTATAATCTATCTGGGCTCCTAAATTAATTTATGCTATTTAAATGGTTAAGTAATTTTTGCTTTAATAAAAATGAACATGTCTGTGAAAAAAAACCCCACTTAATATAATGTTAGCTCAGTTAGACTGTTGATCTAACTTCAGTTCACTTACCCTGAATTATAAGCTTAAATGCCATCCCAGTATAGCCTTATAGTCATCTGCGAAAAGTATTCTAAGTCATAGGTAACAATTCTTCTGGATAGGATGAGGGAATCATTTGTGGAAAATAACAAGAAGATGCTTAAACTGTTCTGAAGAATTCCAAATAATTTCAAAGACCATTTTTAATGAAAGCATCAACTTACATAAAAGGGGCTATAATGGAAATTGTTCTTGTTGGTCTACATGCAAGTTTGGTTTTCAGTGTTAGTTATATGTAAGATTCATTGGTACCATCTCCCTGGAACAAGGCTAGGAAGCCTATTGCTGAATTCTGGATGCTCACATGGACACTGATTTGGGGATGGGGGAGCCTATTAATCAACTCAAGAATGGCAATGGCACAAGCAAAGACAGTGCTGTAAATGTGCTACAAATTAAAGAAGAGTTTAGAATTCCTGTGAAGGAGTTCCAGAACAATTTCAGCAAATAAAGCTTATTTTTTTAGTCATTTGAAAAATTAATGTTTTTATTTTAAAAATAATAAAACAATTAGCTTAAAAAGAAAGGAATATTAGAACCTAGGAGTATTAGAATCTAGGTCAAAAAAAGAAATGAGAACAAGGAAGAAGTTCTTGTGGATGCATGGTTTCGGGCATCCACTGGGCATCTTGGAATGTATCCGCAGAGGATAAGGGGAGACTACTGTATTTGGCTTATCAAATTTTTTCAACATACAATTTGTATTAACACTAAGAGTTAGCCAAGATCCATATCCTCACCCTAAGCAAGTTGAGAACTTTGGCAGTATTTTACTTCCTTGTTCTGCTTCTTTCCTTGTCAGCCAACCTCTGTACCTCTCGTATGTTGGGGCCTTCTGAGTTTTAATTCCAAATTTTCATTAAAATTTCTAAATAATCAATACTTATTTAGACCAAACTACAAAGTTTTAGTTTTTTAGTTTTTAGTTTTTTACTTCCTCACTACTTTCTTGACTCTCTCATCTTCTTCTTGGATTAATTTTCAGGATACATCTTGTAGTGATTCTTTCAGAGAGGGGTGGTAAACTTTCTAAACCCTGTATGTCTGAAAAGGTTCTTATTTTGTCCTAACACTTGATGATATTTGGCTGGAGAAATAATTTTACACTCCAAATAATTTTCACTTATAGTTTTAAGATAACTGTTTCCTTTTTAAAAAATTATGCTCACTGCTACCAAGGAAGGTACAATGAATCTCACCTAGAAGCTTTCAGGATTTTCTCTTTTACTGATGTCCTAACATTTCTCCCTGATGGTCTAGGACAGGGTATTTTTCCATACATCTTGCTAAACATTTTCACTCACAGGAACTATGTCTTTTTTATTTCTTCATCTTTTCCATTTTTTAATCTTGGGAACTTTTTCCTGCATCCAGTATCCACAACCTGGAGCAATGCTGAGACGCCTTTTTTGTAGTGCCTTATTCAACATGTGTTTTGGGATATAGCTCTCTCTTTCCATCAGATCCCTTCTCTCTCTCTCTCTCTCTCTCTGCAATCCTGCGTAATTCCTTGCCCAACTAGAGAACACTTTCTTGTTTTACAGTGTTATAGATTCATTTGCTCATTTTCTGTGGTTTCCAAGGATTTGGGGCAGGAGAGGAAGAATGGAGCATGTGGTCTTGATTCAGTCTTTTAATATTCATTTCATCTGTGCAGTTTCTCTTTATTTATTTATTTACTTATTATTATTATTTTTTATTTTAAAGATGACTGGTAAAGGGATCTTAACCCTTGAATTGGTGTTGTCAGCACCACGCTCACCCAGTGAGCTAACTGGCAATCCCTATATGGGATCCGAACCCATGGTTTTAGTGTTATCAGCACCACACTCTTCTGAGTGAGCCATGGGCCGGCCCCCAGTTTCTCTTTAGTACAGATATTCTGGTGACAGCAATAAAACAATTTTTTAAAAAAAGATACTTGAATAATCAAAACACACAACGTTCCTATTTGGAATGAAAGGCAAATATACAATTTCCATATTGTAGCAATGTGCTACTCTACAAAGCCCCGTCCCACCTAAAGACAGTCTCAGCTAGGTGAGATGTGGTAGTTGCTAATTAAATGATGTGTTTGTAAGGTTAAGTGAAAGTTCAGAAAGACTCACATAAATTATCAATGTATCTATTAAAGTTTCTCCCTTGCTAAAGTAACAGATGTATCTTCTTTAGGAAAAAGAAAAAAAAACTTTAAAATCCCACTTAAAAAAACAAACCTATCGATGTTGGATTTGGGACAGCTTAATGATGTGAAAGACAAACAGTTCTTGCATGCTTGTGATCTGAGATCAAATACTTTGATTCAAATGGTAGGAAAACAGATAATCGGGAAAGTGGTTTCCAAAAACGCCATAATGACTTAGTGGCTTTCTTTTTTTTCTTGCCATTCATATGAAACATTTTGAAAATATTACTAGAGAGGACTGCATATTCTTTTTTCTCTCTGGTAATTCTTATGGGAGAAAAACATAGTTAAAAGAGATGAAAGTATTATATCCGTATTAATAATTTAATGTGTCTGTCTGTGTGTGTGTGTATATATATATATATATTTTTTAAGTGACCTCAAAGCTGCAGAATTCAATCCATTCAAGTGGTCACTCTTGAACAGAGTGAAGAGTTACCATCTATGTTTTCTATCTATCTTAGCAGGTGAGCTTATAAGAGTAGCGACTAATTGTGTAGGTGGTGGTGGCTGAAGAGAAGAATGAGGCAAATACTCAATAAACTTGGTGGAAAAAACAGAACACATCAAGAATTTCACTTCCAAATTTCTAATCTGTTCTTTGTCAGCTCTCACCCTAGGTAAAAATGCTGCACATTAATTTGATTTTGTGACAGGATTTTTTTTTCGTGAAGCTGTGATTAAAAATTATTATATCAGCATTCTTTCTTAGACCAACAAAGCAACAATGGGGACTAGGTAGGAGTGGAAAAGACATCCACACACAGAACGCTATGAATTAAACCAGCCTTTTTTTCATCACCCAAAACACAGAAAATACTAGGTCCTCTCATTGTTTTATAGTTTTATAATAATACCAGCTTCATAGCTGAGCAACCAGAAGAAAGCATGAGTGAAGTGATTCTGGAGGGGTGGTCTGATATCCTAGGGGCAAAAGCCATAAGTAAACCTAAGGTGAGGTTGCTAGAATAATTAAACTGCTTTTAGAATTTAGACGAATTAATTGTATAGCAATTAGAGAGGCACAGGTGCTTTTGTCAAGCACATTATTACATGTTATTGGAACAGAAACCTGCTGACAATGCCATGGCCTGAAAGTACCAGCTTCTTAACTGTGACTAAAACCCTGGTAAATCTTCTGTCTTGAGAAATGTCCTAAGAGCATAATTAAAACCACCTGAGTCATTTAATCTGATGGAATTTCCTCTGATGTTCTTCTGTGTCCATATTGACTTTAGCTCTTTTTTCAAGCATAAATACTTTCATTCTTTTTTGTTTTGGGGGATGATTGATTTGGTTGTAGCCCAAATTTATCCCATATCATTAGAGATCTGTGAAAATGAAATGTCTGATCTGCTATATATATATATATATATATATATATATATATATATATATATATATATATATATATATATGGCCAGCTATGTCTCTGCCCTAATACATTGATCTTCTAAAATATGTTTGGTTTCCTCTAATATCAAGTCAATTCCTTTCTAAGCTTAATTCATGAAGGGATTTTCCATGATTTTGTACCAAGTCTCCAAGAATGTTACTAACAGAGAGCTGGATGAACTATTCATCCTTCCATGAAAGCATTTCTTTTATTCTTTTATAAACAGGCTTGGAAAATAGAACAAGCTAAAAAAAGGTGGGGTGGGAGGGGACATTGTGGGAGAGGGAATAGCTGAGTATAAAGGTCATAGGTAAAAATAAACTTTATCTTTCCCTAAAACAGTAAGAGTAAGTGACATTTAAGATGTCGAGTTTTACTGGATAGAGAGAGAGACAGAGAGAAAGATACATGATAGGTAGATGGATAGATATTGGGATTTATGTGTATATCAGAATAGTACTCCTGCAGATTAAATTTGTGATTTTATGTCTGCACTAGTGCGATGGGGCCTGGTAACACTGGGAAATCATCTGAGTCCCCAGGGGATGTGGGACTCACAGTAGAGGATGATTCATCAATGATATGGATGGTGTTAGCTTCAAGAGATGAAGGTTTGGGGGTAAATGGGTCTTTTGCGCTTCAAAATTTGGGGCCCCCTCATAGGCAGTCAAGCTCCACAATCAGGATAGGGAGTTGAACTGGTCTTTTGTATCAGGGGTCAGAAAGAAAGAATTGATGTGCTGGTGATCCTTTATCTCCAGAAGATAGGCAAACAAGCATTCTGTGCATTGTCAAAGCTCTGGACTCCATCAAAGTTCCTCAATCTGTGAGGGGAGTGGAGCGAACTCTTGTATATTCTAGAGGTTACAAAGAAGAGCAGCCTAACCCCTGGGGAAATCCTAGAGACTAAAAAGAGGGGCAGTGGCAGTTGGTCCTTCAAAGAGACACAGGAGCTGCCCTGGGCATGGTTTCAAGGGAGACAGGAACCCAAGAGGACGAGGGCCTGAGCATTGGTGCTGGGCCCGTGGAGGTCAATGGTAGGCCCTGAAGGGGTGAGTCACTCGGAGCATCAGTGTCCTTCAGAGACTTATCTGTGGCACAGGCTGGACCCGAGAGACTTCCCTGAGGCAGCGTGAAACAGGGCTGGGACAGCCACAGTAGAAATCCAGAGTTTGACAGGGAAAGACCCATTTATTGACAGCAAAGGGTCACAGTAGCAGAGGTGGCTCAGGCTGCTGGTCAGATTTCCCTCTTACTGGGTCTAAATGAGGTTCATGGGCAATGCACAGGAAGCAGAGAGCCTAAGACAGCAATATTAGCCTTCTTGCCACTCAGGCACTTAGCAGTCCAGTCAGTGTTTATTTAATTGTTAAGATCAGAGGGACATAACTATACTTCAAATGTGTTCTGGAAAGTTTCTCACAGTTAACAGTTATATTATTGCTATTTCATATTTATTATAAAATTACATGTTATGTTAATTTTATTCATCTTCATCATAGTGTTAGAACACATACATTAAATAATAAGGACCTGGTGCTGTAATTACAAGTGTTTATCGCAAAAAGTAAAACCAGGTGAGAACCAGGAAATTTCTAGAGTTTCCTTCCAACACATACTACTTTATGGATTTTGGCTCTCTGAACCTGTTATTTTTTTCCAAATTGAACTTCTGATAGTGCTGTTCATTTAGTAGGGGATATCTTAGGGACCTAGGATCCCGAAAAGGAACAGAGCTCAGAACAGCAAGAAAACACTAACATCAAGCCATCCACACTGGTCTATGCTACTTCAACCTTAGTTCCAAATTCCTCATTTATAAGTGTCTCAAAGATAAATTTTACCACCTAAACAATTTTTATAGATCAAAATCATATTCCAATGAAAATCAGGTAGCAGCACCTATAAATCTCAGACTCAAGGAAAACAGCCAAAAAAAAAAAAATCTCAATATAATAGTAGTGGAAAGATTTTGTATTCTATAAACACTGGGAATAAAAACACAACACTTTCTCATAGCAAAAGCTGAATAAACTAAGATGAGATATTAAGTGATTAAAGTGAACTTAAAAGGTATTTGCAACCAAAAAATTTTAATATGCATAAAAATAATTAATTTCTTAAAAAAGAATCTTTTAGCTTGTCTATAGTAAGAATCACCAGTGCTGATTTAAGTATGCTTTTGCTATTTAACAATGTGCATTTAAAATATGTCCAGTGGAATAAATGTAAATGTTATACACAGCATGGGTGATAACAATTACTTACCCTGTAGGCTGGCTCTCAAATTCTTCTGACCATTGCTCTTGAATATCCTCTGTAGAAAGGTCTACATCCCGGGTGGTGGCAAAATTAAACTCACTGCCTTCATTTCCATGGAAATAAATGGAGTTCCCATCTGACTGACAGCTATGCTGTAGATAAAGAGAGCATGGGGTGGCTGTTGAATTGGTTTTGTAGCTGTATCTGTCTTACTCATGTATAATTAGAATTTTTAGAAAAATCATTATATTATTCCCTCTATAATGGACTCTCAAATCAAAAGAGCATGTTATCTCCTTTTTTTCCCCCTTGTTTAATTCAATTGCAATTTCTTTCTAACTTATTAAGCTATCACAGAAAAGGAGTCAAGAGAGCATTTGAGCTTTACCATCAGTATGAATACAAGAATATTTTAATTGGAATAATTTCTCATCTTTACCACAGTCCTTGTTGTGGGAATTAAGTCTGATAATGACTGGTCATATATTTTAAATTCTGTAGTTATGGGCTAACTCACAGTGACCTTTTCAATATTCCATATATTTCTGACTTGCCATTCAAGTCTTTCACAATTTGTCTGAAAATGCGATGTGAGTAGAATAGCCAGCTAATCAAAACATGGAATACAGAAAAGGTCAAAGTAAACCCAGATATGATCATATATTCTCAGCCAGCTTTGAAGTAAAAGTTTCTGACCAGACCTGAGAAATACCTGATGTCCCTAGCGAAGATCTGGGAAATCACAAACTTTGTTATTCTCCACCTAATAAAGAGTAAAGAAAAAAATTTCTTGTGATACTTTTCTTCTTTTCTTTTCTTTTTTTTAACTTTTTTTTTCAGCTGAAAGTGAATAGTCAAAGGCAAGATCAAACTCTGGAGATGAGCGAACTTTTTCTTGAGTATTTACTTTTAAAAATTATTAGAAATTTGCATTAGCATTTTTTGGTAGTAAGTCATATGTAAAGAAATGCTAATAAATACATTCTCAAACATTCTTTTAAGTTTTATATACTCTTTAGATAGAAATGAAGAAAAACCACTGGCCAAAAATAGCACTTAGGCCAGTGACTGTGTGTTCTGTAGGGCAGGGATCATGCCCACTTTGTTCCTTTCTGTATTTCAGGTCTTAGCACAGTGCTGATGGCTACACGGCTTTGCACAAGTCATTTACCCCTTTCAACTCAATTTCTCATGCTGCAGGATGGAACAAATAATATCTATCCCCTAGAAATGTTGTTAGGAGCACAAATAATATATGAGGCGTTGTTTTCAGAAACTTATAAGTGTTATAATCATTATTTCTGAATATGTACTTTTTCCAAAAATATGCTATTATAGCCCATACTCTTAGCAGTAGGTAAAAGATAAATAGGAGAGTATTTCAATCTCTTTTTAACTCTTTCTCAACAGAATAGTCATTAAAAGTCTTCAGATCAACTTAACACCTTTAGTAAAATACACAGGAATATGTCCCACAATACAATATGGTAAAAATACTGCAAACGTTCATTCATTTTCAGGGCATGTAGAACCATCAATTAGAATTTAAAAGCCCTCCAAATTTTGGCAGATTACCAAATATTCTCCTAAAACAGGAAAACTTAATAATGTAAGATGTCTGATGCCACTTTTCTTACAGATAAACCTGCATGGTGTAACATCATTCTACTAAGTTAAAAATCCAAATGAAACATGCATTAAAAGTACAAATAGAATTTCAGGAAATTGCTTTTGATTTTAATAGCCAGCTATTTTTGTTCAGCATCTATTTAAACTCATGTCATTTATGTGCAATAACAATTAAAATCTAATCAACCTCAAAAAACAATTAAATGTCTAACTTTGTGAGATACATGAGCTCTTGATATGATAAAAACAAGACTATTTTGGAATTCAGGACTATTTCGTTTTGAGCATCATGAAAATCAGGTTTTCTCAAGTGAATGATTATAAATCACATGTGACTTTCTGAGTCATAGCTTTTGATTGACATACGGTGAGTATGTAAAAGAGAGGTATAAATTCTGCAGATGGCTGTAATTTTTTCCTTCTATTTCCAGCCATCCTAATCTATATTGATTATTATATTAATTATAATTAATTTTTACTTGCTTTTTTCTTTTGGCATTGATCATCAACATACACTTTATACTTCTAAGTACTAGCAGATTTCCTATTTTTAAAAAATCCCTTAAGTATAGTCCTTATGTGTTTTTCTTTGTCAATCAAAAATATTTTCCTGCTTTGCTGCTAAATGGATTTCCTTTACTTGACAAGCAGAACACAGTGTAACTAAGTGACAAGAATTTGCCATTCAGAAAAGTATCAACAGGAAACATCAGTGCAAATTCCTCAATATAACAAGTCCTTGGCCACGATTCAGGATAGCATTTTTCTAAGGTTGCTCTCTATACTCTGCTGAAAATGTTAATGACTTCCCCTCTGTACTTGTAAAAATACTTACAATTGCCTCCACCATTGTTTTATTAGGTTTTCATCAAAGATGAACACTGAGGCATCTCTTAATATTATCTCCCTGGGGTCTAATGGCCCTGATGATTCTTTCAGGCATCTGTAGCCTTACAATTTATTTTTTGACGATATCCTTTTTGTTAGAATGAGTATATTGGGCATTTGGGCAATGCCAGCTTGCAGAGAGCTGGTGGCAGATGGAATGAAATCTGCTTGGTATGCCTTCCCCTCCACATGAGCAGAGAGCCATCCATTTCCTCCATTAAGGAGTTGTCACTCAGCCCACCCAGCTGGAAGACCAATTTTGATAGCCAAGCTGGCTGGTGGCAGACAATTCAGATACAAAGTGCACTTTAAAAGGAAGCTAAAACATCATTTGTAGGAAAATTGAAAATGTGCAGCTTCCACCACAGCCAATTTTTTAATGACTGTAATATTTTAAGTGATTATTTTTGCCACTTCAGATTGCTCCTCAGAGAGGAGAGGTTTTTTAATTAAAATCTAGGCAATGCAAACAGATAAGATATGAGGAGGAGAGGAAAGAAAAATAAGATGAATAAAATTAATTAAAATGGCATTGTTGGCAGAGCCATAAATTAGCCACTGTCTGGTTGGAAATAAAATATGTTGAAGGAGGAATTTCTGAATTAAAGTGAGATGTGTGCTTGAGTGGTTGGAAATCGACTGACTTACAGCCTATATATCATTGTGTTCCTTAAGCCTTTTACCACGCTATAGCCATTATCATATAGAAATACATATTTCCTACATCCTCGCTCAACGGTCTTTAAAGGTACAGACTTTCATGCTATATTTTTAAAAAATGAAAATAGGAAGAGAATGATTTCTCTCATAAAGCAAAATGAATTTCTATCATTTTTCACACATTCAATTTCTAGGTAATTTAATGCCAGTTAGAAAACTGAAAACTTGGCTATGAACACAGTCCAGGTGCAGGAGGGCTGAAGTGCATTTTCTCTAGTCGACACAATAGATTCAACCACGGTGAGTGAATTTCAGAAAGCTTAAGGACAGTTTTCTCTCATTATTTTCTGGATTTATTAAGCATTTGCATTTGAACCACTTTGTACTAAGATATATAGGGATTCAATTTATGGTATATTTTGTGACAAGTGTATAATTACTTGGGAATAGTTATAACTCTAAAATGGCAATAGTGACAGATTTGAATTGGAGTCATGAGAGGACAAATAGTAATGTAAAATTCCATAGGGCAATTGTTAACCTTCTCTTTGGGGATCAGCTTGACTTTTACAGTGTTTGAGGTTCTCAGACCTGCCTTCTCGAAGGAAGGCCAAAGATGCCAGGCACAATGTGGGAGGCTACAAGATAATGAGGACAGAAAGGGCTGGGTTTTATAGTAAAGCAGACCTGGCTTCAAAACTGAAAGCTGTTTGATCTTGGGGAAGCCAACTGGCATCTCTGAGCCTCAGTTTTCTCATCTGTGAAATGGGGATAATTATAAGAATTAGATAAAATACTGTAGGGAACATGCCTACCCTGAAGATTGGTGAATCTTAGGGAATCCATAAATGCGAATCCCCCCCCCCTTTTTGCCCCCATCTTCATTCATTTAGCAAAACTTACTTTAATAAATGTCACTATGCAAGTTATTGTGCCAGGTGTTGTGCTAGGTACAAAGATGATGAAAAATGTTACAATGTTTTTAATATTCCTATAGAATAAAATACATTTCACTTGTGTTAATTAGTGATTAAATGTGTTAGCTTCAGACAGACAAAACAAAACAAAAGGTGCATTAGGCAAGGAGGCTCACAGTTATTTTCTGAAGAATTTATCAAAATTAGTTGTTTCTGTGTTATTGCCACTCTTGTCATGGCAATCTGGCTCATTTCCATGTTTCACTAATGCTATTCTACATTAATTACTATACAAATAGGCCTCATTGGGGAGAAATTGTTAGAAGTACACTACTTACATTTAACCCTTCATCCCCAAAGTACTCTTATTAGCTTAGCAAATTACATTCTGGCTCATTCTACAATATCATGTACCACCTCTTGGGGGAAACATGACAATAAGAGCAATATAATCCTAAGTGAAGAACATCCCAAGCAAAGGGAATTTAAGTAGACAGCATGCAATTAACCAAGCTGGGATCTGGCCAGAAAATCATAGTTAACGTTCTGATTCTTAATGGAAAAAGACATGGGAACATGGGCTAGCTACAAGTCTTACTGAGCTCAGGTTTATCCTCATTAGAAATCCAGTACTCAAATCCCTCAAGTTACAGACTAGATAGTTTCCAGTAGAGTGATCTGTGAAGCACATTTCTGGAAAGCAAATCTGATTTCCTCCTATTCGTCCTTTATACTCTAAGAAAATAAAATCATCAAATGGGTTGTTGAAATCTTTTTCTGAGGTGCCCAGTGGAACATTGCATGAAGACAAATCAGGCACTACAGTAGGCAGACATTGCTCTGCCAATGGGTTATATTACTAAAAAGTAGCTTTAAAAATAAATTCTAATTTGAGTGTGATCTTCCCTTTTACCATTTGTCTTAGATTTGTTTCATTAGCCTCAACTTGTATTAAGACTTTAAATTTTTCTAACAAATTAATTTATATGTTTTTATAATTTGGACATAATGACTTTTCTCCATTGATGATTCAGCAATCTGTGACAACAGTATTAGATGACAGCAAAAGCCCAGAATAAAAGCTTCAATTCTTATTCAGGACTAGAGACTTGCTTAGTTCCACTGGGACAATGAATTTGGCAAATACATAAGGTAGAAGAGCAATAAGAAAATTAATAGATTCTCCTGTTCTGACTTAACAACGCTTAATGGGTTGTTAATTTACCTAATCGCTGTTATCTTCATTAGGGTCTTTTTGGTGTTTGTTAAACTAGGAAAATTGTCCTTATTATTGGATATTTATCAACAGTAAATGTGGTAAAGGGGAAGCAGTCAAATTGAAAGTAGTAGTAGAGAGAAGATTAAGAGATGACCTTTCTAAATTCTGTAACTTAGTTACTCCAAATCCTTTGTATAAATTTGCAAAATTTAATAAATTGCTTTTTAAGGGAATTTATTTTAAATGCATATGATCAAATCACAGCCTAATCTAAAGGACAAACTTTCATAATAGAATCTGTGACATTTAGCTCTGATTTACTTCTCTACACAAGTTGACATAAATGTGTAGAAGGAGTAATCTGGAATTCTGTGCTATTTGCACAATGAACTACGGTAATAAATAGAAAAAGATTAGCAGGTGTGGGCACAGCAATCGGAGTGGGAAGGTTTCTCAAAAATAAAAAATATGTGGAACAGCATCTATCTCACAGTGATCTGCATTTAATCTGTAGGTCAATTTCAGAGTTGATAGAAGCCAGTGATTTATGCCTTAGGCTAGCTGAGCAGATATAAACATTTATTAACAGTGAGTGAGCAAAGCATTCTCTCTCTCTTTCACACATGCACACACACACACACACACACAGATATCATGAATGATTCATGCTTTGAAAATAAAAATTTTGGCTGCCACCAAACATGGGAGTAAACAAACAAACAAAATTAAGCAGCTGCCTGACCAATATTCCCCTCCATGGCATATAGATCCATTCAGGAATTCTGCTTCAGGGGGTACTATCGAAGGATGAGGAAAACAGAAAACAAAAATAGAAACACTTTGCTCACTGCTCTTCCCAAATCATTTGTCCCTAGATTCTCCTCAAAGTGCTTCACTGCCCTTTGCAGCAGTTCTCTTTGATGGTGAGTTATGGAAAGTGGGCAGCTTGCAGCAGCTCCAGACTGACCTCCTAAAAACTAACACAATGTTTTTCTTTGAACTTGAATTTAAGGATATTCTCAGATTGCAAGTTGTGTGTTTGCAGAGTTGCAAAAAGATGACTTCAATGGACTTTTCCATATGTTTCAAGAGTGACTAAGGAAAGTTGATCACTAAGACGCATCCAAGGTCCTTACAGACACACAATGTTCAGCTACTACAGATGTAAAACTCGATGACAAGGCCTTCCTCATAGTTCTGGTACCTACAAAGCATTCATGAAATTCTATCAATACTACTTCTTTTATCATTATTATTATTACTATTATTTATCCTAACTCTGGTTGTTACTATTATTTGTTGTTATTATCATTATTATTATAATCCAGTATCCATACAGTATCCAAGTTACTGCAAATATCATTCCTGGATATAAGAATCCTACCCAAGGTAAAATGCTGAATCTTGATACTATATGTGTTAAATGGAGGTAGCTGAAAAAATCAGATCATATCCTTTAATTTTGATGGTAAAACCAAGGCCATTCTCACAGAGCTGGTGCACCAAAAGTTGCCTTGAAATTAATCATTCCCCCAATTCACGTAGGAAGAATGTGCCTCTCTCTCTGAAATGTGGTACAAACACCCTCAGCCACCTGATAGAGGCCCTGCCACGGGATGGTAGCTGTGGTGGCAATAGCTATTCTAGCAAATGCAGGTGATGAACTGACACAGTATATCCTGTATCTTTAAAATAGGAACAACTGGTACAAATACTTGATTTAGAATCATATACAAAAAACAGATGCGATATTCTATAAAAGAAGGCAAAACCATCATAACCAACAATTAAGACAGGTGGTTTAATATTGAGTGGGTTTCAAGCCCCTTCTCTTGCCGAGTGCATGACCTGCTTCCTCTGGGAAATTGCTAATGAGGGTAGTGCTCTGGGGAGCTGTGGGAGGTGCAGCACTATATTTATGGCATTTAAGGCCCCTCCTACTTGGTAGTGAACAAAGGGCTGCTTAAAGATTCGTGGGAAATAAAACATTATAATGGTAATCAGAAGCCCAGTAAGAACGTGGTGCACCTTTTCTTCCACATGGGCAAGTTCTCTGGAAAAATAATGGAAGATGAGCCAGGCAAGGCTATGGACTTGTAAGGAGAATGGAGGAGAAACACAGATGGCTATGCAGGAAAAACATATTAATGCTGTAACCTCTTACAGTCCTCCTCAGCTCAACAACTCCAAATCAAAAAGCACAACAAATAAAAGGCCAGGTTTTACATTAAAACCTGATACTGTTGTACATCTATTTCATATGCATTACTAAAGAGCTAACAGATGGTAATGGCCATCCACCAACTCAGGGCAGATTTAAACCGGTGACCTATAATTGCAATTCTCCAGATCATATAAACTCCTGAAGCTAATTACTCTATTTGGTCTTACATCATTCTGCTCTGCTTTAGATAATCAAGGAGAGGATCAGATGAAATGGATTAAATATTCCTGAAGAAACTGAAAGAAATACCTAAAGAAGACAAGAGAAACAGGTACTATGAATGACAATGACTCAGTTTTATCTTTCCCATTTGACCTGCCACCCTCAAACATTATTTTCAAGGTCAGCAGCTGGACAGTTTACATACTCACTACTCTGCATTCTCTTGTTTTATCAGCAGCAGCATTAAAGAATCATTTGTAGTTAATAATGCCTACTACATAAATGGCATTTAAACAACTCAAATGAAAACTGCTTTTTATTTTGATTGCCAAAGGTTGTACATACTGTGGGTGTATTTGGGTCTAACTTAATCAATCAATGCATGTGGTTTTGATATTACTTTAAGGACATATGAAGATGAAATAATTTGTGAAGTCCATATTTTTCTTATTATTTTCTTCCTCCTCATAATTGGAGGTAGCAGCTCAATTCTTTACCTTCTATTCATTTTTCTCTATATAGACTTCCTTGTAGAGCTTATTTGTTCTCAAAGTTTTCAATGAAAAGGACACATATTTATTGAGCCTTTCCTATGTGCTAGTCAAGGTTCTAAGGGTTTCCCATGTGCTTTCTTATTTAATCGTGCCAACACGAGGTGCATACTATTACTGTTCCTGCTATAGATGAGGACACTGAGAGGATAAATAGCTTTCCCAAGACTACATGGCTAGTAAATGGTTCAGCCAAGATTTGAACCCAGACAGTTGAGCCCATTTTCTTTACAGTTGTGCTATGACCAGTCCCATTCACGACATTTTCAGTGCATTTAAGTCATCGCTGAATAGAAAATTCATCTTCTTCCCCCATCCCCCGCTGTCTGAAGGAAAATTTTGATTACTTTTATGTACAGAAAACTCAACAGTGCACATTTAACTCAGTTTAGTGGCAAGTTCTTTAGCCTTTGCCTTTTCCAGTTTGGCAATGTGAGCCACAGATTTTGGACGCAGAATGTTGCCTCCTCAGTGACAGAAGATCTTATCATAGCTTCATTGTAGTTGGTCCTAATAGCTTCCACCAGCTTATCCAGAGCTCATCTGTCTTCCGAGTTAACCTGTGTGAAGGCGATGGTGGTGCAGGTTTTCCTGTGGAATAGTCATCCCAGTCTGGCCTTCCTCTTGATAATGCAGTATTTAAGTCCCATCTTATGACACAGGGCAGGCAGGAAAACAACCCGCTCAATGGGATCCACATCATGTGCAATCATGACCAGCTAAGCCTTCTTGTTCCCCACCACGGTGGTGACAGTATTTACCCCTGCTCGAAGGACAGATGGTCTCTTAGTGGGGACATCTCTCTTGCTGGCAGCTTTCTTCTCAGGCCGAACCAACAGTCTCTGCTTCTTCTCTTGTTTTGTCTCTGGTCTGTACTTGTGGGCTAGCTTAAGCAGTTGAGTACCTATTTCACGGTCCAAGGCCCAGACAAACTAGTTAATTGCAGGAGGCACTTTCAGCCATTTATAGAGGATAGCCCTTTGCCACTGCAGCCAGACGTAGTGGAGCCATTTGACAAGGCACGTGAAGTCCCTTTTGGGCTTGATATCCTGTCCAGTGCCAAAATTCTTAGGCCTTTTCTCAAACAGAGGATTCATCACCTTCTTGGCTTCCTGCTTCTTCATGACAAGAGGAGCTGGGGCCACCCTCTTCCCCTGGGCCTTCTTTCTTTTTGTCATCTGGGCTGCTGGAGGAGCAAAAATTCATCTTCTTTCCTTACAAACTTGATATTTTTTCTTGATATTTTCTCCAGCTTTTCATTCATTCAGTTAACACCTAATAACCATCTACCATGTGCCAAACACTGGGGATTAAAAAAAAGTTTGAAATAGTCCTTGAGCTTAAAGAAGCTAACATTCTGAGCAGGAAGACAGAAACATAACTACAAAGCAATGTTGTCAGTGCTAGCACAGAGATATATGTCCAATGTAACAGAATGTAGAAATGGAATTAGGTTAGACACAGTTTTGGTTGAGGCCCCAAGAAAATAGGTGTCAACTACTCCACATGTGAAAATGAGGTGATGGAAGAACTATAAAGACTTAGCAAAAGAGGTGGCAAGTGGCTTAATCACTCACACTGAGGGTACACAGACTTGAAGTCGAAGTGGGCAGGAAGCTGGAGAGAGAGAGATTTCTTTAGAGAGTTTCCGGTGACCTGTGAATCCCACCCATGCCTGTGTAGGCAAGGACAGCACACTTCTCTTCACCTCAAGCCCAGTGCTCAGGACTTTAAGGATACCACTCAGAAGGCTTGCTGCGTGTCCTGGGGTATGGACCAGTGCCTGGAGCTGCTTAGTAGGAGGCTGGGTAACAAGAAGGCTGCACTTAAAGTAACTACTTTCCTCTTGATGATGGATTCAAGGTGAGTGATTAGCATAGACTAGACTTGGGCCCACGTATACAAGAGGCAATCTAGGTTGTCTAAGATACTGCCTCAAAGGGCTCCATGGAGGGGCAAGGAGCCCTCACACAAAGAAGTTGTGTTCATTAGCCAGAGGTCCAATGGCTAAAAGAGGAAGCATGTATGACCCATCTGAGAGATGCTTTGGTGAACTGCAGGTGAGAGATCCATAGCTTTGGTGAGGAGTAAGAGAACCTACTAGTAGCTTTAAGAGAGAGCTTTGATCACTTGCCAGGCCCAGGGATCAATAATGCCAGCTCACAGTGATATCTGCCTCTTGACTTTTCTTCTTCCTCCAGACCCTGGAGGGTTTGGAGGCTGAAACTAGTTGAGGGATGGTGAGGAGAGAGAAGGAGCTGACCACTGTTCCCATTCCTACTGCAGAACACTTAAGCTGGGGAGGGAGAAGATGTGGGTGAAACTTGGAATATGCACTATTGTAATGGACTGATGATACTTAATGTGGAACTGAGATATCTGGGAGATGAAAGTGACTGGATGGCTTCTTTGGTTTATCAGCAGTCCTGGGACTTGCCTTAGTTTTCATGAAAAGAGGGCAGGGATAAAGAAACTATCAGAGAAAATCTGAATAGTCTCTGGAAAAAGAATGGCCTGGTTTTCTGTAGCCAGTCCCCATCCCAACAAGTCCTGCTTGCTCAACCTAATGGTTGCACCATCACAGAGAAGAGGGGGACATCAGCTATACAAACTTCAGAGACAATGGCATTTGAACAGCCCCCCTAAGGATGAAGGCGAATTACAAGTCAGAGAAAAAAGAAAGGTGAAAAACCACATGTAAAGGGGTGGGAGTGTGAAATTCCATGTTGTATTTGTGATGCTGGAGCCCAGTGGGGCAGGAGATGAGGATGAAAGTTAGGCGGGGCCAAGATTGGAGGGGGCACTGAATGAAAAACTGGAGAGTTTGGCTTGTATTCTCCAGTCCTACGCAGAAAGCCACCAAAGGTCTGGAGGTAGCATAATGGAATCTGTGTTAAGGAATGGTGCTGGAGTTTTTGTCAGGGGCATCCTTTTGGATGATCCTTGGCTCCAACATCCTATCAGGCAGTTGGCTACATCAGACTACTGATTTTTCTTTCCTTATAATCCCGTGGCCCCTACGCTATTTCACCTCCCATATAGGTTACTGCAAATGCCTCCTGCCTCAATAAGGGAAATATTTTAATACTTATTCTTCTTTAAGTTCACTTTAGGTCAGCAATCATCACCTGAGATGGGCCAGTAACTAGAATTTTGAAAATAAAAGCAGCTGTTACAAGGCAGAATAGAGGGAAGCAACCAGTGCTTGGGCTGAACTTGCTAAATTCTAATGTATAAAAAATCAGTCAGTCATCCGGAGGAAGGAACATGCAGGACACATGGAACAAACCTGGAGCAAAATCAAGAAATATGAGAAAAACAAGAATCATCTAACCTGTAGCCAGATAGTGATGGGGGGAGGGTGTGGAATGGGCTGATAACTAACAGGTGATGCTGGGAAGGAGCACAGGACAATCAGGAAGCACGTCAGTTATATGTACTACTTGTAAGAGCAAAGCTACGTGGCAACTGAGAGCAAGAGTTCTGAAGTCACATTCCTCCATCTGAATCCTGGTCCGGCTACTGGTAAGAGGTGTATTTTGAAGGAGTTATTCAGCACCTCTGTGCTCCACTTTCTACATCTGAAATATGGGGCTAAAATAGCACCTTCTTTACAGACTTCTAAGGATCAAGTTATATGAGATGATAGATATATCATATATATGAACAGTTATAAATATGAGCATATGTGTGTGTGTCTGGAATAGTAAATGCCCGGAACAGAAAGTGCCAAATAAAAAGTAGCTGTTATTATTTGGCCATAGATAACCCTATCTGTGCTTGGAAATTTTTCCTTGAATAACTCTACTTTGTAATTAAGAGTACTTTCTCAGTTGCTGTTAGACTTACTCTTTGATTTAGTTAAGATGGAAACACCTCAAAAACTTTGAAAGAACATAGAAAAGATAACAGGTTGAAGAAACAAACATAGCTCTCAAAACTAAAAATCCAAAAGAAAGCAATGTTTAAAACACATCTTGTGAACAAGAGGAACATTGAGATATGTTATTTGTGGGCGTGTGTAGTGGCTGGCCCATGAACGGATCCAAATCCATAACCTTGCTGTTACAAGGCTGCTCTCTAACCAACTGAGCTAACTGGCTTGGCCCAAGATACACTTTCTAATTGGTTGTATTCAGTTCATATCTCAGAGGCCACCAAGTAAAGGAACAGCATTTGACAAAGAAATTGCATACAGTTTAATTAAACAATTTTTATTTCTAGAACTCCAAATTACTTGGAAAAAGCAATTTTATCATTCTCAAATGTTTGAACCAAAAAGCAAAAGGGTGATTGTGTGAATAGATTAAAACAAGTAATTCTTAGATTTTATTATTACATTTATTTATTTGAAGTTTTAAAAAGAAACACCTGAGAAAAATTTTTACTTGACAGCCAAAGCAAAGATAATGATGTAAATCATTGCTACAATGTTTCATTTTTCTTTTCTTAGCAGAGGTAGGTCACTTGGTAAGTTTCAAATGTGTGATTGGTAAGCTTATGAGTAGGAAGAGGGACCACAAAGCAAAAGCATATTCCACACAAAGTTGTAATTTAATTAAAATTACTACTGAAGCAAAACCACACTTCATGCATTTTTATCATGGGTGGTACCAAAGTACATGCATTAAGAAACTGAATAGTTAATTAGATTAGTATAATGGCTTGTAAAATGAGGCAGAAAAAGTGCATTTATGCAATAAAGGATATTGAGAACAAATGATAAATGATCATCATGGGAAAGGATGTGAATCCCAGGCCCTGAGGTCTCCTAGGTTTATACATCTGCTTGCCAGCATTGAACAATGACAGCAGAAGTCCCTCATTTAAGCAAGTGTTAGTGGAATATGACATAGGATATCCTGACAAACATTCTTTTCTATATCCACATGAAAGGAATCCAAGGACTCTCTTTAAAGGAGCCATGGCTTTAGACTCTGTCGGAATAAGTTTCCATAAGGTCTACTGGATGTTTTCTTGTACTGATGCCAGTCTACTGATGTAATTTCATCAACTTGAGGTAAAATGACTAAGGTTTCATAAGCAAGAAGTTATTTGTGTTAGGAGAATTCCTGTATTGAGGGATCATTAAATAATTTGCAATAATTTTTCTTGTACTCAAATAAATTTTTAAAAGGAGGTAAGCATTTTAGATCTTTATATTCTACTTGCTACTTTTCCCACAATCTCACTCCCATCTGCACATTTTTTTTTTTTTTTTTGGCAACAGTGAGTCACATTTTAAGAAATTCTTCAAGTTGTATTTGTATTTTGTTTTCATATTGCCTAAGTGCAATTTCTTATTCCACACACTCCCTGGGCAGGCAAGCCCATGATTTCAATTCCCATTCATTAGGTTGATAATTGCCACGTTTGGATTTTCCTCTGAGCTTCTGACCCATACATCTAACCTCTCACCAAATATTTCTTCTTGCTTACCCCCAAGATCATCAAGATCTATATGTCTGAAGTGAATTCTCTGACTTCTTGTGAATCTGCTCCTCCTCCTGTTTCCTTTTTCAATGGATGTCACCACTGTCCCAGCTGCTGAATCTTGTCCTTGACCTTCAGCATTCCTTCATCTTCTGAATCAGTGTCCAATCTTCTCCATTCCCTCTCCTAAAAATCTCTGAAATATATCCACGTTTTCCCATCCTCTTTCCCCTAATTGTTGCCAAAAATGATCTCCCATTGCATTACTGTAATCAGCCTTCTATTTGGTCTCTCTGTGTGCACTCTTTCCCTCTTCCTTTGGTCCTCTATCCTGAAAGGGATATTTCAAAAACCAAATCTGATTGACTCTTATTTAAAACACTTCAATGACTCTCTATCACCTTCAGGATAAAGTCCAAACACTACAGTAGCTTGCAAGACCTTCAAGGTCTCATCATTGGCTATATCTCTAGACTTATCTATCACAAGTCTCCACTTAAAACGTATTGGACAACAAGTTTGAACTTTGTCCAGGACTTTTGGATTGTTCTCTCACTTTCCAGCCTGTCTTAGTCTGGGTTGCTATAATAGAATATGACAGACTGGGCATTTTGAACAACAAACATTTATTTCTCACAGTTCTGACTCTGGGAAGTCCAAGGCCAAGGTGCTGGAAGATTCAGTGTCTGGTAAAGGCCCATTTCCTGATTCTCCATGTGTTTTCATATGGCTGAAAGAGGGCTAGAGAGCTCTCTGGGGTCTCTTATAAGGGCACTGACCCCATTCATGAAGGGTCCGCCCTCATGGCTTAATTACTTCCCAAGGGCCCCACCTCCTGATACCATCATATGGAGGTTAAGATTTCAACATATTAATTTTGAAGTGACACAAATGTTCAGCTCATAACGGAGCCTTTATGTATGTCATTTCCAATTCTAGAAACACTATTCCTCCTACCTGGCCAACTCCAAATTACGCAATAGTCTCTGCTTGGATTTCTTATTCTCCTAGATTGCCTTCCTAACCTCGCAAGTCTGGATTTAGTCCTGTATATTGTACTTTCTTAGTACTCTAAACTTTCCCAGAAAATCATAACAATTAGGTTGTTCTATATTTGCGTGTTGACATGTCTAACTGCCCCCACTAAACTGGCATCCACATGAAGGGAAGAAACGTATCTGCCTTTTTGTGGTTATATTTTGGGGGTTCATCCCAGTACATGGCACAGTGGGTCCTCAAAAATACTTGTTAAATGAATGAATAAATAAATGTTTTTGTACTAAAGATTTTCCATTCTTAAAAGGTAGGGTAAGATAACTAAGAATATTACCTAGTCCTTTAATAGTGGTTTTGGTAAAACAGTTATCTTTATGCAATTTGGTTTATTGAGCTTTAGGTTTTAGAAGGGAAAAGAAGGAACAAAAGAGAGCTCAAACCTTAACTGTAGCTCCTGGGAAGAAAAGCCAGTTGCCCGTGTCCACTGGGTCAAGACTGTCTTCTAAAATGACTTGTCTGTGGGCTGAATTGATGACCAAGATGTTATCTAAGGCCCAGCAGGCTTCATACACTTCACCTACACGGAGATTTTCCTGCTTCCACTGAAACTGGATGTTTTCTCCTTTGGCGTCTTCGGGAAGGTAGAGAATGTGGATGATTGTGCTGACATTGGAAGGGGCTCTGGAACATAGGGTGAGATGGGGAGTTCAGCAACGTCCACTTTTTTCTTTCTTATAGATACATTTTGTTTCTCAAATTGTAGTCTCATTATCTCAAAAACATTACACTCACTACAAATTAAATACTCACAATCCCATCGCCCTTACATCTTTTAATATCTGCTGATTATGAAGGTTTTCATATTGAGAGGTGACAGTTTAAATATTAAATGCCTTCAGGAGGTTGACACGTAACACAAAGCAGGCACTAAGTTTATTCAAGTAAGCCAGTAAAGCAATAATCGAAGAGAAAATGGCACACACTGCCACGGCTTGTGCAAAAAATCAAAGTGTACCCAGCACAGCTTTTTGCACATGGTAAACATTCAATCTGAAACAGTTTACTCAATAATAGGAAAAAAAATAAAAATAAAAAAACTAAAATTATTATCTTAATGTTGATTCTTACTTGAAATATGCACCTATTAGAGGCCATTGTGTGCAATATGTTTAATAAACAGTCTTTATGTAATAACTATTTTATTTCTAGTAACCAGACACATTTTCATATGTTTAGTCTATATGAAATAATGAGATTTACTATGAGAATTAAACGCTCTTATTTATAATTCCTTATAATTTCATGCAAATCAACCTTTAAAAATATGACATAATTTAATATGATTTTTATATTATAGCTGTTAGAATCTAGGCCTGTCTGATATAAAATAAAATATTTTTATTAAACATTTTATTCTACCAAAGTAGAAACCTGCTGTAGTAAAAATGATTGCTTCAGCCAAGATTAAAAGTGCAACTAAAATGCAAACTAGTGGTGCCCTGGGCTTGCTATAAATCAGTTTTGAAAGGACAAGAGAAAAGCCATATTTTTCATCGCCAAGGAAGAACATATACATCCGTAGAATTGTCAGCACAGGTTATGAATTGTGCACTTTACCTTTGGAGGTGATCAATTCTCTTTTCTTTTAAAATATTTCATGATGACTATGTTTTTAACTTCAAAAAGAGTTTAAACTGATAAAGACAAAATATTTTGGTTTTAGGTAGTGATTGAAAATATGTTCACTCTGATCACCAATGGTAAGGGAAATTTGCATTAGTAAGTGTGATGATTTGGGACATAGCCTAAAATTAAGTAAGTCCCATGTAGTGAAAAAATAAATGAACTCAGCTGAATGCGATCTTTAAATGTTGTAGTTAAATATGTAGTTTTATTTTCTGTCATATCAAAAGCCTACAGCTGTTTTCCAGCAAGAAATATGTACTACAATTTACCTAAACTATGACATATACAAGAAAGAGAAAAAATAGAGATATGAGTAAAATTTCTAATACTTATGCTGCCTTGCTTAAAGGCATTTATAAAGTATATAATATAAATGTATTTTCATAATAACTACTAGAAATTAGAAAGAATACCAAAATGTTCTGTTATAAAATTGGCACAGCATGTCAGAGCTCAGCTTGTACCAAGAGTCTATAAGTTATTAGATTTTGTCCTGCCACAGAGGGAGACAATCTATCAAAATCAATGAGTTAGAATCACTTCTCTCAGTTTTTCATTAGGGCACAGCTTAGACTTGTGAAGTTTTTATTTATTTATTTAAATACTACTAGAAACTGGACAAACTGGTTTAGTATTAATGACTAAAAACCTAGTATTTATCCTGCTTCCCTAAATAAATCACAGTTATTTTAATATTGAATTATAGTAAGGAAAATAGCTTGAGGAAAAAAGAAAACTGCCATAAAGCTGATGGAAAATACTCTCCTTAAGTTATCCTAATTTAAGAACTAAACCAATCATAACAATCACTTTATAAATGTTCAAGGTATTTTTTCTTTTAAATATCTTATACTTGAAATTGAGCATCCCTTTTGAATTTTATTTTACAATTTAAACTGCAGAAATGGTAAGCATAATTTTAGTTTTGCTAATGTAACCAAATATCTTCTATATAAATGAGTTTCTTCTTCCTCAAGCATCCTACCTCATTTTCTTATCAAGATTTTTTTATTAAAGAAAATGTAACATATGATTACAAGTCTCACCACAATTATGATAATAGAATTTTAGAACTGGCCTTAGGGAAGTTAGAAGGGAGATGACAGAACTAGAGATTAGATGCAAAAGTCCCAGTGGTCATTAACTCAATGTCATCACAGACTGGAAGGGATTTAGGTGGTCATCTGATATATTCCCAGGCCCATAAGCCAGGCAAGAGCTAGGCCACCTAGAGCAATAAGTGGTGATTTTATTTTATGGAGGATACTATCATAAAGGTTATGATTCCAAATGAACTTTTACCGAAAACAGTTTTGTTATAAGTACTACTGGCAATAGGAAGTTCTGAATGGAAAATGACACTTTTAACAATATCTTCTTCAAGTATGGCAGGTCATAATATGTGTACCTATGTAATTCAATGTAATTAACAATCAGAGTACTTTTAACCTGGAAGAAAAAGTCAATGGCAGAATGAAGGTAAATAGGGAGTAGAATGCTATTTACATCAGAATTTCTGAAAATACTTTAAATTCCAACAAACCTAATTTTCTCAAGCTGAATCCAGTCCAATGTATTATTCTTGGCATATGACACGGTGATGCTGGGATCTGAATAACTGAAGCGACATGAACCTGACCCTGTAAATATCAATAACAGTACATTTCAAAGTTTAAAAACAATGTGATTACATATTATCCTTCCTGATTAAATATTATAGGTAATTTTCTAAATATTTAAATATTTTTCTTATAATTTCCTTATTTTTCTATGTTGAAATTTCCTGTGATCTGTTCTCATAAGTATTATTTCATGATCTTAGGAACCAGAAAAAAAGATAAAAAAGGTAAATTGCAGATTTCTTCAGAGATACATGAACTAATAAATTAAATTATAAAATAAACAGTTCTATGCCAAGAAATATCTAAGTATTATAGAATGACTAATAATGTCATTATGATTCTTGCAAGTTAATATCAATTAATAGTGATTGCATTAAATAGTACATAAGTCATTAAATTGAGGAATAAAAACACCATTCTCTTTTTTTCTTTTTTTTCCTTGACTACATAAATTTTTATTGAGGTATCAGTATGTAACAGTTGAAGTAACAACTTGCATAGGTGTTTAGTAAATGAACGATTTTAAACCTAGCCATTTAATATGCCAACTGTATTTTTGGCACAAATGATTTGTCTGTTCAGTGACAAATTCTCATTGCATTTCACTATCAGCTGTCCCAGATGACTTCTTTTCTGAAATTTAAGAAAAATTTGAAAACAGAGGTCCCTTTCAAGCTTATACTTATAGACGATCACTGGTGGTAAGCAAAATTTTACACGATATTACCTTTTACTAAGATTCCAATCTGCACTTTAAAAAAAGGGATGAATTATCTTTCAGTGGTTAACACTGAGCTTAAGATTTTATGTAGCCAACCTACAGAGGTTAGTGGATTCTCTCCCTTCTAAATAAGATTAAGTTAGCAGCAGTAGGACTTTAAAAAGATCTAGTAAGACCATCAGAGAAGAGCAAAAACAGTGACTCACACTGTATTTTTAATAAAATTCAAGTTTAGATCATTTTTAATGTTCTTTAAAAAATGCTGGGGCTCAGTGTGCATGTAAGAGCCTCCTAGTAGTCACATAATCCTAGCAAGAATAAGTAATCCAGGCTTTAGTTATTTAGAAACAAAGATGCTAGACATATAGCCCAGTTGCCAATTTTGAATTAGTATCTTCTCTGCCCTATGCAACTGTTTCTCTTCAAGACTTTTATTCCTTTGAACAAAAATCTGAAGATATACAAAGCTTTAAGAGATATAATGTTATTAGACATATACAATGAACTCATACCCCAAGATAAAATGTATTTGTTTGACATCATAAAATGCTGGTTTGCTAAATTCAAATTTTTTATGACTGCTTTATTAGAATCTGTATAAAACTGTTTGCTGCCAAGCAAATCATCATTATAAGTCCCAGCCATCAATTTTTTCATGTCCACACTTCCATAGTTCACTTAAATATACTATTTGTAAATCTGCCATTTTCATCTACATACAGTTTGACTAAGTCAAATAAAGAACAATTACTAAAACTTAATAAATTTTTATGTGAAGTTCTATTAACCAAAGTAATATCTTTTCTGACTCCTGTAACATACCAATTGAGGAATAAAAATACCATTCTCCTTCAGTGTATGTGCTATGTAAATGATAAGACAGTATGTGAGGAACTATTGGAAAGAAAATTCAAGTACTAGGTAGAGGAGAACTATTATAGATGTAACTGACATTATTCTACTATAGTCCAACACTTGAGATTTAAAATAGAGATGTTTTGTCCCATTGTAAACATTGATGATTATTTCTCATTATTATTTTCAATATTAGAAATATGAACACCAAAGAAAGTTTTAAAACTGATAAGAATTTGTTTTTACATGTTCAATGAATTCATATAATAAAGCATAGTATGACTGTAATTTCAAAGATCTCAGAATACCCAAAACAACCATGAAACATTTGCTAGAAGTTTATTGTAACTGATACAGCAGAATTTTTAATACTATGTTAAAAACAAATGAACCCAAAGAAAAAGAAATAGTGCAATTTATATTTAGCTTTCACCCATCTGCTAGAACAGCCTCAGTTTCAGCAAGTGGCATCTGTTGACAGTTTTACATTTTAATGCTCGGGGGTTCCAAGCTTTAATCAGACTCATTTATTTTATTTCAGTGGTGTTTAGTACAAAACCAGTTAGTCTGCAATTGCCAAAGCTGGCAAAGTGCTAAAAAGCCAAACAGGAGTTTTCCCAGATTTATTGTCACAGCCAAAATGTAGGTGAAAAAACATGAAGAGAAGAGGGTATTCAAAGAAAAGCTACCCAGCACCCCTGATCTCAAATGGAAACCTACCTTATGCCATTTTAATAATTGCTAAATTCTACCTTTCATAAGCAGTTGCTTAAAATAAACATCAAACTGTGTGGCTGGAAATGGAATCGAGCAGGATTATGTGGGACAAACTTCAACACAAACAAGAAAGAAGTCTGGCAGGGAATCTGTTATTTCAAAAGAAAGATCAAATTAGCCTAAAGAATTTAAGTGTTACTTATGTGCTTCCTTTATGTCTTATACACACTAAGTACTTGAAAGCAAATGTATAAGGCCAATCTCTGAAAAAGGAAAGGATAGAACAAATGATAACCAAAAATGCAATTTCTTACATAATGCAATTTCTTGCAAATTGTTTACAAATTGAGAAGAGAGGAGGAAAGCTGATATACATCCAAATAAAAAGGTGTCCAAATATGGCCTTGATGACAAATATGACTTCTCTCCTGTCTATTTTCTTATGCTACCATCTCAGTGTTTTTAGATTCAATTTATTATGCACCTATAAAACACAAAGACACCTGGCCGATGACTCACTTTTCCTCAGTTACTTAGTTATTAAGTTCTCTCATATCTAAAACATTAATTATATTTTTTTAATCCATCTCTTCCTCACCATTGTCAAGGGATCCTCATTAGCTCTTGTCAGGTCCCTGCAATAGTGATTAGTTGGTTTCCTTGTCTCCTGCCTCTCTTGTTATATTAGTCTGTTTCTGTTGCTTATAACAAAATACCTGGAACTGGGTGATTTATAAGAAAATGAAATTTATTGCTTACAGTTTCTGAGGCTGGGAAGTCTAAAGTCCATCTGGTGGTGGCAACAGTGACCCAGGGGTCTCACATTGCAAGATGGTGGAAGCAGAGAGAGCAGAGAGAGAGAGACCCTCCTTTTAAAGCTCTCAGAACCATGCCCCTGACCACCATTTTTAATCCATTCCCTACTGCATGGTCCTACAATCCAATCACCTCTTCAAGGCTCCACCTTTCAATTACCATAATAGGATGTCCCATCTTCTTAACAGTCACAGTGGAGGCTAAGTTTCTAATACATAAAACTTGGGGGATACAATTCAAGTTTTGATGAGTTTTGGGGGGACACAATTCAATCCACTACACCTGTCCTCACCCAGCTACACTGTGTTCTTCTCACAAGTGAATTGAACCATGTTATCTCCCTGTTTATAATTCTTCAACAGTTCCTCAGATTCCTTCAGGATAAAGCTGCACCTCCACCCTCAGAGGGGTAAAGGTGCACCATTCCTGGAGGTCAAATTCTACCCTGAGGAATAGCATTGGCACAGGGTTATTTTTTAAAGGGTTCCTACATTTTAAAAAAAATGGCCCAAAAGGCAAAGGGACTCCAACAGAGGGGTGAACAACTGGAAGACCACGAATGGGGTTCAGGGTATGCATGCTCAGCCAGAGGAGAGGCAGTGTCCATGCTGAAGGAACTGAGGTGTAGGGTCCAGCTGGAAGAAGCCCATCCCAAGAGAACCACTCACCTTTGCATATCTGCTTCACTCAGAGGCCAACTCCCACCAAACTATTCTTACAAATGGCACCAGCTCAATGGACAAATTGTTTCTGACTCCCACCCAGACTGTAGCTGTATAACTGGATGAAATTTTTCTTCACAAAAACCTTCCCAAATTGCACCCCTGTCATATCAACTTTGATCAGCAGGATAAGGTTTGGACTTGCCCAGACTGAAAATGGTTGATTGCCTCTGCTGGGGGTGAGGGGAGGAAAGAGTTAGTCACTTTTCACTTCTTTCTCGCGTACCCAGCGCCTATCGCCTCTCCCGACTCCCTGTAACCAGATGCTGTGGTGCAGAGTTGTCACATCCCTCAAGGCACCTCTTATGGAGTGAGAAGACTATATTTTAAGCAGATACCACCAGTAACCTCTTTATTTCCCTGCTTAAATCAAATATATTTAATTGCCAAAGCTGAAATTTAAAACCAGAAAGGAAAGACAACCCCAAATGTCAAATACAAAGTATCCTCTCATTTGCAAATTTGTTTTCCCTCCTTCAGATTACTTCCCATGTAATCCTTCACTCTGAAGTAGCTATTTTGCATGGATTTTTAAGGGATTTTTAATGGATTGTTGAAGAAGGGAAGATGCTTGAGAACAATGGTCATCAAAATATTGTCTGAGAGGCATTGATGGACTTGTACTGGTCTAAAAATTCAAGCACTTACTTTGGTTCTTACAGGCAAATGAGGAAAAGTCCATATATTTTCATTTGTACAAGGGTACAAAGTGATTATGGATTCCTAAAGTTTGGTATTAATGAACACAATTAGCAAACTTCTAGAATTTACTGACTCCAATGCAATGTTGCACATACATTACTACCCACAGTCTGGGAGAGGACAGGGTATTTTGTGTGACAGGTATCTCATCAGTGTTATTTCCAGTTGGTTTTGGTTGTCAATTCTTGATTTAAATTGACAAATAAATGGATAAATGATAAAGATAAACCTATAGCCATTTACAGCAACTGTCATTTACACTATCATTGGTTGTTTAGTCAACCCTCTAGTATATAATGATGGATATGTTTAGCAACAACATTTCTGGCCTACTACTGTATTACAGTTTGCCCTGTGGTTTAGGACATATGTGCACTGTAACATAAATATAAGCCATCTCTTCTCTACTAAAGCAGATGTCTACATAAACTAAAACTCTAAAACTATCTTGCAACAAAACAACACTTCATTTTTCATTGATGATGTCCTGATTTTGTGCCTATGAATTTGTGCTATTTAAATAACTTGCTTTGTATTATCAAGTTAAGTATAACAACACTGGGTTATTTTTTTAATTTCTCAGCATTTTAACATAAAATCATATGTCTAAGTTCATTTTTATTAAGTTAACAATGCAATGCATATAATTAAGAAAAACAGAAACACACAGATTATAATGCCCTCATCTTTTCACCCACAAATCTACACATTCTAGGCTCTCTATCCATTTGTACAAGTGTTTTCTGCCTTCCTCCTGTTATAGTGGATAAAGTATTTCTGTTCAAATCAAAAGCTATCTTCTGATGTAGTCCAGATCCCATCTCCTCATGCTTCTGGAGATTTCGCCTCTCTTTCTCCTGCACCATAAATTTCTCCCAGTGAATTTCCAGGATAACTCCTATGATCATACAAACATCATACAAAGATACAAAGCATCTCCCATCTTAAAAAACAAAAACAAAAACAAAAACAAAAACAAAAACTTTCTTGATGTCACACTCTCACCTTCTGCTCCTTCCCATCCTATTTTTACTCCCCTTTACAGCAAAACTTCTCAAGAGGGTTGGTTGACTAGTTATCGCCTCTACTTCCTCATGTCCTATTCCTCTTTCCCCTCTCCATCCAGATATCTTCTCTCAAGAACTCCATTGAAATTGCTCCTAGTTAGTCAGTCCCCAAGTCACTGGGGAGACCATGTCACCAAATCAATAGATCACTTTCCCAAATTCAGGTTACTTGACCTCTCAGCAGAATTTGTCACAATCTGATACTTCTTGGATGCTTTCTTCTCTTGGCTTCTACCATCTTCTTGATATTTCTCCTGCTTTGTGGCCACTGCTTCTCAGTCTCCTTTAATGCCCTTTACATCTTGACCTCAAATTTTTTTTATTATAGTAATTTTATTTTATTTTTAATTGACATGTAATAATTATATAGATTTATGGAGTACAATGTGATGCTATTATACATGTATACATTGTGGAATGATTAACTCAGGCTAATTAATATATCCGTTACCCCACATACTTATCATTTCTTTGTGGTGAGAACATTTAAAGTCTATTCTTTTAGCAATTTTGAAATATATGATACATCATTATTAACTGTAGTTACTGTGCTGTGTAATAGATCACTAGAACTTATTCCTACTGTCTAGCCAAAATTTTGTATCCTTTGAGTAACATCTCCTCCCCTTTCCCAGCCCACTTTCCTCCACCCCAGCCTCTGGTAACAACCATTCTGTTCTCTATTAGACTTAAATTATTTTAATGCCCTTCTCTTCTCTTATCTACACTGCCCCCTTTGGTGATCTTACCCACTTTCAAAGCTTAAAATAACATCTATACCAGATAATATCCAGGTTTATATTGCCCATGAAATTCACACTTACAGATTCAACTGCCACTGGCCATCTCTAATGGACATCTCAATCTGAGTAAGTCAAAATTAGAAGAATTGGTTTTCAACCAACCAAATATTCTGTTGTGTCTTTTCATTTCAAAAGACACTACCCAAGATTGAATAAACAAACAAACCCAAAAAAAATCCTAAAGACATTTATGTTTAGGAAGAAATCTAGCAAAAATTCAACCTTACAGAAATATGTTTTTCTAATTTATAAAGTGATGGATTAATGAGAAAATCTTTGATGGTAGTGCATCTTAAAATGCATCACACAGCCTTAAACAGATCTTATTTAATTTTTCTCTTATGAGGGAAGTCTACATGATAATGAAAATGCTTGTTAGTACTATGGATGACTCTATATAATTTTTTACCTCACTTTTTACAGTGAAATTCCCTCTGATATAAGATATCTTCTAGAGAGGCAGTACATGTAGGGGTTAGGAGAGTGGACAGAGAGACAGGCTGCCAGGGTTGCAATATGGGCTTTGACACTTCTTAGCTCTATGACCTTGGGCTAGTCACTCTTTCTGTGTCCCAGTATCTGCCTTTGTCAAATGTGAACAATAATAGAAACTACTTCATAGAATCGTTGTGAAGATTAAGGAGTTAACACATGAAAAGTACCTAGGAAACAGTTCTTTGCCTACACTATTTAATAAATTTTAGCTAAAATTCAATATTTTAAAATTTCATCTCATAAATTCACTTATCCTAGAAAAAGAAGGAAATGCCTGATTGTGTTTGTTCATGGGCTAAATATTAAATTTAACTACTGCTTATCAAAAAATATACAGTGTTTTTTTCCCATATAGTTTCTTTTACTTTGGGCTATCTCTATTCTCTTCAGTGAAAATACTATAAATTCGAAAGGAAATGAAAACTGAGACCCAAATGAGTAACCTACCTGTTTGTTAGCATCACTGATGAATGTGTTAATGGGGGAGAGGAGTCAACTTGTGAAAAAAAGGAAATGCTGTGAGAGTAGGACAGTAAGACAAACCAGGATAAACAGATATATTTCATAATGTCTATACAATTGATAGAATGGAGTTTAAAATTTAATTTTGGGGCCGACCCTGTGGTTCACTCGGGAGAGTGCGGCACTGGGAGTGCAGCGGCGCTGGGAGCACCGAGGCCGCAGGTTCGGATCCTATATAGGGATGGCCCGGTGCGCTTACTGGCTGAGCGTGGTGCGGACGACACCAAGCCAAGGGTTACGATCCCCTTACTGGTCACACACACACACACAAAATAAATAAATAAATAATTTTGCAGTTCCTGGCAGCCAAAGAAAAAAGAAAATCTGATTAGTTAGAATTTTAATAGCAGCCATCAAGAAAAAAATTCCAGTAGCTCAAGAGAATAATTATAGCTTCTGTGAACAGGTAGGTACTACTATAAGCATTCCTACTTTACAAGTGAGAAAACTGATGGAAAAGGGGTTATGAAATTTACTCAAGGCCTCACCTACCAACAAATGGGATTCAGAATTGGGCAGACCAGATCCATGCTTCTGACCACTTTACCACACAGTACTGCTTCAGGTGCACAAAGCACCTTTGTTTGATTGTTTGTTTGTTTTTTAAAATAATTTTACATTTTCACAAGGCCAGAACATACTGGGACAGGTTTCTGTGCTTCTTCTTCTACTCAGGCCTGTGGCTTAAGGCCATAATGTACTTGTTCTTGAGAAAGAGAGAAAAACCTAAAGGACTGAACCACCTGTAAACACCCTGATAGTCATGACCTCAGCTCTCTCTCTTTTACCATAGGAAAAGATCTCAGTGAAAGCACACCAAAAAGAAATACCATGTTTACTTGGGCATCACTTTCTCATCATGTTCCCTGCACATTCCTTTCCTTTCTCTGTGCTTGCAGCCAACCACCCAAAACCTGTGGACTTTCCCCCTGTATATTTGTTAAATCTATACCTTTCCTTTACCTCCACCATCACCCCCTTAGACCATCTTTCACCCAAATCAATGTCATAACCTCCAAACCGGGCTCTCAGAACAAGCACACAAAAGGTAAACCTTCTGAAGAATTTCTTAATTCATCATTTGCTTGAAAAAAAATCTATGGAAAGCCATTTAAAAAAAATTATTTTAAATCACTGAATTCCAGAGGCTTCTGGTCAAGAAGGCAGAATAGATAGTCCCCAGCGTCACTCTCTCCCACAGCTCAACCAGTTTACAAATATTAAAAAGCAACGACAGCCAAGCTGGGGCTGCTAGAGCTCAGGGGAAAAGGAAGAGAGATGTATGGAATTCATGAAGGCAGGAGAAACTACGATGAGAGAAGGAAAGAACCACTCTGACTGTTTCAAGCCCTGGCCACTTCTAGGCTGGAGCTGCTGAGCACACAGAGCAGGAGCCAGCAAAAGCTGCAGCTGTGCCCTTTGGATAGAGTTGCTTGAAGGCTTCATGGGAAAAGAAGGCCTTGGTGGCCCCCAGGCCAGCAAGACCACTTTCAGGGTTCCTGTGGACCCACATAGGAGCAAGGAGCCACAACAACTGAAAAAAAGGAGCTACTCAAAGGCCTCCTTCTCCCACCCTATTCCTTCCCCTTTCCCCCTCTCCCTTCCCCCCAAGTGCTCCACAACAGCATCACAGAATGTAAAAAAAAATAAGTAACATTAATATACAAACTTAAATAAATAAATAAATCATTGAATTCCAAAAAAGCAATATCCTAACATTTCCCAACTCAGGCAATTTTAATTATGTGAAAAGTGTTAATCTGATATACTATTGCAGTCAGGATTAAGTTTAAGATACCAATGTAACCCACATTTGCATCCTAAATAACAAATTCCATAATGGCTTACAAATCTATTTTGGAAATAACCATTTTACCATAAAGAAACAACACATACAAGTGTAAAACAATACCCAGTACTTGTAATTTAAAAATGTAGGAATAAAAAAAAAAATGCCAAAGATTATTTCTACATGATTGCTTCCTTATAGTGGCAGAGAGACTAATTTTACTCAATTAAAAATTATAACTGAAATAGGTATCAACTTTTACCCCTGGTTCCTTTTAAATAGTACAGTCCCTAGTAAAATTTAGAAAAAAATAGACAAGTAGCTTTCCCCTTTTGTTATAGGAAGCCAGACCAAGATGATCAAACAATTAATCAATAAGTCAACCAACTGTTAAAAATCTCTCTTCTCTCAGAGGTAACGTGTGAATTCAAAAGCCTAGTTACTTTCCTGTAATTCAGTCTCACTTCTCTTGACTTCAGCTGTCATGCAGGAAAAACAGACACTCTGAACATCCCTTCCCACTTAAGATGTAAAACATCATTTAGTAGTGACATTTACATAAGGCTCTTGTGGCAACCCAAACATCAGTCCGTATGGCTTTTATGCTGGCTATTCCTTCCACTGGGTGAACTCTCTTACACAATTCAGGCTTCTGCTCAATGGCTATACCCTCACAGGTCTTATAATGACCACCTTTAACAAAATGCTACCCTCATCACTCTCTGACCCCTGGTTTATTTTCTTCATTGCACTTATTACTTCCTGACATATTTGTTTGTTTGATGGTTGCCTCCTCCCACTAGAATATCAGTTTCACCAGAGCAAAGATTTTGTTTTGCAAATCCTGTCTCTAAGTGCCTTGAGAGCTGCTTGACACAGAAGAGGAACTCAATGAATACTTGTTGAATGAATGAATGAAATAAGTCTTTCCTAGACTTAGTCAGTTAAACTCTAGGAAGACAGTCTTTTGAAAATACAATACTACTAATTATTATTATTACTGGCTCTTTTATAGCACCTTTTCCCAGCAGGATAGGGACATGGGTGGTTTATACTCTCACTCCACTAGCATAGAGACTGATGCTTTTCTAGGAAGAACCAGAGGAACAGCATATTCGCATCTCTCATGCTGGCACTGAGGACCTTCTGGGCAATATCACATGGTTCTGCCAATGCTGCATTTCTGTTCCTCTATTTAATATCTATCGTTCCCTGGTGACAAAATAACCTACAAGTATAAATTGACTATAGTTGGTTAAATAAAGATATGGCAATTACTCTGATATTTCTTGTGGGGGCTGCCTGAACTAAAACAGACAACATCACAACCATGTTTTCAGACAAAATGCATTCCTGGTTAACTCCTGGTTCATTCTTGTCACCCCGTTCCAGGACTTAGGACCACAGAGGAGGAAATTTATGAATGAAGATGAACACTCTTACTTGACATATGAGTTGCCAGGCGTCCAGACAGGCTCCACCACTTACCCAGCATTTTGTAGGGAATTCACTTAGAGAAAACTATAAGATCTGACTCCCAATACAGTGCTCTTTCCCCTCTCCCCATCCATACCAACAATAAAAGTTGTTTGTCAATCTGTATGAGTCATAAAGTCACATAAACATGCTGTAGAATATTCTGAAGGTTAAAAAAAAAATCCATGGCTTAAACTACCTACACTGAATAAAAAATATTATTTTGCATTAATGAGTATTACTTATTGGGAATCAGAAGTGGATTTACCACAAAGCTGAAGAAGCAGATGAAGCTTAAGCTTCAGGGCCCTCACTTGAATGAACACCTTCTAAGGCCCTGGGAGAAGCTCCAGCAATGTGTTCACATGACCATGTTTTGTAACTCTTGCAATTGGTTAAAATCCTGTCTCCATTCGGACTACTCCCTCCCTCATGTTCCCCCTGGAGAGGCCATGGCTGTTTTTGGGATTCAGCTAAGGAGAAGCTAAGTTGGAGGTACATTTATTTTGGATTAGCATGATATGGTTATGCGGTTTACTTCTATTTTATAGCATAGTCATTATCAGCATAGAAAGAGCTTCCAGAAACTTCTACTGCCCACTGTGTTGACGCACCCAGCATCATGACTCAGGGACAATGATGACACACTGTTAATAAGTGACATCAATTCAAAGAGCAGTTAAGATTAGTCACTGCACAAAGGAAGTTAAAATGTCCTGAAATATAAATAAGATAGAGATTTTTCCAATTTGATAATGATTCTAAAAATCTAAATGATGTTACCAATAAGGAGTTGCAAAGGTAAACTATCAAAAACAAAAAACAAATTTTGATCCACCAAGTTAGAGACAGAATTACCTTTCTATTCTCTCTATAGGAAACATTACATTAAGTTCTGCTCTGATCTTAATGATTTCTTTCCATCTGCTAACTTTGGGTTTGGATTGTTCTTGTTTTTCTAGTTCTTTAAGGTGAAGTATTCGGTTGTTCACTTGCCATCTTTCCATTCTTCTGAAGTAAGCATTTAATGTGATAAATTTCCCCCTTAGTACTGCTTTTGCAGTATCCCACAGGTTTTGGTATGATGTATCATTGTTTTCGTTAGTTTCAAGCAATTTTTTGATTTCCTGCTTGATTTCTTCTTGGACCCATATGTCATTAAGTAGAACGCTGTTTAATTTCTATGTGTTTGTATAGTTTCCAGAATTTCCTTTGTTATTGATTTCTAATTTTAATCCATTGTGGCCTGAAAAAATACATGGGATAATTCCATTTTTTTTTGAATTTGTTGAGACTTTATTTGTGACCTAACATGTGATCTATCCTGGAGAATGTTCCATGTGCTGATGAGAAGAATGAATGTTCTGAGGTTGTTGGATGGAATGTTCTGTAAATATCTGCCAAGATATTGGTCTAGAGTGTTGTTTAGATCTTGTGTTTCTCCGCTGATTCTTTGCCTAGATGATCTGTCCAATATTGACAGTGGGGTGTTCGGGTCCCCTGCTATTATGGTATTAGTGTCTATTTCCTTCTTTAGGTCTAACAGACTTTGTTTTATAAATCTGGCTGCTCTGACATTGGGTGCATATATATTTATGACTGTTATGTCTTCTTGATGGATCAATCCTTTTATCATTATGTAGTGGCCCTAATTATCTCTTTTTATGGTTTTTAGTTTAAAGTCTATTTTATCAGATATTAAGAATAGCTACTACAGCTTGTTTTTCATTTCTGTTTGCATGGTAAATCTTTTTCCATCCTTTGACTCTTAGTCTATGTGAGTCTTTATAGGTGAGGTGGGTCTCTTGAAGGCAGCATATAGTTGGGTCCTCCTTTGCAGCCTTTATGGAAAATGGCATGAAGATTCCTCAAACAATTGCAGATAGATCTACCATATGACCCAGCTATCCCACTACTGGGAATATACCCAGAGGAATGGAAATCAAGTCGAAGGTATACCTGTTCTCCAGTGTTCATTGCAGCACTATTTACAATAGCTAAGAGTTGGAACCAGCACAAATGTCCATCATCAGATGAGTGGATATGGAAAATGTGGTATATCTACACAATGGAATACTGCTCTGGTATAAAAAAGAATGAAATACTGCCATTTGCAACAACATAGATGGACCTAGAGAGAATTATATTAAGTGAAACTACTCAGGCACAGAAAGAGAAATATCAGATGTTCTCACTTATTTGTGGGAGCTAAAAATAAATAAATAAATACATAAACAACTGGAGGGGGGAGGGAAGAAGACACAACAATCACAATTCCTTGAAGTTGATACGACAAGTGAACAGAAAGGACATTGTTGGGAGGGAGGGGGGAGAGGGAGGAGAGAGGGAAGTCTCGGTAATGGGCCACAATAATCAACCACATTGTATATTGACAAAATAAAAAAAAACTAAAAAAAAAAAAAAAGAAAACATTAAAAAATTGTTGTCATATGAAGAAACAATTTAAGAATATGAAGCCAAAAAAATGTAAGGAAGAAAGTATTATAGGGCATTACAGGCAGTTAAAAGAGATGTTGTATTTCATGATTTTGTGATGTTTGTGGTATTGGCTTCTAAAATTTTGTAATTTGTTGTGATTTCCTTTCCCATTCTAGATAAAGATTTGCATTTGCACCTAATTTTGAATGTATAACTTTGTAATTTTTTCTTTAGAGAGACCCGAACCCTCACCCAAATTGTATAAGCTTCAAAGTGGACTCTCAAAACCTGGACCCACCCCTGTCCCAAGCATGCACTGAATGTGAGTTTCTGTATTTCACAAGTGTCTTCAATCACAGGTCCCAGGGCACAGGAATCCAGATCACAAAGTCCATTCTCCATTTTGCTTAGCATGGCACAATCATGCAATGAATGTATCTTAACATCAGGACAACAGTAAAGAGAATGAGAAGTTGTGATTTTTGAAATTCTTTTCTTCTCTATTACAGAAGGTTTGGCTCAATTAAAATATTTTTAGAAGGAAATGAATACATTACAAATGGATTAGGATTGATGAAATGACTTTTAAGTAATTGTTTGTTTATACAAGAAACATGCCATTCAGTTTTATACTGTGTTGGAGCTGAACCTGAATGAAACCTACGCTGGCCCTCATGAACCTCAGGGGTTTGATAAAAGCCAGAGAGAGCCTGTAACTTCCATCCTTGCTACCAGGAGTGCTTCTGCAGGGTGCCGGCTGGGAGAATCCTAAGAGGCATAGAGTTTTTAAATCTCAAGAATATACAAGCACATTAACGACTAGTGATTATGTGCTAATCAAATGAAACCCATATTCAGTATATCAAAAACCTGTTCATTGCGCAATAATCTATTTACCATAATATACATGTATGGAGGAAATTGCAAATACTTCCTAGAGGCAGGAAGTTTCCAAAATTCACAAATAAAGTTCTTTCTTTCTTCGCATCCTGTCTGGTTGGTTGGCATAAAAATAAACAACTTAAAGAACACCTTGATTTGATATAAAATTAAGGCCATTTAAAAATAGAAATATTAGTAACTTCTACTGAAAATTGAAGAGTTATTTCCTTCCTTGGAATAATAGCTATACAGGTCCATAATCCCTTGAGGTTAGAATTACAGAATTCAAAGAACTTAATTAGTTTACAGATTTTGGAAGGGTAATATGGTGCCTATACCATTTATTATGCAAAGTCTGGGGCAACATCTTACAATCAAACATATTAATATTTCTGCAGTGAAATGTGTGAAGATTCACATAAGTCACAGAAATAAAGATTATAAATAGCCTTAAATCATTTCAAGTCAGGTCTTGACGCCAAATGAATTCAGGTCATGTCAGGCTCTGCCACCACATAAATTAAAAAAAAAAAATTTGGCTTGTGGTTTTTCTGAGTTTTTTGTAATAAGGAATTACAGATTAGGGACTGTGAGCCTATGTTTCCCATATCCCTCTCTATTTCTTTTTACTTTTATAGTAGAAGGATAAATCAGTTGGTGTTTAGTCTCTCAAGGCCTGGATAGTTTTCTTATTCGGGTATGCCCTTCTGTACTAATCCCAGGACTTTTCAAAGTAAATCAGAGCAGAACACAACTGAAGGACTGACTGTCCTCTTGGGGATTGGTAGTGGCTGCTGGGAGCAGCCTCTTTCCCCAAAGTTCTGCCATTAAAAACGAGCTGCCTTTTCAAATGCAGCACAGTGCCACAGAAAGAGAAGAGAAGTGGTCTCACAGAATTTACACACGGGGAAAATCACTGCCAGAAATCATGCTTAGATAGCATACCGGGGCCCATAAATACCGAAGGCTCAAGGAGTGTCTGGACAGAACCCTGTTGAGGATTCTTGCAGCACAAGTGCTGCCACTGAATTACTCAAAACTCAGACTTCAGAGACCAGCAGGGCTCTGGGAGCTGCATGTAAACAACAGCATTTGATGTAAGAAGATCGTAAAGTTATGGAATGGATGCAATCTGGCTACTTAGAACTCTGCTACAAACTGGAACAAATCTTAGCAGGATCAACACATTTTCAAGATAGATAAATGGAGCACAGGACCATTAACTTGAGATGTAGTGAGTGGAAAGAGAGAAAGAGATGAGTGGGGAACCTGTACGGAAGCTTTTAAAAAACCAGACACTGTCACTCCCAGGGGACATTACATTTTACTCTAGGCTAGGACATTCAAGAAAGAGACTTGCTTTATTCTACAATGAAATGCCAAAAATATGATGAGCAATATGAAAATATTGTTATAATAAGCAGTTCTCACTGCTTTTTTTTAAACCTAAGAGCAATTTTTGAGGTGAATACTATTTACTGGAGAGAAAATACCCTACTCCTAAACATCCAGAAACACAGTTAAACCTAATTTTCTGCTTTGCAATTCATTTTCTTCAAAATAATTCTGCCTGAAAAAAGACCATTCTTATCCAAATGATCAATATTTTGATAGTTCTACAAACTTCTGTTAAATATTTCATTGCGGTCAGCTGATCATGTGTATTTTTTCAGTAATGACGTAGAACAATGATTATATTACCCTTTGGTTTTTACTTCCTTCTTTACTGAGTCTGTCAGAAAAATCCTAAAAGCATTAGCTCTCTTGGCCATGGCATCAAAATAATCTACTGTAAGTAAAGCAACATCTTGATATTAAGAACTAACTTATGAGTAGTACCTGAAATACAATTCCCAATTTTAAGCACATAATGCGGTAATTTCCAGGATAACCAGTTTAATATGTTTCTTACCTCTCATGTTTTATTCCTATTCTAGTACAAAAACCTATACTTCGTGAGATTTTATGTATCTGTGCATATTGTTTTATAATGAGACATATCTATATAAGTTTGCCCCATTGATTTGTAAATTTTATTAAAAATATAATGAAGTTTGTTCTCTAGCAGCGAGCTAGCGTCTTGACTGGTACTATTCAAAGCAAATTGTTTTTCATTTCTCATATTATCTTACTGCACATCAATCATCCACAGAGTACTCCGGATTGCAGAGTTCAAGTCAAGGGAGGAAAATATACCTGGGAAGATGAGAATCTGGTCCTAAGTGGGCTATTTTACCAATTGCCAGATTACGGGTAAAATAAATGCACGAGGAATGGCTACATAGGGAATGCTGTTGTTGGTTAAGCCAACAGCCTCCCCCAGCTCCCGGTTGGTGTGCCCTTAGCTATGGACTCATGTCCACATGAGTCTGACTGAGCGCACAGAGAGACGGCAGCTCATGACTTATTGAAGTTCAGGGGCCTTAGCCAAAGGGGCAGCAGTTTGATTCATGGGTAAAAAGCAAGGCAGGAAAAAATGGTTACTGTATTGGATAATGCTTTGTGGCAGCCTAGGCGGGAAGTGCCCTGGGGCTTCTTCGTCCCAAATGACAGGGATGGGAATTGTGACTGAAAGGAGTCCACAGATATTACTATAATTAAGAACAGTTCCATTCTGCATGAGAGAAACTCCTCAAGTTACTCTTGGATCTGTCAAGAGCAAATGAATTTAATTTTGGTAAAATATGGTGACAGAAGTTGAGATAAATCATTATTTTATTAACAGAAATTGTCAATTTAGAGAAATGAATATATTCAAATCTTTGGTCACCTGAATTACCAATTAAACAATTATTTCAATATGAAGATCTAGAGTTTATATCTATAACTCTGTTTTGCCCACCAAAAAATATCCCTGGGGAAATTTAGCATATTTTTAACTGAGGAAACATATTTCAAAGACAGTGTTGTAAGAGGGACCATTGTATGAAAGTAAAATTTGCATTTTAAGTATGTACTAAAACCTGATATTAAAGATTAAGAGAGGTCAAATAAAGTGGAACAATAAAATAAATAAAAATCCTAAAAAATTTTCTTTGCTTACACAAAAACATTCTTCCTTTAAACTTGAAAGATCTTTTTTGAAAACTATAGAAAGAGAACCAAGTTTTAAAAGCAACTGTTCTCTACCATCTGTTTTATATTCCTTTATTTTTAAAATGAAGCTATTAGTGATAATTTCTATTTTGACTGACTTATTAGTGAATAGGCTCTTGGATTTGCAAACCTTTCTTTCTGGAGAAATGTGACAGTATGTGATTTATTGTCCTTAATATTTTTCCCCTTAGTCACTTCTCTGCCTGAAATTCCCAAACCTCATTAGGGGACTTCTTCCAGTTTATGGCAGATGGACAATGACCACAGGATATAAAATGAACAGCTGTCCTCCTCCCCTTTTGTGCCTTTCTCCCTTCAAGTCCTATCCCCATTTCCTCACTTCCAAAATATTTGTATTACTTCATTGTCACTGCACCCCTATCATAAGGGAGACAGGCATCGATTCTCTCCCAATTTGTGGAATGCCATGCCATCTTCCAACCACTTTCAGGTGCTCACCCTGTGCAAGTTTCCTCCCAAGCCCACAGTACAGAACTTTTTCCAGAGCCTTTGTTGGGGGAAACACAAGAAAGACAAATGCAAAATGTGTCAGGCTTTGCCAGGTTCCCTGCCAGGCAGTCTTCCTTTCCCCAGGGCCCACATAACCTATGCATGAGTGCTCATGCCCCACCTATTTTCTAGGAGGACTAATCCCCACCTTCGGCAGCAAGTGCTAGGTGCCTCCTCTCCCCACCCCTAGAAACCTGGAGACTCATCCTTGTTGCTGCGTGGCTCTGACCTTGGTCCCTAGTTCTTAGAATGGCCCCTTCCTTGTTCTCCCTGCAGGGTACAATCCCCCTAACCATCATTGTGACACTGAGCCTAAGGAATGGTACCATGCCTGCTCTTGTTAGTCTCCCACCCAAATGATGAAGTCCTGCCTCTGAACGGCCCTCTTCCCTGGACTTACCAACAATCTTATTTTCACTGTCCTCTGTGGTCTGCATCCCTTAATAAGCAATCCATGTTTACTGCCTTACTTGGTTTCTTCTCACATGTGGACTTTTTTTGCAGCCACCTTTTTGGTAATAAACTTCTTGAAGGCTGAGGCAGTGTCTTAGGTTTCGCTTTCTCCACAGTGGAGGTAGACACATTGTGCTATACGAAGGTACTTCAAAAAGTTCATAAAAAATAGAAGTAAAAGATAATACTAATCTTTCCTTGAGTGTAATGCACATCCTAAAGTTCTCTCTGATAGAAGAGTCCTTGATCAAGAGTTCTGGATTAACTGATAAGGAAATGGAAATTGCTGGCTCAGATTAAGTTCTAATATTGCCCATGGATTTCAGTCAGCATACTCCCCTGCCTTAGAAGTCAAGACTCGGTATAGTATTGAGCACTAATGTAGAACAGCACTAAATTCCTTTCCTAATGTACGGATTTAATTCAATTCAGTTCATATTTATTTAGTTCTAGTTGTGAGCAAAATTCTGCCCTACATACAGAGAGGGACACTAGGACATTCCTTAGCCCTCAGAGAATATCTAAGCTATAAAGAGTGAAAGTGGATGTGCAGAAATTTCCAGTGTATATAAATCAAAGCAAAGTGTAGTTGGTGTCATAAAATAAATTCAGAAGAAGTGAAGGTTCAGAAATATCAGGTGGGAACACTGGGATGAGTTTTTATGGAGCAGTGGTATTTGAGAGAGACCATTTGGTCTATATCAATGATCAATTTTTTCTCATCCTGTAGTTCACTGCTGTATCCTTTCTACTAGAAGAATCCCCAATAAATATTAATAGAAAATATTTATGAATGAATTACTGATATTTATTTTTAAAGCCTCATCAGGTGAATGACGAATTGAGTATTTCAAAAGAAAAAGGGCATAGTATCTACTTTCAAGCTGTGTATTTTAATTCATATAATCTTTTATTTTGTTATGAGTCCTAATCATTCAAAGACACTTGTAATTACCCTCAACAATATTTGCCAGAAGGTCATGCTTAGTAGAATTTTACAGCATTTCAGAATATTCCCTTTTATTACTTAAAATAGGACTTAGGACTTTGGGGTGAGGCAAATTTGAAACACAGTCATGTGCTTCACGAAGATGTTTCAGCCAACATTGGATGGTATACATGACAGTGGTCCCATAAGATTATAACACCATATTTTTACTGTACCTTTTCTATGTTTAGATACACAAATACTTCCTACTATGCTTCAACTATCTACGGTATTTAGTACAGCATACTGTATAGGTTTTTAGCCTAGCAGCAATAGGCTATACCATATAGCCCAGGTGTGTAGCAGGCTATACCATCTAGGTTTGTGTAAGTACACTCTGTGATGTTTGCACAATGACAGAATTGTCTGAGGATGCATTTCTCAGAATGTATCCCCACTGTTAAATGACACATGAAGGTACATATAAAGTTTATTAAAACTAATCTTTTTAAATATACATTCCCTAAAAAGGAATAGGTGAACTCTGGGATGAAGAAGTAGGATACTCTGAATCATAATCAGTTTCACATCTTTATTTACTGAATTTAGATACCATAGAAGTCTTCCATATATAAAGATTTCAGGTTTTTTGTGTGTTAATATAGATCTTTGAAGATCTGAAAAATCAAGTCTTAAATCTTACTTTAATATATTGTATATCCAAGAATATTACACTCAAATAAAACATTTGTTTAGCCTTATAAATCATATGTATTAAATTCATTTTGCCATTAAAATTTCCGAAACTTCTGTTTTTGATTTACATTTGTTTTGAGCTCAGGTCACCAGAGATTTTATTAGTCTCATACTTACAGATTTCCATGTATCAGAAGAGGTTTTCTCTATTTCATAATAAATTTCATAAGGTCTTACTAATTTACCATGGAGACTGACTCTTGAAAAAAAATGAGAATTGTATTTGAAATATATTTCAGTAAGTTCACTCAGGAAATGAGCAATATTTCACACCTAGGTATGGAGGGCTCAATTTCTCCTCCTCCTGAATTACCTGTTCTACATAAGTTGAGAGAGAGTTTCTCTACTGAATCAAGTTCTGAGTAATTAAGATGTTTATGAATTAGCCTCAAAGGAAAAACTAACTGCTTCTCTTAGGCTGAATGAAATATAGTACTTTTTACAAGTGACATTTTGTTCCTTATGTCTATTGAAGAAAAAATAATACCAGATCTCTCCTCTTTTACAAAGTAATCTTTCAGTTCAGCTGAGTACCTCAAACTTTTGTAATTTTCCAGTTTTTATTTTTCAGATGACACTCATAGAAATTAAGTAACTCTCATTTATTTCAGAGGCTCTTTGCACAAGTGGTACAGAAAAAACAATCTCATCTAACAACATCTTCATAGCTTCATATGTAAATGCAAAGCATTTCTGATTTAAGGACTTTCCTCTGTCTTGAGATGATAACAACAAACAAAAAAGCAGTAAAACACAAACAAAAACAACCCAAATCTTTGGGATAGTCATATGTTAAACCAAAGAAAAAAAGTACTAATTCTATAAATTATGAATCAGATAATAGATTCTACTTAGTTTTACAATTGCATAAAAACCAATATACAAATATACATTTCTGTCTACTTACTTCACTAAAAGCATACCTTACTGGGGATTCTTAGTTTCCTTCTGGGTCATTTTTTCCCATTTATTGAGGTCCTCAGATCACTTCCCCCAGACCTTTGCTTGGCATGAAAAGTCTACATCGCACCATTTTAGTACCTGGCTACATACTATTACGGATGTCTCTGTAGTGGTTACTTGTCACTCTGGCAAGAAATACTTATGAGCATCTACTTATTGTGAGTTCCTCGCTAGGGGCTGAGGATACCATAATGGACAAGACAGATTTGCTTCCCAAGCCAAACTATGTGTTCTTCATGGCATCTATTTTTAAATGCTTTATCTTTAATCCTCATTTGGTTAATGAATCCTATTAATCTGAAGAAAGAGCTGGGCTAAATTAAACAAGCATATTATTTTGCTCATTTTGATAAATTCTTGGAAAGTGACTCAATGCACATTTATATCAAGGAAGTGACAAGCCCACCCTTCACACAATTACCCAAATAATTCTTAAGAGTTAATTTCATTATATTTCTTTATTGCTCAAGAGAGAAGGAGGCCATTTTGCAGATCTCTCTTAAATAAGTTAAATAAATAACAAAATAATTTCATTTTAAATAAGTTAAATTAAATGAGTCAAAGCTCCCATTTAGACCCCTATTAAATAAGTTAAAACCCCCAGCTGACACAGAGTAGCTCTCCAGATAGACACAATTTTATCTGACATTGTTCATAGTCACTCCAGTCCAGTCCTTCTGCTCTAGGAGAGCACTCATGTTCTCCTCCAATACCTTACTGTGTTCACTTTGTCTCTTCACCTGGGAAACCTTTCTCTGTATTTTCAAGTGACTCACGTAGTTGGCCTTCAGGGACTTTTCCTGTCTAAGAAGCCTCCCTGCATTGTGCCGCCCTGACGGACCTAGTTAGGCCCTGCTACCACATGGACCTGTATGTATGCCCACCCCTGTTTATAACAATCTGGCATTCTCTAGAAGTCTCATGCTCTGTATGTATCTAGTACCTTCTAACTACACCATTAAGTGCTGTAAAAATGTCCCGTTTTCTCACTTTTTTGTTTTCCCATAGTTAAAGTTAGCTCAAGACAATGCTGGGTCCATAGCAAATATTCAGTGAGATTTTGTTAAATGAATAGTGGATATACAAAGTACCACCAGCATTTCCCCTGGACCCAGGACCCTGCCTAAGAAAACAGAGTATGAAGGCATCTGTAAGATAATGGTTTGCAAGGGTATCATCTCAAATTTTTCCTTCTATCCTAGAGGAAATCTAAAGGGAATGGGTAAATGCCCCTAAGGCTACAACCATAAATTCCACAAGGTGAATCTAATGAATCAAGTGAGAATTGTAGCAAATCGATGCCTTAGCACAGAAAAGAATACAAGATCTTTCATTGGAATGAAGGAGTAAAAAGTTATCCTAAGGATATTTTAGCACACTTTTCAACATGATTTAGCTGTTGATAACATGATAAAGTTCAGCTTGCAGAACTGCATTTTCAGGAGGCTTTAACTTTAAATATCATTTGGTTAAGACAGCCTGTGTATTTATGTATATATGTAGTATGTGTATACACATGCACACACATATATAATATATACACACATAGCTTGTCTATATACACACATTATATGGATACACACAAAGGTACTTCAAAAAGTTCATGGAAAGATTCATGTTATCTTTTAATTCTATTTGAATTCTTCCACAAACTTTTTGAAGTACTCTTGCATACATATATTTTTCAAAGAATTGGGCTGGAGCTGGTGAGCACATGGAGCAGGAGCTAGCAAAAGCTGCAGCTGGGCCCTCTGGATGAAGGTCCTTGGAGGTGGCAGGGGAGAAGAGGGCCCTCGTGGCTCCCAGGCCAGCAAGACCACTAATAGGTTTCCCATGGACCCACATAGGACCAAGGAGCCACAACAACTGAAGAAAAGGAGCCACTCAGAGGCCAGTGAGTCATCACAAGGAACCGGCATATGGCCCATCCCATGGGAAGTGTTTGAAACATGGGTGGTGGCAGGGGGGGCAGGCCCACTGGGAGAACACTGGGGCACAGCAAGGACAGATAACTTGCCCCCCAATCAGTGCAGGACCACTCAGTGGAGACTGGCCAGGAATATAGAACTGCAAGGGGTGCAGTTTTCTGAGGAGACTCAGGCTCAGACCAGAGTTTCTACACAACCCAGGTGTACCAAACCTCATGAGAGCCAGAAGTACCTATAAAGTCAACCATTAAAACCTGAGCTGCACAAAAAGCCTTCCCTAGGGAATTAACAACAAAGCAGTAATTTAGCTCAACCACAGGGTTCAAGTACTGGTCCCCACAGGAAGTTTTCCCATTATAGAAGTAAGCAAAGGACAACAAATTAGTTCCAGTGCAGATTTTAATGGTAGGAACAGCAAATAATCTAACACAGAACTGAAAGAAAAAACAAAATACCCACAGACCAGAGACAAAGTTTGATATTAACTAGTAAAGGTCTCACATCACCAAAGAACATCCATAAAACCTAAAAGGACCAGAAGTCCCCTGGGCTCCCAAGCCAGGGAGGGGGGAGGGCTGGGGGCCTCAGCCATGCCCCCTGACACCCATACATCCCAGTGATGATCAACGAGCTGTCGCAGGAAGTGCCCTGGGCTCTACTGAGCCAGGGAGGTGGGGGGCCTTGGGCCTTGGCCACATCCCTCTGACACCCCCAATCACCAAGCTACTGCAAGAAATGCCTGGGCTCCTGAGCTGGGGTGGTGGGGGGTGAGGGCTTCAGTCACACTTCCCTGACATCTGCACCCAGACCAGCAATGACCAATCCACTGCTGGAAGCCCCCTGGTCTCCCCTGCAGGATTGAGGGGGCTGCCACAGGACTCAAACCTACCCCTCTTCCTTCCTCCTTCTCCTATCCTATTTCCTTCCCCCTTTCACTCTCCCTCTCCCCTCCAACTGCTCCACAACAGCATCATAGAATGTAAAAAAAAAAAAATTGATAAAACTATCTGTTGCTTTTGTAAATAAACAAACAAAAATAATAAAAAAAGGAAGAAGAAAAATACTATTTCTAGAAAGTTCTGCCCACTATACTGTATTCACCATACAACACCATAAACCATACAACTAATGGTTTGCTACTACATTGTTTCTCTGCCACCCTAAGTCTTCTTAGTTCTCAAGAATTTTTTACTCTCAGGATGCAGTAAGTAAATTTCCCTATGAAGTTTCTAAGCAATAAATTGTAGTTTCTTTTACTAAATATTTTCTGTTTCATTCCCAATGACATGTTAAAATTTTACTTTTGCTTCTAAAACTGCAGCCCCAGAAGATTTCTAGATGTATTTTTTTTAGCTATAAACTTGATATCTTTTTCTCTCTTTCTCTCTCTTCCTCTCCTCCTTGTCTTCTACCTGTCTCTTTTTAAACCCATCAATTCTATTACTCTTCCAGTCTTCTAACCCAGGATTCAAATCCATCTTTAAATAACACAAGCTGGCCCGGTGGGCTGCAGCTCTCTGGCTTGTGGGGAAACCAAGAATTCTTGCTAAGTCACATGTTTGGGTCTCGTCCTAAGACCTTTTGCCTGGTACTTATTCTGGGTTTAGAGTGTTGAGTACCAAACACTGCACTCTCTGATTAACTTCCCTTCTTGGTCCTTTTCAACAGCTCTATTATAATTGGTGCCATCGAAAGACAAGGAAATAGAGGACCTATGCCAGGTTAGCAATATGCTCTTCACTATTCACAAAAAAGACCTTTCTTTTTCTTCTAATGAAGGATAATTTAATTGATGCTGGATCCCTCCTCCCTTGAATAAAGTGCAAGTACTAGTAGAATTGCAAGACATTTTAAAGAGGATTCTCTTGTGTTCTTTGATTGCTTAAAGATAATATCTGAAATTAATGTTCATTGCTCTAACAAAAAGTAAAAATAAACAAACACTTAGCATGCAGATAAATTGGTAACCATTATTCAGCTTATTTTTATAAGTTAATATAATAATGAATCTAAACACATTTGTTCTAGTTAAGAACCTCTAAATTACCTGCCATGCCACAGCTTTAAAAATTTGTTTTTGTAACCCCACAACTTTAAGAAAATAAACTTACTTTATTCTTATTATAAAAGTATTAAATGTGCATTATAGAGAAGTTAGAATACACTTGCTAATAGATCATAGAAAACTCTCTCATAAAAAAAATCTATTATTTTTGTTTTTGCTAACACTTTTCTTATGGCCACATATGGATTTCTGAATTGTTGGTGCATTGTTTTAGGCAATAATATCAATGTGAGAATAAAATAACCCAAGCTGTAATCAGGCAGTTTCACATGATGTCCACACAAGCTGAAGCGAGGCCCATTGATGATAAAGTGACAACTAAGTGACTTGAAGAAAACTGCTCTTAAACGAAATCAACCACAGTGGGCTCTCGGATGTAGGACACTGACTTTCAGTGTGGAGTAGAAGGCTACTGAGGGAAACAGTCTTTTCACTAGTCATGGATCTCAGAGGTACAAGGGTGAATATGGTAGATATTGGAGCATACTGTTCCGGGGTGTGGCTGCCACACTCCAGCAATTCTCATGCCACAGAAAGAGGCCAGGAAAAGGGGTTTCCTTGGTATGGGACCAGATCAATAAAGCTAGGACTCATCTTGAAGACAATTTCTTTCTTTCCTTACAACATCCCCTTTGGAAATTTGTATAAGTCATTTATTAATATATATCATTGAAAATTAAAATGGAAAGTAATAGAATAGACAGCAGAACTGCAAACACTTGATCAGAAGGCACCTTATCTTACTGAATGTTTTGTATAGAAACTTTTAGCTCAAACACAACAGCACTTAAAAGAAATATTGTCAGATACAGTAATTTTTTCATTATCAATGTCTGAATTAAACATAGATTATTTATGTCAAACACGAAGCCTTAATTGGTTTCTTTCAAGCCACCAATAATTGTCTCTCTCACTACCAGTTAGTCAGAGCTCAGGAAATTGAATAGATTTCAATCTTGGTCTGAGCAAAACATAACTGGTAAGGTAATTCTGTTGTAATAGAATAACTCAATGCACTCAAAATCCGTATGTAAATCATTTCCAGATGTTTAGGATTATCTGTAGCATTTTTAATACTCTTCGCTGCTGGAGAGAAGTGAGAACAGAATGTAGCATTTAAAAATATTTATTTCACTTTTAAAATGTTTTAAATTATTTACTGCAAAGTTAAGACTTACTCTTCTCTAAATCTAAAAGCATTTGGCACTGTCATCCTGACTGCACACGATGATTAAAATAGACATTCCCAAGTTAAATTGCTCTAATTGCTAAAACACTTACCAATGGAAAATTGGAGGACAGAGGCTGTTGTTGTATTAAGGCCTGTGGTAATCTAGAAAAAGGAATATACAAAAATAAGACAAGATAGAAAGGGAGCAGAAAGATGTTGGTGGGGAGCTGGGTAAGCGGGGGGTGTCAAGGAGTGAAAGAGGAAAGAAAGGATCCATTAAGAGAGGTTTTAATTATCCAGTTACTTCATTTTTACCAATACATCTGAACACAAATATATTTCTTGTTACCCTGTGGAGAACAATGCTGTGAGATCTTCACTTAGGCGTGAATAGCACATTTCTAAAGGTCCTGTTGAAGACTGGTTTTAGTGGAACCTTCCACTGTGAGGGCATTTAACTCAGCCCCTCCCCACCCATGCCACCACCTCCCTTCTATCCTAGCGCATCCACAGATCTGGGAACCTAAAGAAGGTCATAAAAAGGCTACCAAACAAAAACTTGGAAGTAAATTAAGAGCAAATGAGTGGAATAAGATTATTTTGAAAAGGAAATAGAACTACAACAGCTAAAGGGTGCAAGACATCTTTGGGGGTTATGAAAATGTTCTAAAATGAATTGTGATAATGATTACATAGCTTCGTGAATAAACTAAAAGCCTTGAATTGTACACTTTAAATTAATGAATCATCGAATCTCAATAAAACTGTTTAAGAAAAAAATAAAATTATGGACCTAGAAATATCCTTCCAACACATTTCTGCTACTTTTCCTTAGTTTCATGAGGAAGAATGCTTAATTTTTCTCCTTCTGAAGGAGAAATGGTATCTTATTTAATTTTATTTTTCAAGTTTCATTTGTCTATTCTTTGGAGCAGTGGCTTTGACCCATACCAGCTCAAATGAGAGGAGAATTAAGGTTCTCATTTTGTTGGGTTCCCGAGCTCCATATGCAAAAATATGGAATGCTTCGTATGACTCCACCCTATAAAATAGAAAGTGTATAACTATGTTTTCATTGATGCAGAAGCAGTAGGCTGTCTTCTTTTGCTTCTTCCAAGTCTTAACGACATCTTTAGTCATATCCCTGCACTTTGTTAGTTGCCATGTGACAGAGTCAACTGCAGAAGGGTCAGGTGTCCTACAGTTCATAATTGCTGTGGGAAAAACGTGAGCAAGACCCTTGGCTCTGCCAGAATTCAGTTGAGATGTGAACATGAAAAGATTGGATGTGTGCGAATATTAAAAGATCTACAACATGATTTGGATAGATGCCTGAACACATGCTTTAAATCCATGCCTTTACAATTCAATGAAGAAGCAAGAAAGGTAATATAGAGGACAAGAGAGACATTTTATAAGCTGTCCAGCTAAAAGTATCAGTGACATCTCCTAAAGTATTTAACCACAGTAAAAACCACTGGTGTCAGAAGATGACAAAGGAAATTCTCTGTATTTAATTTGAATCCCTCATTATCACAGATTATCTTCTAAACGACAACTGGCCCACCATGCCCATAACTTTATTTTTTGCCTCCTTATCCCCACCAGTCATCAGTGAAAACTACAGCAATAAAATTTTCTCTAAAATAAATATTTTTTTTCCAGATCTTTTAGAGTAAACTTAACTATTTATCCTCACATATTCCCACTTGGATAATTTGTTCTTAAAATCGAAAGAAGTATAAAACCAGTAGAGAAAATTTTTTAATTTTCACATAAATTGAATGGAACGCTCTTTTTTCCTTCGGTTTTATGTAACTGAATAGATTCCCAGATGAATCATGAAACACTTCTGAAAATAGGTTCTTTGAAACAATGGCATTATATAAGTTAAAAGCACCATGGCTATTGCTACCACTAGTGCACTGAATATACTAGAGAGTCTCAGGTACTTATCCCGGTGGTGTAACGAACGGTGCTGGGATCACTCATGTGGTCGAGTTCCACAGCTGTGACCTCTGCCAGCAAACGACAAGTTACATGACATACAAATTCAAATTACATGTGCTAACTGAGGGTGACCCTACACGTTGATTTGTCATTGATTCTACATTTTTTCTTCACCAGGGAAGCTAAGGACTGATGGGATGGTTGACTCTCATTTCTTTACCTTTACCCATTTATTTCATTAGTAAAATTCTCAGAAATTTTACTAATAAAAGAAAGAATAGAAAATATGAAGAGAGAAAAATAACAAGAAGCACTGCCTATAATATTTATTCATCTATATTTACCATTGGGTATTATAAATTATTTATTAATCTTGAATTCAAACATGTAATTCTTCTCTGCAAAGTTATTAAGCCTTTACATCTGACATTCTGAAAACAAAAGAGACTCTTAAAGGATCTGAAGAATTCATTATAGGCTCAGGTTGTTCATTCTGCACCTCCTCCTTGCAAATTTTTATTGGGTTTGATATTGTTTTAGCCCAAACTCACTCCTTTTTATTTTTATTTTTCTAATTGAAACATGATTGATTGTACATCTCTGTAGGGTTCTGCAGTGAATATCAATACCTGTGTGCAATATGTGATGCTCAACCCAAACTCACTCTAACTAAAAAGCATTTCCAAATATGTGAGAAAAATTCACCAAATAATTTCTTTTTGAAAGTGGAGGGTAACATTATGCATTTCATTTTAAATTCTGAGAGCACATTTTCTCTTAAAGGAGTGGGTGAATGAATTCTCTTTGCCTTAATTTTATACTAGCAAAGTGAATAAAGTTCAGTGTTACCACCTGCAATTTGGAGGATTCACTGGGTTACACAAAGCATGTGTGGGCTGCATAGCACAGTAGAAGTAGAAACACAAACTCACGGTGTGCCAATCTGATGGACTTCAGCTTTTATTAAAATGAAATGGCTATTTAACTAAATTCACAAAATGGAGATGCTCTTTTTGGCATTTTAAAAGATAAAACATTAGCCCACTCAGGTTCTTTGCCTGTTGTTCTTTGTTTTACAACTTCAATAAGAATTGGATTTATCAAAAATGGGATGACATATTATTTAAAAGTGGTGTTTGATAGCTTACTTTCGTCAGTTCTCATGCACAACATTTTGACTGGATTCAGTTTTGAAGTACCATGCAAATGTTTTAGTAATATTACCTTAGTAAACACAATGTTAACTGACAATTTAATTCCTCACTTGTCATTTGATTGACCTGTCTTCTATAACCACAGTTTGGATACGATATTTTTGCTTCTGGGACACTAATACAGTAAAAAACGATTAAAAATTAGAAGTTGCTACTGTAAAATGTAGATGTCATCCTCATTATTCTCAATCTATTTTCATTCTATTCTTTTTCAATCTACAGTACAAATTCATCTTAGAAAAATACTTATAATATAAAACTGCATACTGTTTTTGATTTCTCAGATAAAGGTAATTATTTTGAATATTTTCTTCTTTAATTGAAAGGCTAATCTCATATTAATTGCATTATACAATTCAAAACTAGCCTACTGGGTATATTAACTCTGATGCTAAATAAACTAGGATATAGTGAAACAATCAGGATTAAATATCCATGGGATCAAATAAACTAGATGCTTCAGGTTTTATGCAATTCAAATATGAATTTTTATAGAAAATATCTATATTCTTACTAGCCAGTAAAAACAAAAAGAATTTGCCAAGCATTTCTAGAAATATTACTGAATGAGGGCACTTTCTAAAACAGGCATTTATTCTAAGCTCAATTAACTACGGTAAAAATTTAATTTTAAGGTTTATAGATAATTAATTCAGTCACAGTACATTATTTAAAATGCACTAGCAAATCTATTTTTTCAAGAAGAATTTCACTGCCAGAGTCACATTTGTCTTCAGGAATATTGTAACACCTTGTGAGACTTGAATTATGAGCACCTATTATTTTAATTTGCATCCAATTAATTCTGTTTGTGTTCTAATTTCAACAAAAACTCTTCAATTCATCAATGTTCCAAAGCTTGCATCTTTAATAAATTAAATGTATCTATCGCCATGAAAGGGGTATTCAAGCAGCATAAAATAAGAACCATGTTACAAAAATTAATTGGCTTTCCCATTTTGATAACTAAATCTTCTTTTAATTGCCTATCTAGGTTTCTTTCCTCCTTTACTTTGGAAGCCAGTCTTTTGGTAACTTTTAGTTAATGATTTAAAAATACAATGTATGACATAGGGGTGAGAAATACAGCCTGTTACTAAAATCCCCATGAAAAGGAAGATGTGGGAGAAAAAGGAACAAGCGTTGAAGCCCAAGTTGAAAAGCAGAAAAGCAAAGCACATTAGGGGCAAAGGAATTGAGCCAGGATATAATATAATGATTGCTTTTATACCTTTTTTCAGGAATGTGTAATGAATGTAGTCTTCATGCCAGAAAGAAGTACCAAGTAACAACAAAAGCCTCATTAGCCACGTGCTGATGGCCAGTGGTTTCACTGCTTTTCAATTTAGAATGCTCATGTTTCATTTTACGTATGATTTGGCAAGCAAGTCTAATCAGTCTAACTTATAGGAAAGAAACCTGCTCCAGAGTAATTTGGCATAAGCCAAAATTTTTTAAAAAGTAGTTTATTCAGTATGCTCTTTGACTTAAAAAAAAAATCCATCAAAGTTCCCTCTGTGGTTAGAAACCAAAATTTAAAAATAAAGTGATAAAATTTAATATCTAACATTTTTGGCTTACAAGGAGAAAATAAGGACAATTTTAAGAGCATGGCTTTATACAAGAACTTAGAAAGTCATAAATTGTTTAGACATGATATATAGGTGTGGACATATATATAACATATATAGTGTCATACCTATATCTTTAAAAAGCTGTCTAATCATAGTGATGCACCATGTTTAATGAGATCTACTGATGCTGCCAATTTTATTACTGAATTCTTCATTTTTATATTTGAAAACAGACCATAAAATCACCCCTCCAAATTTTGAGATATTTGTAATAGGACTCATAATATGAAAAATACTTTGAATTTTCATCTGAACTATATGAGCATAAGGTCACCTTTTGCTGACATAAAGCCCAGTAAACACTATAATGGAATAATGGATATAAATAGCATATACTTACCAATTCTCGTAGACCATATGGCTCACAGAAGGTGACGGCATTGCCATGCATGATCGCACCACACTGTTCTCCAGTCTCACAGTTGCTACATTCAACCCTGCGGGAACACAGAACGCATTCCCAGTCTGAGAACTAAGTAGCACAACGTGGTTTTTCTTACTTTGCTCAGGTAAGAAAAGATGTAATAGTTACTGTTATTCAGCTTAAATCACCATTTTGATGAAGGTAATGGTGTTTTGTATTACGGCAAGGTTAAGAAGAGCTGAAACCAGGAAGACTTGAATGTAAATCCCAATTCTTTCAGATACTTGTTGTGGTGGGCAAGTTACTTAACTTCCCAAAGTATCAGTTTCCTCCCTGTGAAATGAGGGTAACAATACTGACCTAAATCTCACATAGTTACTGTGAGGATTAAATGAGAGAGTATGTAAAACACAGAGTACAGAATCAGTCTCATAGAAGGTACTTAATAATGGAAGATGGTATTATTATTGATAACCATACATAATATATGTTATGCCCAATGCAAGGAGTTTGCAAGTACTAAAAATAAGCAAAGTAATTCCCACTTATACAGTGAACTGAAAAACTATATCTCTGAAATAAAAAAGAAGTTTTACAAATTTTAAACCTTTTTCTTTTGAGTTACAGTCAGTGTAAATGATTAAAATAACTGTTACCCCCAAAATTTACATGTATAAATTCCACCATGCTAAAAATAATTCAATCAAATTATTTTAAAACTACATATTAGTATGAAATACGCACAAATTCTAATTCAAGCAAATTTTGGATACTGAGTTACTGTTAACCTTGCAAGTAATTTAACTAGCTGCTTTCTTTATTATTGTAAAATAAAGTGATTAGTAAAAACTTACAACAGGGTCTCAAAAACAAATTTATTCACATCTAGCTTGCAGAAGTTGAAGGTATGTATATTCTGGATTTGACTTTGTATATTTGCGGTAACATTTACACGCTCTGCATTGTGACATTTCAACCTACAATCATTACATACCTGAAAGGTAGAAAGAAAGATCTTTGTTTCCCCTGTCTGCACCTCAAATCACATGAGAGCTGTATTTCATGCAGAAAGAACATTTTCAAAGACTTTTACATTCCAGGTGCCAAACATTGTGGAAAGGGTACTATGCCCTTTGTTTTGGAGATCATTGTATTATGCCCTTTAAGCTGTTTGCTAATTTCAGACAGAGGGAGTCAGGACTCCCATCCAAGGGGGAAGAAGACAAAAGTGTAAAGGGACAAGGTAGTCTATAAAGCCAAGAGGTAGAAGCACAGTGAGTAATCAAAAACTTGGCAATAAATGTAAGTATGTTTTTTGTATGAGTATGTTTACTGCATGGAGATAATGATTGGTATTATCCTAATCTTTTGAGCTGTGTTCCACACACTGAGACCAAGAATTTCAAGAATCTTTAATTTTTAGATAAAAAAACAAAAGAATTTTTGATATGGAATTTAAAATGTTAGTATTTCATAGCATCACAGTTCTTACTAGCAGATTTAAATCTCCTCTTGATTACTGTGAAGGATGATTCTAATAAAATGCCCTTGACCTTGGAAGAGGCATAGTAGTAGCTTCACAAGGACAACAATCCTGTCTCTTGTTCATCATTTATAGCATGTTTATTTATGGTATTTGTATTCTATAAATATTTGTTGAATGAATAAATGAATATAAGACAATTTTGTAAATACAACTATTATTAAGGTTTGAGGTCTAAAGAACTTAGAATAGTGCTTGGCACATAATAAGCATGATATAAGTGTTAGCTGTTATTATTATGATGAATTTCTCATGGATTTCCACTATTTTCATCTGCTCCAGAATTGTTATATTAGGTTTTATTTCTTCCCACATAGAACCTATTATGTGAACTTTTTACTACTATTTTTCTAATTCTTTAAACTATGATTAAAGTACAGAGAAGTAGCCAAAAAATTACAGTGGGCTTCTTACTTTAGTGATAGATGAGAATTATTTGGCTTCCAAGTCATTGTGAAATGGCTTGAAAGAAACATCAACTTTGACAGGAAAACAATTAAAAATGTTTAAACCTCCCAATGGCTATCTGCCATTTGCCTCCAGAGCCTCTAAACTAAAAGTGTCACTGTTGGTGTGAAATCTGAGGCCTGCTGTTTAATTTCTACAGCAATCATTCTATCTATAAATACTGATCAGCAGTACCCAAATTAATACATCAGAAAAACAATATCTACATAAAATATATGTAATATCTATATAAAATATACAAGTATGTATATAAAATATTTGTATTACAGGTCCCCTCCTCCCATAGTTTTGATTAAATAGGATTTAGGTGGAACCTGCATATCTGTATATTGTTTAAAGGTGATTCTGATGCAGATGGCCTAGAGCCTGGAATCAGAGAACCAGTGAATAGATAATAGATGCTTGATGCGTTTGGAGAATCACATTATTTTGTAGAATAACAGGGGTTCAAGAAACAACAAACACAAGAAACAAACAAACAAATATGGTTCTTCTCCCCATTTGGCTCAACAACCCCTCCAGACTTTCTCTTCTTCATTGTGCTTTTTATCTCCATAAATTTAAAATAAAATTAAAAAAGGCATTAGTACTCTGTTGAAAAAACTTAAAGATTATAATTATCAGACATTACCCACTGGGTTGCTGCTACTTGGAGGAACAATGGCTTCACCAAGGACTGAGGGGACAAATCTGCCAGCTTCCTGCCAAGGTCTTTTAAATGTCCTTTGCTTGAATTTCTCACAGTCTGACTGGTTTGTCAACATAATTTATTTTAATTTACTCTGAATGTCCATCCCTCTAGGTGGTCAAATCCAACCCTCTCTTAGCTGCCCGTGGTGTTATTGATTCATTCATCATTTATTAATACATTCTTGAACTTAACAAACTTATGTCAAAGACCTACAGGCACTGTGCTAAGCTTTAGTGATACAAAGACCAATAAAGCACTGTCATTTTCTTCCAGGAACTTACATTCCAGATGGAAAGGCAGAGAAGTAAACAATCACAATAGAGGGTACCAATGCAATGACAGCTATTTATTACATTCTATTATTGCCAGCCAGATATTCTAATGCCCATCTAAATGTCTCAACCTCTCTCTATGACAGTTGTCAGTGTCCTCATTTTACTAATAAGGAAGTTGAGCTTCAGAGGGGTAAAGCATTTGCTCAAGGTCACACAGCTGTGAAGTTAGAAGAGTTGCAATTTGGACCCAGAGCTTGCTAATTCCAACACCCATGGCATTTTTCATTGCTCCTTGCTCCTTATAACAGGACTATGCACTAGTTATGATGGTACCTAACCTAGACTGGGGAGGTAAGGGAAATCTTCCAAAGGTGGTGTCCCCAGAACTGGTTCTGAATGAGGAATGGGAGTTACTGAAGCAAGGAAGAAAGTTGAATATGTGATAGGGCACAGAGAATGCAGAAACTATAATACACAAGCTGAGCTGTTAGTTCAGTGGGTCAGTATGGCTGGAACCATACTGGTGCATGCAGGAGGATGACAAAGGATGGGGCTAGAAAGTGGAAATCAGTTCACAGAAGGCTTTTTGATAGGTACTGTCGTAGGTGCTCTATAATGCCTCAATTAATTAATATAAGACCCTCTCCCTCTATTTTTATCCCCATTTAGAACATCATTAAACTGAGATTTAATGATATTATTGTCCAAGGTTACATAGCCAGTAAATTATATATCTGGGATTCAAACTCCTGTTATTCTGTTTACAAAGTCATACTGCAAATCCAACTAAAAGTTAGTCTAGCAAATGATGGATTGGAGGTAGAAAAGATTGGGGGCTATTGATGTAACCCAAGTAAGATACAATAGTGACTTGAAATAAGGTGGGATAAAGAAAAGGTGACACACTCTAGAGTACTACTGCTCAATAAAAATGTAATGTGAGCCACGTACATAATTTTCAACTTTCTAATGGCCACATTAAAAATAGAAACAGATAAATTAATTGTAGTAATGTTTTACTTAACTCAATATGTTCAAATTATCTTTTCACATGTAATTAATATAAAATTATTAATAGCATAGTTTATATTCTTTTTTCATATGAAGTCTTCAAATCGTGGGGTGTATTCTACACTTATAGCACATCTCAATTCAGACCAGCCACATTTCAAGAGCTCAACAGCCACATGTGACTAGTATCTACCATATTGGACAGCATGACTCCAGAGAATTACAGGACTTGGAAACTGATGGCTTTCTGGTTATGTTGACAATTGGAGATGACTAGCTGAACTTTCAGAACTTCAGAGAAAGAGGATTGTGACTGACATGACAGTTTAGGATGTGGTTGAAATTACGGGAGTGCACATTTTTAGGGGTCAAAGAGAGGGGAGGGTATACAAAGCAAGAAGAGAAGAGGTCCAAGAATGGATCCCTGGGTAACAATCAAATTGCTCTTAGTCTGGTTTCTGAAAAGCTCTAACCATCATCACGACCCTTCAGTGTGTATCAGCTCAAGCCATACCCACTTACTTTTCCAAGATTACTGGCAGTGGAGTTTATTTCTATTCATATTCCTAACCAACCTGTGCTGCCCATCAAAGTGACTTTCCTGATGGTGAATCTATAACATGACCTTCCTAATATTTTTTACATCATTAAAGTTAAGCATTGTATAACTACACATATGAACACCATTATAATAAAGGGAAAGATAAATCCTCATTTCGTCATGAACACAATGATCCTGACGGAGACCAGATAAGACAGTACAAAGAGCAACTGGTGCTCACGGCTTCCCAGAAGAGAACAGTGATCCATGCCGGAAAGGTAAGGTGAATTTTAAAAACCTACAGATGTGAATAAACATACAAATTCCAAGAAAAGTGTCTTCTGGTTTACCCCAGAATTTAAAACAATACTTCAGTGCCTAAGTGCTCTTTCAGTCCTGTCCTCCTCACTTTCTCTGGATGCCCCCATGTCAAACAACTTAACTTGGTTGAGTGGAGTTAGGTGTTTAACCCCAAAGGGGGTTCTCTGTGAAAATCCCTAGTAATCTAAAATTCTACTCTTCCTTTATGGAAAAGGTTTATGAGCTCTAGAACTTGGGTTCAATTTGCTGGATGATGAGTGGTCTAATTTTCTTTAGACTCAGAGCAAAAACAAAACAAAATAAAAAATGCTGCTGTTTGTTGCTGACATTGAAATCTGTGGCTTCACAATTAATTTCTTCTCTTTTTTCATTCTCTCAGGAAAATGATGGGCTTTGTAAAGTTAGGTAACATATTCTTCAGAGATTAGTAGAAAGAAGGAAGTTTTAAATAATTCCAGTTAAACAGACTTTTGTTTTTCAGTTTAAAAAGGAATGTGACCTCCCAAGCTAAGGATTAGAAATGAATTTCATCTCTGCCTCATAGTAAGAGCAATGCTGAATGTTTCTCTAATCTAAGAAAACCTCCTCCTTTTCTTCTATTTTCCAATATAAAAAACAGAATCTAAAAATCTGACAAACACATGGCATATCATATAAATTGCCCACCTCTAAATATATTCTGCCATGAACAATATGATTAAAAGACATTTTAAGGGAAAACGCTAGCAACCCTCAAAGACCACGAAAGGCTGAATTTATTAAACCCTCTCTGAACCTATTTATCACATGATTAGTTTCCACATAAAGCTTATCTATTACTCAAGTTCACAGATCATCAGGTTAGAGGGGACCTAAAATATCACTGCCTCTCAACACCCCCTCATTTTACAAATGATGAAACTGGACTAGAATTCAGATTCCATGACTCTTTGTCCAATATTCTTCCCAATCCACCCTAATGACCCCAGTAAAAGAATTCCCATTCTATCAAAACATGTGCATTTCAAAGAATGTTTTTCTTTTTTACTGCCAAATTTATCTTGAAAATCTACAATGATTTTTCTTAAAAATTGTTTTTCATTTATAGGATAAAAGGACTTCGTTTTGCTAATAAAAACGTACAAAAATAAGAGAAATGATGTGGACTTCATAGAAAACATTAAAGTGAATTCGCTGGACTGAGGTATACATAACAATCCGATTCAATACTCCTTTGGCTATATACATCCTTAGATAATTCATCACAAACTATTTTAAACGTACACTATTTTTTTTTGTTTTTGTTTTTACTAATAAAAACATAAAAGAATCAATAAATTTAAAGGCTGGTACTTGCTGACCAACAAAACTAGGGTCAAACCATAAACATAAAAGAAAAGAAATGCTTTGAATTAGGGTTTCATTTTTCACTGTAACAAGCTCCTTGGCAGTTTGCAAGCTTGTTATTTTGGTGTCATTTCTCTATTTTTGTTTATTATTATTCAGGTAGATGTTTTTGTCTTGGGACAAAGAGTTATATGTGATGTTCATTTGAGCAGTAGAGAGTACACTTCTGAAGGTATAATTAAGCTTTTTATCCTGATTTTAAAATTATCAGCCATGAAAATATGCCCAACCACCAACTCAGTAGGCACAGAGGAACCTGAAGTGACATATCCCTGGAGTCTGGGGTCTCCACATACTTCAGTGACTCAGAAAAGCTTTCAGGATGCAGGAAAGAGGAGGATTAATGAGAAAATTAGGGTCCTTTGCACAACTGGAGATTTATGAATGGTTGGTGGTGACATCATCCTGATAACAATAAATAAATAATTGAAATATTATTTTCTCAAGAGCAGTCTAATGACATGACTCATTCTTCTTTTTAGATCAGAGTGAAATCATGCAGTCTTTAATCAGGCACTCTGCTGAAACAAGTTAATCACCTGGAAACTCACTGACAACCAGTTATCATCAAATTCTCATTTGAGATACATGCCATTTGTCCCCAAGACAGAGGACATCATATTATATATTCATAATTTATTGCCTCTGAAGGGGTCAGTGTCTGATGCTCAGCCCCACAAGAAGCAATCAGGCATTCTATGAGCCTGCATTTCTGAGCCATATTTACCAGCATTTCTGAATGGAGATATTTAAATACTTTTAACAACATTTGTTCTGATTAATAAAAAGTTCTTTAAAAATGGGGAGGGTGGGGGAGAAAAATTTCTTGTAATTTCCTAACCTAAGGATAACGTGTCTCTGCCTCCAGGTACAGATCACAGTGTGTGTGCTGACAAAATCTGACATGTGAGCTTCCATAGTGGGGCCAGATGAAGGACTGGTGAATCCACCAAAGTAAACGAGACTCCGCAGGGCATTTTGTAGCTGGGCAGCCAGCTGACTTCTTCAGAGATGCCAGAGCTCCTTGTACCTTCCATTCAAACCTCAACAACCAGAAAACCCAACTTTTGACCATATTTTATGATAAAGAGATTATGTTATATAATAAAGAGGGCATGACTATTTATTTGTAAGCAGTTTACATGATCATTTTCAAAAAGTGAAAGATCAAGCTTTTAAAAAAATAAATTTCAAAAAATCCTATTCTCTTTGTAAATGTAGAAACAGCAAGGAAAGTTCACCTTATAAAACTGAGAATAATATCACCTTCAACTATGTCTTGCCTTTTTCCTAAGGAGCTAACACATGCTTTAAACGTGAAAATGACAGCCTCCATTTATAGCTCATTCTTTTTCATTACTTCTCACTAAGGAAGGTACGAACACTGTTCTTATTTCACTAGGGAGTTTTAAAATTTGCTCTTCTTCATTAACAGGTACAAGGATAAATGTTATATGGATAAAAATCACCCCCGTAAAATCCTACTACTGCACACAATATTCTGACCACCTACTATGGTGATTCCGCTACATGCTGCTTAAAGAAATATTTTCTCACTTGTTTCAACTGTACTTGACATTTAATTCCATTGAGTGAGCTCTTGTTTCTGTCATCTAAAACAGAGATGAAAGAAGAAAGTAATAAGCCTCCAGATTCACACCTTATTTTATTAGTGGGACACCTCCTGGTTAACCTTTCTATTGTAAATGAAGCTTCCCCCCAGAGCAATTACATCATGGCAAGAAAAGAGAAAGGAAGTTGGAGAAGAGTTTTGTAATGAGAGAAAAGAGTTATTAACAAAAGAGAAGAGAGTGAGAAATAGTGGAAAGAGGTGAAGAAATCAAGAGGGAGGAAATAAGAGAAAAAGCAGAGAAAACTGCATATAAGATTAGAATACTAGACCATTAATTCCAAAAATCAAATTATAATTCCACAACACCAAAATACACCGATATACTAGAGAGTCTGTCAAGGGTACATCATGAGAGAAAACATTTATTTTGCCTGACGTTTCTCATCTATTCATAATACCCCATAGTCATTTGCTCTTGAAAAAATGTAAAGTTTATGCTCCCCTTCCACCAGCACCGTCTGCCAGGCTTACTGCCCACGGGCCTGCTGGACATTGAGCAAAGTGGATATCCTTTTATCCAATTTCTTTGTTATTCGTTCATGAGTCTTATTTCTTTCTGATTTACCTGGAAACTCCACTTCATCGTGGTTCTCACACTTGACTCCTAAATGGTGGAGTCCCCTTTATTTTTGTTATTTAGGGTGGTGGCTCTAAGACACTAATAAACTACAAAGTGGTTTTATTGCTCACTGGACTTTTTTCTTTTACGGGCTAAGCCATCACTGAACAAATCTCCAGCTAGAATAACTCACACCCCCACCCTAAAATTTCAGTATTTTTATATTCTTTGTTCAGACAGAGACAATTATTTTTCTCAAAAGAAATAAACTCTAATAAGCTAAATCACCAATCTGTTTGCTCCATTTCATTTTTTTAATTTTTATTTTTATTAGCATATTCATTGTCACAAATCATACTTATTCTTTGTGCCCCTTATCCAATCTATCCCCTCCCCCCTCCTCCTTTCCCTCCCCCTCCCCCTCTAATAACCATAGATTTGTTCTCTCCGTCTGATAGATTAACTGTTCTTCTGTTGGTTAATTGCCTAGATGGTCCTTCCAGTACTGAGACAGGCATGATCAAGTCCTCCCCTATTATCGTAAATCAGATGCTTCTTCTATTACTCTGGAGTGTGCTTTGTGGAGAGAGAGGACCTCTTCTTTTTTTTTGGTTTCCGCTGGTGCCTCTCTTTGTGTCAATGCAGTTGAGAGTCTGACATGCCATCTGCATGGTGCTGTGACTGCTGCTATAGAGACTAGCCGCTTTTGTGGCAGCCATGGCAATTGTGGTGGCTAAGGTGGGCTACCTGCATGAAAATGGTGTTTTTGGTGTGCTCTTTATCTGGTTGTGGTTGGGTTCAGCTTCTCCTGGCTCCATGCCTCAGGGCACCAGTAGGGGCCCAGGGCACTGGCAGCAGCTTGCCTAGTTATGGCTAGTTAGCTTGCCTAGTTGTGGCTCCTCATTCCAGCAGGGGAGACCAGGGGACTTCCAGTGGCAGCTGGGTCATCGCTTGACTAGATGCAGATGTTAGGGAGGAGTGGCTGAGGCCCTCGCCTCGGCCCACCACCTCCCCATCTCTGGACCCAGGGTGCTTCCTGCAGCGGCTCAGTGGTCATTGATGGACTGGTTGTGGATGATAGGGGGCTATGGCTGAAGGTGTCAGCCCCCAACCGCCCCAGATTGGGAGCCCAGGGCATTTCCTGTGGCTGCTCAGTGGTCATTGCTGGGCTGGTTGTAGATGTCAGGGGGGCATGGCTGGGGCCCTCAGCCCTCTCCCCACTCCCTGGCTTGGGAACCTGGGGTCTTCTGGTCCTTTTAGGTTTTACAGGTGTTCTTTGGTGGTGTTAGACCTTTACTAGTTAATATCAAACTTTGCCTCTGATCGGTGGGTATTTTTTTTTTCAGTTATGTGTTAGATTATTCACTGTTCCCACCACTTAAACTCTGTGCTGGAACTAATTTGTTGTCCTTTGCTGACTTCTAAAATTGAGGAACTTCCTGTGGGGACCAGCACTTGAGCCCTGTAGTTGAGCTAAATTGCTTCATTGCTGCTGATTCCCTGGGGAAGGCTTTTTGTGCAGCTCAGGTTTTAATTGTTGACCTTGCATGTACTTTCTGGTCTCATAAGGTCTGATACACCTGGGTCGTGTGCAAACTCTGGTCTGGGCCTGAGTCTTTTCAGCAAACTACACCCTCTGCAATTCTCTATTCCTGACCAGTCTCCACTGAGGGGGCCTGTGCTGATTGAAGGGCAGATCAGCTGTCCATGCTGTGCCCCAGTGTCCCCCTGGTGGGCCTGTCTCCCCCACCACCCGTGCTGCAAACACTTCCCATAGGATGGACCATGCACCCGTCCCTTGCGATGACTCACCAGCTTCTGAGTGGCTCCTTTTTTTCAGTTGTCTGTGGCACCTCATTCCTATGTGGGTCCACGGGAACCCTATTAGTGGTCTTGCTGGCCCAGGTGCCACCAAGGCCCTCTTCTCCCCTGCTGCCTCCAAGCAACTTCATACAAAGGGCGCAGAAGTGGCTTTTCCCAGCTCTTCCTCTGTGTGCTCACCAGAGCCAGACTTGAAGCAGCTGGGGCTCAAAATGGTGGGAGCTGTCCTTTCTTTCTCTCATTGTGGAGTAGCTCCTCCCGCCTTCATGAACACCGTAGGTCTCTCCTCCTCTTCCCTTGAGCTCTAGCAGCCCCTGTTTGGCTGCCATTACTTTTTAATAGCTGTAAATTGGTGGATTTGTGGGAGAGAGTGATGCTGGGGACCGTCTATTCTGCCATGTTGACCAAAGCCCTCTCCATTTCAATATTAATTGCTGCAACATATTAATATTTTAAGAGAATATCGGATGCAGCAGAGTCTGTGATCTCAATTTCCCTGATCCTGTAAAGTGATCATTTACACATAAAAATGAAAATATTCTAGTCTTTTTTGATTCTAGCAATCCTATGCAATGCCAACCATGGCTTTAGTTTTCTTAGCTATAAATTGTGGGACTTTCTGTATTATACACCAATTGATGGGGTTTTCATGTACCAGAGGCTCTGAGACAACTTCATTTGTGTCTTTCTTCTTGATGTCTCATATCCCCATTGGCATCACAACACTCTCATACAAGATGCTCTTTCCGAGGAATAACTCCTGTTATTCTCTGATCTGTGCTGAATAGGAACATCTTTGTTATTATTATTGTTCTCTCATTGTGCTGGGGGGAAACATCTGTTGTCATCTAGTTGCCATTAATCATTGCGTTTTTTAACAGTCCTATGTTTCCCACTTGAACATCAGAGACTAGTGATATTGTAGCTCTGGATGCCTTCTGTGATCTTCAGAAAACAAGCATTAAAGGGATAATTTAAGCAAAACAAAGATTCCTCTCTGGCTTTGTAATTGCTTGGAGGGTAAAGACATTTCTTAAGAAAACTTAATCATTTTTAAGAATTCATTCACTTTTCAGTTCCTTTAGAGCATGTGCTCTCTCTCTCAAGTTATGAATCAGAAACATCTCCTTATTATTTCTCACTACTTTTCTTATTGTTGACATTTTTATTGAGGTAACTTTACATGCAGTGAATTACACAGATCTCAAGTTTTAACAAATGTACATACACATGTATGTAACCAACACCATCTCAAAATATATAACATAATCATCCCCCCAGAAAGGTCCTTCCGGCCCCTTCCTAGTCAATTCTCCATCCCAGAAACAACTACTGATCTAATTCCATCACTTTATATAATGTTGCTTATTCTGAATTTCACAGAGTGGAACAAACTCTTTTGAGTCTGGCTTCTTTTATTCAACATGTTTTTGATTTGTCCATGTTGCTGTAACTATCAATAATTCACTCTTTTTTATTGCTGAATAGTATTCCACTGTATGGATGTATCATCATTTATGCATTCTCCTGTTGATGAACAGCTGGGATGGTACCAGTTGTAGGCTTTTAGGTATTGATAGAGCTTGGATGGGTTGTCCCCTCCAAAACTAATATGGATATTTGATCCCCAATGTGGCAGTGTTGGAAATTGATTGAGTCATGGGGGCAGATCCCTCATGAATGTATTAATGCTCTCCCTGGGGGAGGGGGGATTAATGAGTGAATTCTTGCTCTATTAGTTCCCACGAGAGCTGGTTGTTTAAAAGACCCTGGCACCTCTTCTCTCTCTTTCTTGCTTGCTCTTGCCATGTGATCTGCTTGTACCCACAGGCTACCTGCCACTCTCCACTATGAGTAGAAGCAGCCTGAGGCCCATGCCAGACACAGCTGTCCCTTTTCCTCATAAATTACCCAGTCTCAGGTATTTCTGTTACAGCAAACAGAAATGGACTAATACAGGTGTATTTCTCTTTTTTAAAAAAATCAGGATGGCTCTGGCGGTGTTCATATCATACTAAAATAGTTTAATTCATAAAAAGGAATTAGGACAATGTAGTTGATGTACAAATAGCAGTTGCTTAAGTAAAATGTTAATGAGATAAAACATCTTTGTGGTTCCGTACATTCTTCTAAATTTAGGTGTGTGACGTTTTTCTTCCCATTTGGGGGTGGGGTGGTGGAGGGTTGTCATTAAATGGCTAAGACACTCTAATGTCTCTCATCACCAGTAGTGCAGTTGTACTGAATACACTTGCTAATGGAGAATTGTCAGCAGCACCGATAAACTGGCATTGCTCCATCGTGCTCTCTCTCACCCCTTTGGGTTCCATGGCACATAGGAATTGATGAAGTTCGTGTCCTGGTCCAGGGGTACACCTGTGAGTGGTCCAGCATGAGGGCAAAGTTAAAGTGGAGAAGCCTCACTCTCATCGAGCCTGAGCTGCCCCTATATTCCCATGAAGGGGTTTTGTTGTTCTTTTCTCTTGTAACTTTACTTGTCATCCCTCATTCAAACAAGGCAATCAGAAGTAGCTGGGAGAGTGGCGAGATAAAGGGCCACTTCCCTCACAGAGCTCCAGAGAGATGTGGGGGGCAAAGAGCAGAAGGAATCTATGCCCTGCATCTCAAGAGAGCCAGAAGGATCGTAGTTACACCATTGCATCCAACAGTGCAGCATTGCAAATATTCCCAGAGCCCAGATCCAGGAGCAGCAGAACAGTTTCCATGCCCTCAAGCTAGGCTCAAAACACCGACTGCTCTGAAAGAGTGGTTAGGACAAGGACAAAACCTGTCTGTGTGGACTGGTCACCAAGGACTAGGTGAGGATGGAGGACTCAGTGGAGATCTGCAGGAACAGATGACTGGAAACCAGGGGTGCATCCCCACCCTACCTCCTGTTTCTGCACTAATAAGCCCCCTGAAACTTAGCTAAAAATCAAGCCAAATGGGAGAGGGCAAGCCGGAGCTGACTGAAATTGTTTCCACCAACCTGGTAGAAGGGGGACAATAAAGAGATATTAAGTTGGGTTATGGAAGAATACAGCAAGTTTCATTTTTCTAATACCCAAGTCTGTGGACAGAATTTATAACTGCTATGCTTGTGTAAGCATCAACAATTTCCAGAAGGACTCACAGAAACTGTTACTCCAGTTGTTGCCTCTGGTGAAAGGGAACATGGGTGTAGTGTGTGACGAAGGCATCTTTCTATTGTTTATATATTTGTACGAACTTTTCATCAAGTACTTTTATTAATTTTTAAATCAATTCAAATATTTAATCTGAGTAGACAGATAATACATTCAATATTGAGTTAATGTAAAAATTTCTTGGTTTTCTTCCAACTGCTACAATACACTTGGGAGAGTACTTCTTCATAATGGTAGTAATATTGTTTTATGTTCCTTCTTTTTTCTGTATAGTCATTTAACTAGCTTGGATATTAAAGACAATAGCTTGAATACTAAAGAATTACATGAAATAGGATGAAAAGAAATGTTAATTTCATTAGGTGAAGTTAATGGCAGCAACTAAGTTGTGAGTGAGTGATTTAACTTTTAAACTGACCTACCTCTCTAACATTGCAGACATAACCTTAGTTTCTTAATTTCTCCTTTTGTTTGTCCATAAAAATTACAAATTAAATAATATATATGAAGCTTTTAAAACCCCATGGGAGAAAACATGCTCGTGTAAGTATCATATTTTTCTCTTGAGGTGTATTATTTGGTGACGTGTTTAGTCATGGGAATTGGGCCCGAAGTGGCACAACAAGCACTCTGCTTCTGTCTGGTGTGTGTGGCAATGGCAAAGAGACACAGAGTTGGTAGCGAGGATTCCCTTTTCTGCATTGCCACAAAGCTGCAGGTGGGTTTCTGATTCTTCTCAGGGGTAAAGAGAATCAAAGACAATATTATAAGGGACAAAACTCACATAACAAAATGTGTACCAAGAAAACAGAGACTTCAGGAGAGTGAAAACTGCCTATCAGGTTCCAAAACAAAGTGTGGCTTTGTTACTTTATTGGAAATATTTCACTGGATTTCTGATTTTACTAGGTGCTGGTTTCTGACTTTAGGGAGTTTATATTTATTTCTAAGGGATTTGAGGCATCTAATACCATCTTTTTCTCCTATATGATTCTGCTATAATTCTATTTTCATTAATATATATTTCATAGACTACATAATAAAGATATATTTAATTGATGTTTGTTTTTCATGCAAATACAATGAAGAAAGAATGGGACTTAGTTAAAGTAAATTAGCTGATGATTATTTTAACAATAATGTGTTTTTAAAAAAAACATATCTGGGCTTAGAAGAAACAAACAGGCCACTTTGCAAATATATCATGGGAGGAAGGGGAAAAGGAGAAGGACGGAAGAAGCAGAGAAGGAAGAAAAGAGAAAGAGAAGAGTGGGGGAGTGAGAGGAAAATAAAGAAGGGAGAAAGACAGACAGGAAAGGAGGGAAGGAGAGAGGAAGGGAAGGAGGAGACAAACTGTACTGAGCACCTACCATACGCCAGGCACAGTGCAGGACCTTTTCGTACTCCTTAAACTTCAAAACAATGCTACAAGGACAGTATTTGCTCCTGTTTTACTGCAGGGGAATGGAGCTCAGAGACGTGAGGAAGCTTTTCGCTTTTTCCAAGGAACCCAGTTGGCAAGTGGCTTGCTCAAGAGTCAAACCAGACTGGCCTGATCTCAGAGACCCTGCCATCTTTTGTTCAACAAAGTCAGCTCTAAAATATTAAGAGTTAATGACAGTTTCATGGCTTTTTTTTTTTTTTTTCATCTTAAAGAGGCTAAGTGAAGAAGATTGTGGGCGATATGGAATAAAGTAAAATTACTCTGGAGCATATTTGATAGAAGATGGCTTTTTAAGGTAAAAAAAAAAAATCTTTTTAAAAAAGTAGGAAAAACCATAGTTTAAGTAAAAGGGACACAAAATCCATAACTTTGGTCAAGAAAGCATATATCAGATCAGTCACGAAAATGGGTGAAGCAAAATCAATCATGATTTATTGATTTAAAAAACAACAGAATTTGAGCCACATAAAAGTCACATTTTGTATTTGTCAAGAGAACTCACTGAAGAAAATGGATTAGCTTGACAGAAATGAACTTGCCTTGAAAGAAACAAATCATTTGATAACATCTATATTAATAGAATATAAAAAAGCCAAATGTGAGAAGTGGAGAAATTTTCCTAAATAAAACCAATGCTTAGAAAATGTTTTGTTTTGTTTTGTCTTTTCTTAATAAAGATTTTCAGTTTTTTAAAGAAATTTATGTTTAGGATATACTCATAGAGAAGTAGAGTTATATTGATAAGTGGTTTCTTAAAAAGGCACATAAATTATGAGACTATATGACTCTAGTCTGATAATTTTTTTTCTACATTTATACTATCTAGATCTATATTTCTTCCCAGAAAAAAACATAAAAGTTCCTTTGCCTAGGATTGAAGCCCTGATACTCTCTTTATCTACATGTCATCTTCAACTTTCAGGTCAAGGGCCACTTCCTCCAAGGAACTCCCACCAGATTCATCTCTCCTTTTCTGGAACTCCCATAGTATATCATTTGTACCCCTCTACCACATTTAAGGGTTTCTACCTTGGATTACAAACTTTTTAAAAAGTGTTTTTATAGTGTCTCCTCTACTAAACTATTAGCTACTTGAGATAACCATATCCCTTTTAAAATTCATTATTATATATAAAACAATTATTACTAAATATTTGTTAAAACTGAAAATAAACAAAAACAAGAATAATATCATAGGCTTACATTGAGGATGAAATGGTTATTCTCTTTCTAGTCTTGAATATTGCTTGAAGTTTGCTTGTAACTTAAAAGTTTATATTGGAACTCTTTACTGTCTGTACAAAAGCGTTCAGTATCACAGAAAATCCAAATTCAGATATTCTCCCAAATTATACAGATTGATTATAGCTCTGGGTCAACAAACCTATTCCTTCAAAGTCAACAAAAATACAACAAATTGCCAGCAAATTCAGGAATCCAATTATGTAATCAACAAGTTTTTAATGAGTGAGTTTTGGTTCATGATTTCTTTGCCTTCAAAAATCCTATGGAATTGTCCTTAAACAGCCTTCGAAGGAGAGAATGGCGTATAAATTATGAAGTCCTCCAATCACTTAGAAATTATCTGGAAGTATGATTCAAATCATTTGTCATTTCAGATAAACCATTTCTCTTCTTTCACTTGGCATAAATGTAACTATTAGACACATTATAGCATAATGTTTTCTATGTAAAGATCTTATAAAACTGCAAAAACAATCTAACCACAACCACCACACTCGTGGCTTTCAGGAGAACCTACCTACAGTTCTTAAAAAGGTCAAGAAATAAGCATCATGTGTGGTCTACATAAAGTCCAATTCTATAGCTTAACAATTCTCACTGATATCCTAGCACTAAACAGCAATTTAATTTCAAATAACTGCTCCTTAAGGGAGCAGTCAGCATCATTTTTTTGCATTAAACAAACCAAGGCATATTCCTGTAACTTACCATAAATTTGGATTCAATTCCAGTTGGTGGTAGGAGTCAAAGTCATCTCGTAGAATAATGCTGTCACTATGTATTTCAGCTAAAAGAAAAACAAAGTAGAAAAGAATCATACTATAGCAGTAGATTCAGATAACCAAAAAGGTCAACATGCTGCATTTGTGAAGAATAGCAGTATTTTAAATTAAAACTGAGTTTTAAATGGGCAGTTGATTATATTTGCTTTGTCCCTAAACTACTAAGAGACAAGGGTAAAAGTCTCTGCTGTGTAGACACCTAGTAGTCTAGAAACCAGAGCCCCCAAGGAGAAACCTACCAAACTGTCAGAAGGCAGAAAAGGCAGGCCAAGGTCAGCACCAACCTACAAGGAGGGGCCACAGAGTGCTTGTCTCTCAGATCTTGACACATACACATCCACAACTTCCAAGAGACTGGCCAGACAGATTCAGTGTCTAACCCACTTTAAAGCATGAAAGGGGATGGAATATTTTGGCTATTTATTGTCAGCTAAAGTTGCTGTAATTTACTGACCTGTTTTCTCTTCTCTTTCTGCTTTCTCTCATTCCCTATATTCACTCATTTTTTATTTAATATGTTTCAATTGTTAACATTTTTTTCTCTCTCAGAACTGCATAGGAGAAATTATCAACATGAATAAGTAAAATTCCCAAATAAAGCCAATTCAGAAGTCAGCGGAAATGCCAGAGAACCATCCATGGCTTTAAATATATTATTATTACACTGAGACTGTATTATATACCCATTTTTAAGCTCTAGAAGAACTTTGGGTATGCCAAGAGCAAAGAACGTTTTCATAAACTGTTAAGTACATATTTCCACTGAATTGAGGGGAGAAAAGAAAACAATTTCAGGGACAGCTGCCATATAAGAGTACTCGTTTTTAAGGTTGTGCAAAAAATGATAATTATTTCTACTCAAGTTATAAAAACTGAGTACTTTAAAAATCTTCTCATCTGATTCCCATGGTCTGCTTAGAAAGTTTGTTTCAGCTAATACAAATTCTCTGGTCCTTTACAATTTTGTTTGAACTAGTTAACAGATGCCTCTTGGAAAAATTAAAATCATATCATCTGATTAACAGAGAAAACACAGGATTTTTATTTTTTTCAAAGGTGGTATGTTATGTTCTTTGGGCTCACTCAAATGTATTTCTCTGAACTCACTGGGTAATTAAAATCACTTCCAAATATCCGGAAGCATACTTTCAAATTCTCTTTGGTGACATTTCCACCTATGGCTGTCCTTGCCCTTTATACCAGGTAGCCAGCAGGCAAGCACATAATGAAGTCATGGAAACCAGTGAATCAGCATGTATTGCAAGGACTGGCTTCTCAGACTCGAAGCCTTAGGCACAAGAACAGGGAGAATATGGATACACACTGGAAAAAGTGCTGTGATGTATTTGGTGCATGGGATTAATGATTCCTCTGAGCGATTAGATGCAGTGCCTGAAATGCCTACAGGGAACAGCTCTCTCTGATACCCAACCTGGCTGAGCTGCTGCTGGGCCACTGCGGGTCACCAGCCTGTCTTGGCTGCCAGAAGGCATGCTTCTAAGCGCTTACTTTCGTCTGCCAAAGAATAGGAGCCCCAAGCTGTAGCATTACATAAAAGTCGAGCTTCTCAAGGCAGATTTTCTGAAGAGCAAAATAAATTAATTGGGTTTATAGGTTGAAAGGAAAAGCCCAAGAGACAAATAACTGACCTACTGGAAGTCCCTCAGTGAGAGACATCTGAAAAGGCTGGAACCGTCTAGGATGATTTCTTTTCATTCTTACTGAATAGTATAGTGTAGGAAATTGCTTTAAAGCAAGTCTTCACTAACACAAATGAGAAATTTAACTCTTAAAGATCACTTGTTTTCTAGAGACTTTTACAAAGGCAATGTGTAAGCCTCACTGCATATCTGTTCATGTATTTATTTTTAAACATAACTATTCCATTTACTAGACACTTTACAAATTCATTTAACTTATTATTTCCACTTTACAGGTGAGAAAATTGAGACACAGAGTTAAGTAACCTGCTTTATGTCATGTGGGTAGCAAGTGGTAAAGGTGAGATAAACCCAGACAGTATGGCTCCAGAATCTGTGCTCTTAACTATACAACCATGACTTAAGAACTGTGGGCTACTTAGTACATGACACTATGAAAAAAACCATGGAGCCATTCTAAAAAGCAGATATTTATTTAAACAAGCCTCATTTTAATTTTTGAAGAAATGACCAAATTACTTTTCTTTTTACAACTCAGTACTAATGTGAGCAGAAATCTCAGGTCAAAAATGATGTTAACTCCTCCACATTCATGGTTCCTTACCCACTGCCTCTATGCTTTAGTATTTATGATGGGTGGGAGCGCTGGGGAAAATTCAGCATTAGAACACTCTGCCAAAAGGTCACACTCAACAGGATCCCAAGAATGACACTAACAGGTGTGAAAGCCCTTGCGTGAGCCCCCACATGAGCAGCACGATGGTTTCCTTGGGGAGGTTCTGTCAAGCATAATCTGGACCTGCATCTAATTTCAGCAAGTGGTCAGCCAATGAAAGAACCAAGAGTCTCCTCACTTCTATAACATCTTCCCACATGGCCAGAAGAGAGAAACAAGTAGATCAAGCACTAAGATTCATCACATGAGGGTCTTAAACACTTACCTAGGTGTGGGTGCATAGTGGCTTCTGTTGGAGCTGGACAGAGAGAGGAAGGGGAAAGATGATTGATTAGCAACAAAAGCAAAATCCCGTAACGAACAATCACAAATTCAGTTACAAAACTTAAGTCACACTAAATAAATCAAATGGCTAGGGCTTTTTTAGAGGAGTAAGAAGAAAATGCTAATAAACATCCTAAAGTAAGACGGCCAATTTCTATTTACATACTGTATTTAAAAGTAATGGATTCCTCCTAGAATGAGAAGTAGAATCTCTTCCACACAGGACGGTTATTTATTATACAGGTTTAGTCAGGCATCCCTTGAAGCACATGATATTAATGTGATGTGATAGTTAACAGCTATGCCAAAACCCTTTCTGAACACCCATTACATGCCAGGAACTGTGCTGGGCATTAAGGAAATGGAGACAAAGCGCTATCCTTGCCCAGAGCTCACATCTGGTGGGGATAATTGCAATACAGTGTAGTAAGTGTTATGGTATTGTTGAGAGGGTTCTGGGGTGGGGACAAGGGAGGGATGTTAAATCCAAGCTGACTAAGGGAACAGGGTGTCAAGAGAGGTTTCCAAAGAAGACGATTTCTCCACTGAGTTTTGAAAGACTAGTAGGAGGAAGATAAGGGGAGACGGGGGGAGGGGAGAGGAGCTTCTTTCTGGAGTAAAAGTGGAATGGCATAGGGAACTAAGAGGGAATGGCCTTCTGGAAGAACTATAACAATTTCATTATGACTAGATGAAAGCTTGAGAGTAGAGAGTAGAAAAAGTGAAGTTGAAAATATTGGGAGGACAAAATCATGGAACTGAATGCTAAGGAATTTGGACTTTACCATGAAAATATGATGATCTCTTAAATGTTTACGAACAATGGAATAGCATGGTCAAATATGCATTTTAAGAAGGGCGCTCTGAAAGAGTATAGAGATAAGGGATGGTGTCCAATTAATATTTTGGTTTTGTTTTTTTTCTCAAAGGACTTCCAACTCTGTGAAGAAACACTGTCAATTCACTATCTAAAAATTAGAATTCATGACATAGACATTTAATAATCTTGTATATCTATTAAAGAACATTTTCAGCTAGATATGAAAAAATTAGTTTCTATCACCATGGGCAGTGCTTCAGCTCTGTTAGGTTAAAATTCCAGACTTAACAGTGTTTTAAAGCAAGAGACTAATATTTGTCTTATTCTTCATTTTAACATATTATACACATATAAAATACTTGCACTGAATTTTTCAAAGCAGATGCTATGGAAAGGGTCATGGATACAATTGTTAAAACCTTTTAGTATATACATGCAAATGCTCTGAATCATCACTAGTTTATGGAACTCTTGGAAAAAATAGAAGACAATAAATTTAATGATCTTGCATTTTGTGCCAATGTTTATTGGTTAAGTCACAGAAGAGTTTTACAAAGATTTGCTGAACTCTAGTTCAAGATTTTCTTGAAACTAAAGGAATACCTGCCAATTATCCAATAATCGATGACAAAAACACAGCACAATCATGTGTTTTCTCTCACCAATAGCATGTTGCATATGAACAAGCTAAATTTGAAGCTTCAAGGAAAGCAAGAATTTACTTGCAAACTAGCTGGAAAAGTAAGAAAACTTATGTTGGAATTGAAAATTCTAGGATACAAATTCATAATGAATTTACACATTTTCCTACCATAAATCAATGTCCAGAAGATTTTAACTATAGTTCCTAGCATTTTTAAATTATATGTATAAAACTACAAGAAAAAAATTTGAACAATATCTTGATGGTATTAATAATTTTGGAATTGCTTTTCAATTTATGCAATATCTCTGTGAATTCCACCTTAATAATACTAGGTTGACACAAAAATAAATGAATTTACTTACACAGATGTAATATTGAAACTCATATGTTTTTGCATCAAAGTTAAATCAGCTCTTCTAAAGATAATGAACAAATTTTGTCAAGGTGGGTGTGCATATCAAAGAAAAATGATTTTTTGATACTTAATTCCATTATTAGAAGACCTTTAAGAGGTATTGAACACTTGGATATGTGAATCTATTTTTCAACTGTAAATTTTATAAAATCTTAATACAGACCAAGTATTCCAGTACTTACAATGTGCTGTAAGTATAAAATACCAGATTTCAGAGACTTGGTACAAAAGAAAGAATGTAAAATACCTCATTAACAATTTTATATTGACTACCTTATATTGAAATGTTTAATATTTTATATATTCTGTGTTAAATAAAATATATTAGTAAATTAATGTCATCTTTTTTTGTTTGTTTTTTAGGTGTGGCTACTAGGACATTTTAAATTACACGTGAAGCTCACATTATACTTCTGTTGGACAGTGCTGAACTGGAGGTGAGAGGGAGATCTGTACTGGTATTGACTAGGAAATCAATCTCAAGGAGGAGGTGATGGAGTCACTCAGAGACAACGCAGGGTATAAAGAAAGAAGTGAAATGGGGAGGTAAACCTGTGTTTAAGGGATAGGTGGAAGAAGAGGAGCTAGCAAAGTAGATTGAGAAATAGTGTGTTCCATTAGGGAAACAAGGAAAAGAATTGTAAGAGCCAAGAGAGTTGAAGCAGAGGCCAAAATAATCTTAAAAGAGCTGATATCCGTTGAGAACATCCTGTTATCAAGGCACCGTACTAAGCAGAGTCTGTAGATGAACCCAGGGAATTTGGCATTAGAGGCTACACTCTTAACTACTTTGCAGACTGCTCTTTCCAGAAGGTTAGCTGCAAAGGCAAGAAATGAGACTTTATAGCACTTAATGCAGGACTTAGATCAAAGAAACTTATTTTTTTTTTTTGTCTTGGTGTTTGGTTTGTTCCTTAAGATATTATGGTAGTTTACTATATCCAATATTAGCTACATATTAGCTACAAGAGGGATTCTCTGTATTCCTGCTTGGGGGTGGGGGGACTGAGGGGACAGGGAGAACATGTCTATAAAATACAGAACTTCAAAAAAACCTAGGAAATATTTAGATAAATTAAATGTAGAAAAAGTTATGACAATTATCAATTAGAAATATTTACTAGTCAATACAATAGTTGAGAAGCATAACCATATATCTGCAGAATCATTAATTAAGTTACTTGTTTTATTTTAAATGGCTTTGGTGACTAAGGCCTGGATCCAATACAGAGAATAAACTGAAAGATGCTATACTCCACTTTAAACTAGGTTGTCTATCCAAACTGATACCTATCTTTTCTAAATTATTTTGGTGCATAGAATCTTTCACTGAACTACCTACATCATAATCATCAGGAGAGAGCCATTTAAGAAAGATCCATTGCATCAGGATTGCTGAGGGTGAAGGCCCAGAATTTGTATTTTTAAAAACCTCCATGGATGATTCCGACAGAAAGCCAGATTTAAAAATCACTGGTCTTAATCACACAATCCAGTCCTTATTTTTACATCATGCTGAACTGTTCTCTACATTGTGTTAGGTATTTTTCTCCCAATAAGAAATAAGCTCCTCAAAGGCAGAACATATGCCCACCCAAGACACCAGCCAAAGCAGGTAATAGTTTCTCAATAAGGACTGAATTGAATTGAAAGTTACTTCTTAGTCATAATAATGTTTTATGACATTTTGGAAAATGACTAACTGAAGATCTAAAGCTTTGAAAAATGCCAGAATATACACATAATATTGTTGAAAAGTCCTTTAGAATAAGTGGTCTGGGTAGCTTAAACACCCAATAAGTGTCCACCTGGATTGAATTAAACTTGACAAATTTAAATCACGTTTTAAATCACTTGCTAGGAAGTTTTGTTTCAATATATTTTAACAAATATCCACTACCTGTGATAACTAAACATTATTTCCTCAAAAAGAAGAACGTACATAGTACACATTAAATTTAGTAAAAAGAAAAGTACACGTTTCCTTGAAAAAACATTCACATATGTATGGTGTAGAGATGGTCCAAAATCTAGAAAAGGACTGGGCTTGGGAAGCTTATTTTAATCATCTCTCAGTAAGTGACCATACAGATGTAGTTTTATGTAGTCTAAACATATTTTCTAAGCCTGTACGAAGTTTACCATCTTTCCACATTTACTGGGGCAAATGTATAACAGAAAATTAAAGTAGCCTGAAGAAGTATGATATAGTTCAATATCATTTATTATAATCCCACTTGGTTAGTACCTGCCTTGCTTCATTCTAGTGAATGTGGATCAATTACTAAGTTCCTATATTATGTAAACTTGGCACTAAGGTCTTTACTGTTTCCTTTATAAGTATAAAATGAATGCTTACTTGAGAGATCCTAGTTTGTCGACCTCCCCAGTACTTACCCAGTGGTATATCTCCAAGTATACCTTTCCTGGTCCTCTGCCTTAGAGTTAGTTTTAGATTGGATCACTAAATCTTTCCAGATTGCTTGAATGTTTTTATCTCAACATGCATTGGTCTGTTACTGACGCTCTGCCTCTTTAAGGACCTTAACTAGCCCCACTCCACCTCCCCTGTGGGTGCAGTTTCCCATCTCCTTTGAATCTGAAATTGCATAACCAACTCTAGCTTCCACATAAAATTGCCAAATGACTTAAACTAGAAAACCAGTATAAGAGAATGAGAGAAACAAAAATGTTCCCAAAGAAATGGGCATTAGCTCTGAGGAACAAACGGTATAGAACACATTTTTAACAGAAATGTAAAAGACCTCCCAGTTTCTTCCAGTGTCTCTGTGATAGAGATAAGAAAAGCAGGTCAGGTGACCACATTTAGAAGGTACTTTAAAATTTGTTTGAAAAAATATATTGCTTGTAGAATTTCCTTTTTATTCAACTGTGCTGTTCTGGGAATGATTTACTAATCACCATGAGCTATCATAAGAAAGAGACGGGAACTGCCTTGATTGAATACAAGAACTTCGTATTAATGCAGATTGGATAAAAACAATTATGTAAGGAAGAATACAGGTGATTGATTATTATATGAAACAGTCATGGAAAGACCCAATTCATAACAAGACAAGCAGCTGACCATGCAAGGACTGACTGGGCCTAACATGAAAACAAGTAAATTTAGCACTAAATTTTTCAATGGAATAACATGCTTCATGGTCTCTTTAAACAGGGTTACTATTTATTTGTTTAAAATAAAGTAGAAAAAGTGTACACTGACAGTTTTTTGAGTAAATGATAGAAAGCATTGAACATGTATTGTTAACGCGCCTATTTGCCTATGTTTTGGTGCTGGTTCCGGTATCAGTGGGAATTAATCTGACCTTCACTGTGCTATGAAAAGAACCACAACATTACCTTTCATTTACTAAATATATAGTCTCTATTATCTCCAATTATTTAGAGTATCTCACAGATTATAAGTACTTTATCCTTATGACACTGACATTAGACAAGAGAGCACTTGCTGAGCTTTGCAGATAAAAATGGAAGATCAGAATGTTTCTGTAAATGGAAACAGGAAACAAAAATCTCCAATTCCACATTAGCATCTATGATTTCATTTAGATCTTGGTGCTCACAGTCATACTTTCTTCAATCACATTTTAATACTTAAACCACTGGGCCTTTTAAAATATATGTCATAAACATGGATCTTTGCATGGTGTCTCAGTATTAAACTGAAGCCGAATTTCTTCCCATTATCAGTTTAATTTGTCCAGGAGACAAATTACAGGCTAAAAGTTAAAAAAAAAAAAAAAAAAAAAAAAAAGCTTCATTTCTTAAAAAGCATTTCTGTGTTTATGCTCTTTCAAAAGTTGAGCCCACCAGAATCTCATAGATCACAGCAGCCTCGCATAGGCACAGTAGAAAGAATGAGGTCCTGTTTAGTTCCCTCATAGGTTATTTTCTTGACAAATGTGTTTTTTTTTTATTTCAACTGACTTATTTTGGAAGGAAACTTTTAAGTAATTATGTGGCTTCAAAATACAGTAGTGCTAATAAATTTCAGCCAACTTGTTGAACAAATTCCTCCAAAGGGTGGAGATTTCAATATGCTGAGCAGAAAAGGAAAGAATGCCTAAAAATGAATAGGGAGAGTCATAAACAAGCTTTTTGATTACTTTAAAAAAAAAAAATAAACCTTTGAGTCAGGCAAGCACAAATACACACACACTCACACACACTCAAACTTTCTGAGGTGCCCCCGTATGTGTGTGTGACACACACACACACACACACATATGATGACAGGCAATCCTTACAGATATAGGCATTACATTGACTACATCTCCTGAATCATTTTGGAATTCAAAGGCCCTAGGTAGTTTTGCCTCAGGTATCTCTTCACCTAATTTGAAATTCTAATGTATTAAACTTCCAAAGCTAAATATGACAAATTAGACATGGTCTATGAAGTTAGAATTTAATGAGGTATGAACCTAGACTTTCATCTCCCCAGGAATAATTTATTACTTTTTGTATTTTATTGCAGTAAAGCACCATTTGACCTTCAAGTATGATAATTAAACTTCCAAAAATGTTATAAATTTAGACTGAAAATAGTTCTCCCTGTGTTCAGGAATATACTTATGATCAGTATAAAAGATTACTTAATATTGAAAGACAGCCAAATTATACACAGAATCAGCAATATTAGGAATTATTTTTCTCTTCCCTCCCTCTCTCATTTCCCTCCTCAATTTGATTTGTATCTCATAACAACTTATCATCTTTTATATGCTAAAATAAATGGAATGGGAGCAAAACCAAAATATATCTTTATAAACTATGATTGGGGGATAGAAAACTCTTTTAGATAAGATTCCACTATGAACTATCAATAATGGGACTTTAAACACTAAAATGTGTGACTCATTTACCATGCTCATGTCCCCACCCTGTCTGGAGAGATGGCCACACATTTTACAAAAATTTGTCTATGATATGAATAAGTTTTTGATGAAAAAATCAGAATATAATACAATATACCATTTGAATCATTGGTAAATTTTTATTTTAAAAAAATATTGCTGGGTAATAACTTTTTAAAAGTCCTAGATCTTTGAGATCTTGAAGAGATGAAGTTCATAGGTGAGCTATATGAGAGGAAAAGCAGTTATAAATTGATGTAGAACCGAAGCCCATGTGGATTTTAAGTAACATTCAGAGGTAAGAAGGAAAATCATTAGAACCAGAAGGAGGAGAAGGAGGAAGAGGAAGAGGGAGAAACAATGTAGCTAACGTTGGCAGAACTTGCTAGAGATTTACCATTATCTATTTCCTGTTTCTTTATTTTAACTGGACTTGTGGCTACCAGTTAGAGGTCCATTTCTCAGACTCCCCCGCAGCTTCCTGTGACAAAGGAATCAGTTCAGCCCACATGAGGTGAGCAGAAGTGGCCGGTCACTCGCGGGCCTGGGCCATGCCCTATAGGAGTGAGCACGCTTCCCTGGCCCTTTCCCCTTCCTGCTGCTAGGAGATGGTAAGTGCTGGAGCAGCTGACTTGGCCCCTAGATATGGAAGCTATGTGCTATGCACAGCAGATTCACCCTACCAGCCCTGGACCACCTGCCTCCGGATGCTCTGTGTCTAAGAAATAAACTTCTAGCCTTTTAAGCCACCATAGTTTGAGGTACTTTACTTACTCCTGAAGTACACAGGAGCTTAGTCTATACTCTAACTAAAAAAATTAATTTCCCATGGGCTAGGGAAAGGTCTCCTTTGGGGGAAAGATATTCTGCTTTTCCTGTCTTTATCTCAGTCAAATCCTAAAAGCTGAACAGAAATTAAAGCTGATCAGTCTGGGTTCCTGTGAGTAGAGACTCTGTCTTGTATATCTCTGCACTCCCAATGCTGAACACAACATCTGGCACACGGTGCCACCAAAAATGCTAGTTGAACAGAGACTGAACATCAGTGAGGCATTACTGTTAAAACCATTGTTATTAGAAAATTCTAATGTTCTTCTCCGTTCCCTCCCTTCCTATCACTTGTACATATGTCATCTTCCTTTTACCTTACTTTATATTCCTTTCTACTTTATGTACCTACAGATAAATTGTACAATTCACTTTGCTCTAAAAGAGATTCAAGGCAGCTTACAAAAAAAAGGCAGTCAACTGAACAAGACAAAAAAGTGGAGAAATCAAAAAGGATGACAAGGTGGAGTAGAAAAAAACAATCCAATGTTGAGATAAGTATGCAAGATGCATACCCCCATGTTTTAAGTTTGGTTCTGAAGCTATAAAATTACAGATAAGAGTTAGTAACATTAAAAGAACACATATTGCTCAGAAGGACGGCTATTTCAGGTAGAGACTTGATAGAAGTTTGTCCCACGGTTTCTTATAAACGGGACACTGAGCAATGCAGTAAACATCATCTGAAACAACGTCCATCCAGCTGTGATTTTGCAGGGCTACTCTTACAGCCTAGCAACAGAGGAGTGCATAATGCCTAAACACAGCTGTAAAAATCATTTATGAAAATGTGGGAGGAGCAGATTGGCTGGCAAATAAAGAAATAATAGTAATAAAATGAAATTTTAAAGGAATATCTGCTTTTTATAGTTGATTCATTTCCTTAACTAATGTTTGAGTGCCTGCTAAGTGTCAGGCACTGTACCAGGTTCTGGGAATATAAATACAATCCAGTTTCTGCTGGATCAAGGGGTCCAAAGTGCAATAGATAATACACGTAGAAGTCATTGCATTACAATGTAGTACAGTGAACTAAATTCAGTTAGCAAGTATAAGGTGAGATAGTGATGAAAATAAAGATGATGGCGGAGGAGAGATTGAGCTGGACCTTTAAGGATGACCTTCATCAGTTGGAGGAGGAAGTAATAAGGAGGTATTCTAGGGAAAGGAATTAGCATTTGTGAGCTGCAGTGATAGGGCTCAGGATGGCATGCCTGATGAAGTAAGGCTTATTACAGCTGAAATACAGAGTTTGGTGCTAGGTGAGGGTAGGCAGTGTGGAGAGAGACTAAATGCAGAGATGATGTTGGAGAGAGAGGCAGGGACAGGTCGGGGAGGCCTTGAAAGCCAGACTAAACTGGGTGCAAATGGGGGGCAGTTATAGGGTTTGAGGCTGGGAGTAACAAAATGAGGTTTATGTTGAGGAGCATTTTGACAGGTGTGTGGAAGGTCTGAAGAAAAAAGGCAATGGGCATGCAGAAAAAAGAAAGGGTTGCTTTGAGAGATATTAAGAAGATTAAGTAAACTGGCCCTAGAAACATTGGGTATAAGCACAAAAGACAGAAAGGAATGAGCAAAGAAATGTGTTACCTCAGTCTCTGCTTAGTGACTGGGTTGATTAAAGTCACTACCCAGAACTGCAACAATGAAGGCAGATTTGCAGGAAAAATAAAGTTCAGTTTAGAATATACTGAGTTCAAGGTACCTAAAAGGCATCCAAAGGTAGTGTCCAGTGATAGTAATAGCTAACATTTATACTCATGTGCCAGCCACTATGCTATGCACTTCATGATGACATTTAATCCTTACCACTTTTTTATGTTCCTTCTCAGCATAGATTATTGTGCCAGGCTCTTGGGAATGATAAGGAATGGCCAAAAATGTTGGTACTATCGTTTTCCCTATTGCACAGATGAGGGAATTGAGACCTAGAAAGATTACATAGCTTGAAAGTACCAGAGCAGAAATTCAAACCCAGGGGTAAAGAGCTCCAAACTCCATGCTCTCAACCACTTTGCGTATTGACTCTCTGAGAAAGCACTGAGCAAGAGTACAGAGTTCAGGAAATGAAAATCACAGGTGTGAGTGAGATCACCAGGGACAACATACAAGTACGAAGAGAGGAGAAGCCGAAGGACAGAATCATTGCCAACCTCAAAATGTACAATGTGGAAGAAGAGGAACTCATTAGGAACACTGAAAGAGAGCAGGAAATCAGGTAGGGTGAGGACCAGAGTCCTTTGGATTGGCTGGCACCCTAGTTGATTGCTGGTGACCTGGATGATGACAGTTTCCATAGAGCATTGGCAGTAGAGGCCAGACGGCAGGGTTAGTGAAGCCTGGGGACATGCATTGTTCTTTCAGGAAGCTGGAGTGTGAGGGAGAAACCTGGGTACATGCAGTCAGGACAAAATTCTTGTTCAAAGTTGTAGTAGCTTTGGCATGTTTAGGGGGAGGAGGAGGTCACTTAAGAGGAAGTTATTGAAGCTATAAGAAAGATGGCACAATTGCTGGAGCAAGGCCTCAGAGGAGATGGGAGGAATGCTGTTTCACTGAGTTTATGTTTTTCTGTAAATGTATTTTGGTTCTTCTCTTAAGGGTTTGGACTAGTATATCTATATTATAAGATGTTTAAGAGCAGGATGTGAAACTGCCTTATATTGCCACACACCTCCCATGGGTGTGGTACAGTGTTCCACATATGCCCACTGCGGACACAACACAAAATGCATAAATTAATATTAATGAATTCTCTTAAAACTTTGATTATGAAAATCTATGTTAATTATTACATGAATAACTGAATCTTCACACGTACATTAAAAATTAGGTTGGATTAATAAGTTACATGAAATAACATTTCACAAGTCAAAATAAAATTGCGACTTATGTGTGTTTACAGCTTTGTCCCCCTTCTCCAGGTAATTATATAGATCCAAACCTAGGCTTTGTCCTTCAAAGTACAGGGGAATCAAGCAGATTATACAGCAGCATGAGTAGAAAGAACTTCTACGGGCATCCAAAAGAACTCAATGTCAAATTCTTCTCAGGCATAAATCTTGGTGTTTTGACTTTGGACTAGATAAAGCTGTCAAGGGGGAATGTATATAGCCCTTGGAACTGAAAAGAAGGCTGTTTAAATCTATGTTCAATCACCTTGGAATAAACAGCACCAGTCCAAAACACCATTTTTAGGAAATTAAAAAAGTAGCCAGACCCACCAAGAGCCAATATCAAAAAATTTTACTATGGCCCTGTGAGTCAGCTCTTTGTCATTCTCCTTAATCTTGTCTGTCTTCAGGATCTCTTAGGGACACTTTTTGCCTACCACAGCCCCAGGAGGGCTTTTGTTCCTTCCCTTGTTGTGTAGTTTGTGAGACCTTGAAGCAAGATTGGAGGGTTCCTGGATAGTTTTCCCTGAGCCCCTTAATTCAGCTCTCTTTGTAAATGAGAAAGCCTAGGGATATCATGGACAGGAGTTGTGACTACTAAACTAAAATTTCAGCTACAAAACAGCCATGGGGAAAACAGATGTCTTTGACTAGCAAATGTTTAACACTGGGAAAATTCAAGTGAAACATTATTTTTTCCCTTCAACAATTAAAGTGAAAACGAATTCTGACTACTAGAGAGCAACAAGACTGAATTAATAAAGACTGCATTTCAGGGTTCTGGAAAGACATTTAGTAATATAAGCTACTGAGTAACCAAGGATAGCCAAGGGAAGATTTTGGTCAATCTGATGTACAATTTGTACAATAATTGGATATATAATGTGTTCTTAAAGTGCTGAGAAACATCTAAGTAGGTTATATACCTATTCACTTTACGGACTTGCTTCTTAAACTTTTCCCTCCCCTCCATCTTACAATTTATGTAAACTCTCATCAATTGTTAATACAAATAATTTTAAAATTCCTAAGTAGTTGGAGTCTGAATGAAGTATATACACAGCCAACCACCATGATCCAACGGCCCTTACAGAACATATCCACACTTTCTACTACTCGCTGTTCTGAGGGTGAGGAACAACAGAAAAACTGCTGAGCCTGGCAGAAAGCAGCCAAGGATTTCTGCTCCAGCTGCAAGACTGTCCCCTTTCCTCTGACATAAAACATTGGCCTTTGGTTTAGCCACTTGCATCTCCCAACAACAGAGAATTTCAGCGCAGTTTATACATGGCATGTACCCTTTGGGGGCACTATAGGGCATGACTGCTGTCAGGTTGCTAAGCCTGCCATCTGGCCTTGCTAAATAATCAATGTGTGTGTTTGCAGAGGGTATGCCAAGAAGCTCACAGGCCAATGCATACACACACATGCCATTATTCTCCCTGCCCCGTCCTCCACTGTGGTTTGTGCAAACTGCTGGGCCAGCAGCAGCCACGCTGACATGGACATGCTGACCTTACCTTCATACTGGCCACTTTTGCCTTAACCATGTTCATTTACAAGGATCCCAAATTGAGTGTATTCTTTCTTAGGTTTTCAGGGAATTTAGGCAGTAGTGATGGAGATCTTGTTTACTGATGTTATGGTTCCTAAGGGTTTCTAATGTTTAATTTTTTAAATTCAATAATCTACTTTGCATAATGAAATCAACATTAGGCTGTGAGTCCAGAAATTTGGATGCCTGCCACTTATGAGTACAGTAGTATGGATTTTGTCGAGTAACTTTCTTGGCTTCAACAGTAATCTACAGATAAGGAGCCTACAGTTCCATGACCATAGCATAAATTCATATATTACGCCTCATCCTCAGTCTACATATACCACACTCGTGTTAGAATTTGCAACAGCACTCATTTCATGTGATTCAGAGGGATATATATTAGATCTGCAGCTCTTTCTAGGTTGTTCAATAATAATTCCTCAAAAGACTGACTTCTCCTAGTTCCTTTCAAGTTTTTAGTCTATTCTGAAATTGCCTCTATTCTTTGATTTCATCATTTCTAACAGTACTTCACAAAACACTACCACATTTGTCTTTAAAATCACTTAGGGACATTTTGGATAATCCCTAAGATAGTCACTTGGCTAACTCCTTTGCCCCCTTTTTAGTCTTTGTTCTTATGTCATCTTCTTAATGAGGCTTATGTGACTTACCTGCCACCCTACTCAAAATTTCAATCTGTCTTTTCCCCCTCTAACCAACCATGTGGTCTTACTCTGCCCTATTTTTAGGGGTTCCCCCTGCCCCTTACAGCATTTTCCACCTTCTAACAAGGCACCACATTTATTCCCTTACTATGTCCCATATTTATTGTCTATTTCCTCTCCACTGGAATGTAGGCTCCATGAGAGCAGGAATCTTTGCTCTGTGGACTGATGTATTACAAGACCTAGCCTAAAACAGCCCAAACCATGGTAGGCATTCAATAAGCCCTGTTGAGTACTAAATGTTGAATGAATTCACTTTATTTTTACTGCTAGTGAATGAACCTAAACATCTTCCACTCCAAAACAATTTCAAGGATATAGCCTCGCACCCCCACCCCACCCCATCCTGGCCCTGACTAGAGATGAGAAAAACTCAGTTCCTTGTCTGCACTGTGCCCTGTTAACAGAACTCAGCTGGAGATGTATTTACAATTACTTAGAACCTAAGAACTCAAGGTGGAGACCCAAAATCCTTGAACCTTGTCTATGTTGTGAGAGCATTGAGGGGACTTATTAGAGTTTAAATAAAAAAATCTGTGAACAATTTTTAGGTTTTTAAATATAATGGTACATACATTTTACAACCTGAGATCAGTGAAAGGAACATTGTGTTGGTGACAGCAACACTGCCTCATAGTGTACCACAGTAAACAGTCAGGGTGAAAAAAGACTTTTTAGGAAGGGCAGTGATTTTTTTCAATTGTGAAATGTTTAAGTAGATTATTCAGCAAACATTTACTGAGTGTATGCTTCATGCCAAGCATTATTAAGTGTTAAGAAAAACAAAAAAATTAAGTTATGATTCCTGCCCTCAGACAGCTCCCAGTTGGGGGAAATGAGTGTTTAAACAAATAATTATGACACAACAGAGACAGACCATGTTAAGGGAGTCAGGCAAATCATCACACAGGAGGAGACATGGGAACTATAACTTAGAATTTTCCTTCAGTTCCTGAGAAGCGATTTACTCCACCTGCCTCAGCAGAGCTGTCCCTGCTCCTTTATAAGTATAACCCCATGTTTGTACTTTTGGGGGGAAACTTGTGTTACCTCTTTATAACTCAAATAATATAAGTTCACTTTAATTAGAAAATACAGATAAGTTTAAAGAAAAAAATGAAACATTCACAATCTCACCATACTGATCTACTTCTGCTTATTATTTCACACCAGCTGACCTTGCATAAAACTTTGCTCCAGCAAGATTCCTTCTCTTTATGATTTACTGAGCCTGTACTTTGTGCCAGGGACTCTGGAGAGTAAGGTCACACAGATACAGCCTGATCCACTTCTCTATGATTCAAAAGCCCTTGTAAAGCCCAAGTCCAGAAGTGAATGACTGCTCACTGGCATTCTCTCCTCAACCTTCAGGAGCTGGCCTGGCACTCCCAGCAGGGCCTTGGTGTTCTCCCATTGAACATAAACAATTTCACAGAACATCAACTTCAGACAAGGCTACTCTGTGACTGTGATGATCAAGGTAGAAACACGTCCATGTCTTAATCACATCTGAATGCAGACACAACATTAACAATGTCCATGTCACAAAGTACCAAATGTCCCCCTCTCCTGGTGAGTAGGAGTGGCTGCTGATGCTTTACCAATTGCAGTTTTAGCCTCCCTCTTCTCTGCCCTTCTTACAGATAGATTTATTGAAGTACCTAATAGTAGAATAGCCCACCCTTCCTGACATCATCCAATCCAGAGCAAAGTCCCACTTCCTTAAACCCTACCCCAAATCACCAAATACAGGACTGAATCTTATAATATCTCCTTTTGCAACATCCTCTTATTGAGATGCCCCACATTTCCCCATGGTGTGCCTTCTAACCCACCGGAATGAGCACTAAACCCAACCTGCTCAACTATAGGCATGTTCCTGGTCGTGTTTGGCTGCAAGGTGCTGGGAGCCGATAAATACATGGGGAGAGGGAGAGGGAGAGGAAGAGGGAGAGAGAGAGAGAAGGTGGGAGAGAGAGAGAGTGAGACAAAGAGACAGAGAGAGACAGAGACAGAGGTAACACATTCTTCTTCTGAGACTGTTTTCCCCTCTCGTTGCCCTATTTCTCTCCTTTTCTTTAATCCCAGGTTTTTTCCAAAGCTTTGAATTTAAACTCTGCTTCACATTTAGTTTTCATCTCATGTAATCTGTCTTCCCTTGACTGTCTAACTCCAGAGCGTGAGCAAGAAGCTTTCCAACTGCAAGGCTGCCTCGGGTAGTCTACTCTGTCCTCAAACCACCCTCATCTATAGCCAAAATGCCAATAACCTTCTAATAGCAAAATCCTAAGGCCCTTTTCTTTATTATATATATATGTGGGGTACAACGTTGATTTTCAATCATTGTGTAGAATGTGTGGTGGTTAGATCAGTGTAGTTAGCTTATTCATCATTACAATATGCAATCATTTTTTGTGTCTGTTGACCAATTCCTCATTAGCCCCTCTCCCTCTCCCTTCCCCTCCCCTTTTCCACCTCTAGTTTTCTAAAAGTTCAACGTATTACTGTGATTGTAATTTCTTTCTCTCTTTATTGTTCATTTGTTTATGGATTCAGCACCCAGATATGAGTAAGAACATGTGATATTTCTTTTGGTACCTGGGTTGTTTCACTTAGGATAATTTTCTCCAGGCTCATCCATGTTGTTGCAAAAGGTAGAATTGCATTCTTTTTTATGGCTGAGTAGTATTCCATCGTGGATGGAATAGAAAAAGGGGCCTTTTTCTAAACTGTGCTTCATCCTCTCCATTCTCTCAGAAGCATCTGCCCCCTATCAAATACCTCACACTGTTGAAATTTCTTCCCTGAGTTCCCCCAGCTCTGCAGCTTGCCTCTTTTCCAGAGTTCCCTCTTCTTCCTGCTCCTGTTCAATCACTAGCCTTCCACACTCAGCCCCCTCCTCCCTTCTCCTGGGGATCTCCTTGGATGAACACATTCCCTCTCCAGCATCAGCATGCTGATGGCTCTCAAACCTCCCTGCCACCCTGGCCTGTGACGGGCCTCTGTCCTCAGCAGACTGCTGGAGAGTCCTGCAACTTCCTCAGAGACAACATGTTGAGATCCAATTTAATATCTTGCTCCTCTCCTGGTCCTCACTCCCACTCATACCTTCTCTAGGTCTCTCTAACATATCTCCTTCTTTCAGGCCTCCAAGACCTAACTTAGGACCCCTTAGCTTCCTAACCATGGCAGCGTATTCCACCCCCGACCCCCAGTTTTCTTTCTAAAACATACATTGCTCATATCACTCTCCTGTTTCACACTGCCTGCAGAATAATGTTGAACCCCTGTGCATGCAGCAAAGGTCCTTTGTGATCTGCTCCACTTACCTACCCCAGCCTCATGGCTTTACAAGCTATAATGAGGTGCTGGGTGGCTTCCTCTTTCCTACATCTATCAGACTATTTTATTCCACTTGTTCATTCACTCATTCAGTACACATTTATTGGGTGCATACTGTGCACCAGATATCATGAGAGCTATTAGAGATTAGGTAATAAAAAGCACAGTTCCTACCCTCGAGGAACTTATATCTAATGGCAGACAGGTCATTGTGATCATTTTCTTATTACAATATGCAATAATTATCAAATGAATGAATGAATACTCAAGTAAGTTACTCTCACTGTGCCTTTGTTTCCTAATCTTTAAAGTATAGATAATAAAGTTCCTATTTCAGAGGGTGCTGCAAAGAGTTGATGAGTTAAATGTTTAAATGAGTTGATGTTTGTAGAAAGCCCTAGAGTGGAGTCTGGCAAATAATAGTGTTGAAAGTGTTTGCATTTGTGTGATTATTGAGCCTTGAGAATTATGTATAGTGAGTTATGTATGAGAGTCTCCTAGAACTGCTTGAGGGGAAGGTGGAGGGGAAACAGAGATGTTTTTTCTGGAGGGCGTAATACTCAGAAAAGTAGGGTCCAGAAAAGTAGGGTCTGAAAGCCTGAGTTAGAACAAAAAGACATAAAAGGCAAAGAAAACTGGGAGGGTCCAGGGTGCAAATAACACTGAGGTGACAGAGTGAGGTGCATTCAGAGAGTTTTAAGGTGGAAATGAGAAGATGACAAGATATGAGCTGGAGGAGGCAAACTGAAGCCAGATTGTGATAAAGGATTTCCCTTGTATGCTGTGATTAGCACTAGGGATTTTACTTGGAAGATAAACTATTTCTTCCTACTAGTATATTGAAGAGTTTTTAGAAGGAAATCATAGAATCATATTTCCATTCTGGAAAGCTCATTATAGCAGCTCTGTACAGGCACTGAGGAAATGGGAGAGGTAAAAACAAGGAGGAGGCTGTTAAGCAATTCCCAGAGGAGATGATGGAGCCTGATCTAAGGTGGGTCCGTGGAAATGGGAAGGAGGAGATAGATGGAATCTCCTCTCCTTTGTTCTTAAACAGCACTGAGCTTTCAGTACTAGATCCTTGGGATGCGCTTCCTAACGCCCTAGGCAAACTTAGCTACCTCTGTGATCCACTGATCTGCAATTTACATCCTAGCCTGTGAGTTCCTCAAGAACAGGAAATGGGTCCTGTTCTCTTTCCTATTTGTATTTAGCACTGTGAGCTAGGACCCTAGGATGGAAGTCTTGCAGGCGCTAGATACATGTTTGCAGAATAAAGACTTTCAATGAATATTTTGTAAGAAAAAGGATCAAGATTACAGACTACCTAAGACATCACTAGTATATTTTCTAATCCTTTTACTTTTTCAATATATTTAGCCAGCAATACAGTCTCGTAATATTAGCTGTCCTCAAGCTCCACAAAACAAAATTTGCTTTGTTTGCATTAATTTAATTAAAATTAACAAACCTACTGAGTATAGTTGAAAGGCACTGTGTTGTGGTACATAGTGATTGGCATTTTTTTCTCTAATAAATATACTAGTATTCCTCATCCAGTGCATAGAAAATCATTACGTGTTGAAATTATCTTATTTTATTTGAAGAGATAATTAATGTTTTAATTAAAGGTAGATAGGGCCAAAATAAATATACATTTTATAGCACCAATTATTTTCATTATTATTTCCTGATGGCAGAAAACCACCATCACTCTCGTTAGTATTATTTTTCACCTTATCTTGGATGGATTGATATTATTTCAATGAATTAGGTGCTGTTAAAAAGCTTCATGTTTTCCTTCTGGTCCTCAGCTGTACAGCATTTTAATAACATCCATGTCTACCACCATCATGTATGTAACTCATGTAAGTCATGTTCCTGTGAAATTCTACTACATAAACTTTTCCCCCCCTCACTGTTTGAGAATTTTTTCCCCACTGATTTTTCTTGGCTTTTTCTTTTCATTTGAAATGAACCCAACCCATATCATTCATTTACAATAAAAACGATTCAAAAATTCAAGGCTTAAAAGAAATCAGATTTTAGGTAATGGTAAATGTTAATACAATTAGACATCTTTTTCTGACACTACACATTTTTCAGGACACTAATATTTACTGCTATATGGTGTTCTATATTTTCAGTAACATGGTAGTTTTCATAGTATAGAAAAAGATTTACGTCATGATAGAATTTTTGAGCCTACCTACAACGGCATTATTTTCAAAAGTCATAGAATAAAAATCTATTTAACTGAAGATTACTGATAATATGTTTGAAGCTATAATTAAGATGGAGTGTTCTGATTCAAGAATTATGTATGTAAACAATCAGAAGTCTGTGAATAATAATGATCAGGTACCCCATTACTTAGATAAAGCCATATTGTGATGTTTATATCACAACTAATAAAAAATGATATTTTCTTAGTCCTTTCAAAAACCAATATAATTTTTCCTCATTTTTCTCCTAAGCCCATTAGATTTTCTTTAGCAGAGAGATAATTAGTAGAAATTTCCTTTACATTCAATAATGTAATCCTTAAGTTAACCAATTCCCCCAGAATATTCTAAACAAAAATTAATAATACACCTACGATCAGTGAAAATGGCTTCACATTTACAGAGACTGACTTCAAACGTATTCACTGTCAAGATGCTTAAATCAAGGAATATATATATGTATGGCTGAGACAAAGTTGTATCCAATCTATCAACATTTTTGGAAAGACTGTTATATCTCAGGCACTATGCCAGCTTTTGGGGAACCAAAGACCATTAAGGCATAGTCCCTATATTTGAGAAGCTCAGTCTCTCAGGGACAGCATTTACCACTTTTTAGAGGAAAATTCTACATGAAGTGTTAAATGCTACAATGGAAACACAAAGTAGGTAGAAGCTCAAAGAGTAGGAGGAAGAAATTTGCATGGGAGCATGAATCCTGGTTTTTACCTTTTCATTGTGGCGTGTTTGTGTATACAAGGGTGTGCATGCATCTGTGAGAATCCGTATAGATGAGTCTGGATGTGCATGAGGCAGTCAAAAAGCAGAAGTCACTTAATGTTTCATGAGCCCCCCTCATACATATCTAGTATTATGTAAAATTTAACCTCAAATAATACAATATCTATCCACAAGCCTGAAATTAATAGTGCACACAGTTGAAACAAGTCCACAGACATTGCACACATGATTATGTATAACATAGTCAAATATTAAAAGCAATAATCAGGAGTATTTTCAAGAAATTTGACAAGAAATTTAAGTGGTAAATTAAGCAGATGTGCTTTTGTAGAATTTAAAATTACTACAGTCAATCTTCAGTATCTGCAGGGTACTGGTTCAAGGACCCCTGTGGATACCAAAATCCGTGGATACTCCAGTCACTCATATAAAATGGCACAGTATTTGCATATAGCCTATACACATTCCTTTTATACTTTAAATCATCTCTAGATTACTGATAATACCTCATACAATGTAAATGCTATGTAAATAGCTGTTATACTGCATTTTTTTTTAGTTGTATTATTTTTATTGTTGTATATTAATTTATTTATTTTTTAATATTTTTGATCTGTGATTTGTTGAGTGCATGGATGCAGAACTTGCAGATACAGAAGGCTGACTGTACCAAGATTTGTATTTCCAGGATAACTAAAGATAACTCATCAGAAAAAAATTATAAAAATAAGATAAATTTTCTTTTGGTTTGGTTTGCTCACAGTATTTTCAGGAGTCTATAGACCTTTATCAATAATTAATAAATAAATAATTATTAGGGATATGAAGGGGTCAATAATTCAATTTTTAAAGCACTATGGTCAAGTAACAGTAATGAAATGCTTACTTAGTACACAGAACATAGGAGCTACCATGAATAATTTGGACACAATCAACAAGAACAAGTCAAATATGACTCTTACCTCCTTGTTCACACAACTGCTGGGCTAAAGCATCTTTGAAAATAACCTGGCCCCTGTGTGTTGCTGTAGCCCTGGAAATGAATAGAACAAGGTTAATTTAAATCCTGTAATGTGTTTGTTATTAATATTACTTAAGCTTTTAAAAAACCTTATCTTAAACTTCATTGTGTGAACATGATTTTTAAAAACGAGTGCATCTGAATAGGGATATAAATGAACAACAGAGTGAAGGTTTAAAGCAAGGAAGCTGGGCTGAGAATTATCTTCTGGTTTTACTTTATAAAGATATTGTAGCATTTATAGGCTTATTCTAAAAACAGCAGATGTGAATAAAGCCTAGATAGAAGAAAAAATATGGAAAAGATGCTTATTAAAATTTCTTCTTCAGGAGACCTTGATATAAAATGTTTTGTGGAGTAATAATATTAGCACTGGAGAAAGATGCTCTTAAGGTACTTTTTTCTGAAATCAGTAGTCCCCATGACACGTAGAGAGTTGAGACAGAGAATTACATTTTTTTTAAAAAGTATTTTTTTTAAAAAAGAGCTATTTAGAGCTTTCATAATAACAAAATCTGTCATAATAAAATATACCTTTTCCCAAACTGGGTCTAATTCACCATTCATGGGAGATGTGCATCTTTTACTGCCTCTAATCAGAGCTGTGCACATGGCTTGGTGAAAAAAATAACATCCTTGCAGCAGATGTATTATTCAATGGCTATAATAAGAAATGTCTTATTAAAGGAAGAATTATTTGTGCCTCACATATGAAGTGTTTCCCCCCCCCCAAATTTTTTTCTGGCACAAAATGTATTATTTAAACAAATTTAAGAAAATCATGTCTCTTTAAGAAACATTATTTTAGAAAATAAGCCATACAAAATCTTAACAACATCAAAAAACTTAACATTAAATGTTGTCTTTAGTTTTAGCTGAAACCACACTAGGACAAAAGTAACTTGATTCAGCCATCATGAGCTGAAGATGGGTGATGTACAAGGCACTGCGCTAGCTCACGACAGGGTAAAGTTTGGCCTCTTCATTTCTCCTCCATATGTCACCCTTTGATCAACATCTTGTGCTTTGCTGGGCCCAATAGGGTCTCCTGGCTCCCAACATTCCCAGTTCTGTCCCCTGTGTGGTTGTACCTTCCCCTTCCCCACACAGACCTTTCCGATTTCCAGCCTCATGGAATTGTTACTACCCCCCCCCCCCACTGACAGTCCCCCAGGACCCAACTCTCTCTGAAAGTAGTCATCTGATAAACTAATCCACGCTGAAGTGTTAATGGGTGACGTTGCTCCGAGCTAACGTATTTCAGCAGTGAAATATGTTATGCTGTGAAAATATTATAGTTTAACACACACACACATACATGCTCAATGCTAAATTAGTGAGAGTTCTGAATGGTGGAAGGGAGATATAATTGGAGAGGAAAGTCATCGGACAGCCTTCAACTTACACCATATGTAAAGCCTAAAGGGGGAGTCAGTCCTTGTTGCATATTAATCATGATCAAAATTACACATAAATGGATGCTACCATTCTATAGTCACATATGTTTACAGGTTTTCCTTTGCTTTCAGCAAGGTGAAAATGAAGAGGACTAAACATAGGGCTAATCCAAACTATAAACCCAGCCTACGGACTTACTCGTCAGTACAGATTTTACGTCTAGATAAAACACAGTAATTTTATTTACCTAAATCCATTGTTTAAATCAATCAGGCCAAGAGTGTCTGAGTTCACACACACTTCCAATACAGCAATCATCATAAATGTAGAATTTTAATGTGGCATTAGCTTTGGAAGGGACATATTTCCTGAAATCACTAACCACCACGTAAAGTCTTTACAATGTACAATGTTGAAATAATTATTGTCATCTTATTGCAAGTATGTAATATTCCTATCTTACTATTTCTTGTTGGTCCATAATCTTAGTTGCTGTTGTGTCAGTCTATTCTCCCTATGTACACGATGAGCCAAATTGTTAAGATAGGGTTCATGCAGCAGAGGTTTCACCTGTTCTTTGGATATCAGAGATACTGAAATATCTTAGTCACTGCACAGTGCCTTGTGAAGAGTCTATACTGTTTTCCCCCTTACTCGGTTTCCCTGGATTTAGGATTTGTTGCTTTCATTCATATTCTTACTTCTGCTACTTTGGTTCAATGAATAAATTTTATAAATTTCTGAAGAACTCTAGAATAATAGAAACTGAAGGAACCTTTAAGTTCATCTAGTCAAAATTTCTTTAGCAATGGTACTTATTCTTCAAACAAATACAGAATTCCAACATTTAAAAGGAGGAGCCTTGGTTTTCGAGGCTGTGAGTTCCCCTCTCCTCATTCAACATGTTCCCCAAATTCCCCAAATCTTCTTGGCGCACTTCTCTGGAACTCTTGGGACTTTAGGAAACAGAATTTGAAAACAGCTGAACTAGTCGAACTCTTATAGTAGACGGATCAGGAACCTGAAGCCCAGAGAGGATGTTAACTTGCTGCGTGCAGATCACACAGCCTGTTAATGGCAGATAGGACCAGACTCCAGGTCTTTGATTGTAGGCCCTGGATTCTATCCATTGCTTTAGCAGTTTTCCAAACGTGCTCCACAGTGGTGCCCTAGGAGTCCCCTTGGGAGTCAGGAGAGGGAGGGGCAGCAGGGAGTGATCCAGGCACCATCCAATTCAGGGGCATTTGGGCTTTATATCTTCTAATTACTTACTTTTGTTTGAAGAAAGGGCTCAGCAATTAAAAACTGCCATGAGCAGCACTGCACACCATGTGCTCAATGCCATTATCTGAATCTTTCACTTGGGAAAAGTAGAAATAATAATAATAGTAATAATGTGGCTGGTACATATAGTTATTATTATTATTATAACACCTATTATGAATTGAAATTTACCCCCTGCTAGGCACTGTTGTAGTGCTTTACATAAATTAACTCAATTAATCCTGACAGCAGTCCTACCAGGTAGGTACTATTTCCCCCATTTTCCTGGGACTCAGACCTATTGCATGAATTACAAATGTCACACAACTGGTGGTAAAGGCAGGATCTAAACCTAGGCCATCTGAATATAGAATACTTTGTTTTAAGCATTACATCAAATTTTCTTTAACCTGATTCAAAGACATGATGGTAGCTTTCAATCTCTTTTCGGAGGAAGAGCTTGCTTTCAGGGCCCAGTCTTTAAAGTCATGTCTTTGGCTTGTTCTCTCTACTCCAATCCCGCAGGCTATAGCTAAGCCCTTTAATTTAACCTCCTTTTGGACAAACTTCTTTTCTGTTTCTGGTTGAAACGTTGGCCACTTGGCCAGCAACTCTGTGGGATCTGTCTTTAAAAATGACATTTCTCTTGATCCCTTCCTTCTCCCATGGTGCTGTGTGAGTCCCTTGACTTCTAATCAGCTCATCGCAGTCCCCTTTCAACCCTTTGTTACATTTCCTCCAACAGCCCTCATGACCCCTCACAGATCTCCTGTTCTCTACCAGACACAAGAGCACTGGATGCCGTTCTCAGCCACTCCACTGCCTAAACCCTGTAGGGAGACCCAGTGCATGTATGCTTGTTGACAGATAATCATCATGTGCACCATTTTCTTTACAGACCTTTAAATCCCTCAGATAACACTTTAATAGAAAAATGCCTTAGCCTATAGTAGGTGCAGTGTTGGGAATTTTAAAGATCTCCTTACTAGCATCTTATCTTGGAGAGAAGAAAGAGCAGAAGCACAAGTGACCAGAAAGAACATAGGCCGGGGGCGGGGGGGCTTCAGCCACAACCCCCTGACATCTACACCCCTGGTCTCCCATGCAGGAATGAGGGGGCTGCCACAGGCATCAACCCCACCCCTCCTCCTTCCTCCTTCTCCCACCCTATTTCCTTCCCCCTCACTCCCAACTGCTCTACAACAACATCGTAGAATGTAAAAAAAATAATAATATTAATAAACAAACAAACAAAAAAAGAACATAGGCTCTGCTGCTTTAACTCATGACATGTCTGTGCAACATTCCTCAGTGTGTGGCTAATGTCAATAATGGCAAACTTACTCTGAACACTCTTAGAGCTATGAAATAATTCATGGTGGTTCACCCACAGAATCACAGCATTTATTTAAAATCTTCTATGGAAATATATAATATACATTACATATACATATATTCAAAATTGCTGAAAATACAGTAACTCAGAATTAAATGACCCTAGAGGTCAGGTCCTCCAAATTTCTTAAAATTTTATTTTTTACATTGACAGATAAAATTGCATTTAGTTACTGTGTCCAACATGATGTTTTGAAGTATACATACATTGTGGAATGACTAATTCTGGCTAATTAACATATGCATTGCCTCACATAGTTATTTTTGTGGTGAGAACAATTTATATCCACTCAGCATTTTTCAAGCATATAACTATAGTCAACTTGCTGTACAATAGATCTCTTGAACTTATTCCTCCTGTCTAACTGAAATTTTTTGCCCTTTGACCAATATATCCCCAACCTCTCTCCCCCCTTCCCCCCAACCACCCCAGCCCCTGGAAACCACCATTCTACTCTGTACTCCTATGAGATCACCATTTCTAGATTCCACCACGTCTTCCAAATTTAAACCACAATATAGTTTTCTGATAAGAATATACAGCTATGGCATACGGTGATAGGCTTTATTCATTTTCAAAATTGTTATTTTATGAAATTTGTAGCTTTCTTTCAGGGGGACATCCTTCAAATTTGTGGTATTAATAGCTATGTTGGTACTATTTGCACTTAATTTTCCATAATTAGCAACAGTTTTTCAGAAGAGTTCAGAAAATATCTTCATTGTTCACTGTTCTGAGGAGTAGACCAAATTTCTTAAATAAGTTTCTAATAAGTACTTATCATCTTCTTGGAAGATGCATAAAAAATACATCTCTAAAAAATGCTTGCCAACAAGAGTCCCTATTAAATAAGTAATTTCAAAATCTCTTTGGGCTGTTATAATCTATCATTTGAAAAGTTCTGCAAATCCTTCCAATTGAAGAAGGTTCATTAAGATCATTATTATGATCGCCATAGTCAATGCTTGAAATAGCCTTTGTTATAATTTTAAAAGGGCATGTGATATTCTCATCTTAAATGAACTCCTAGAGCGACTGCCTGCCAAAGGCATGTAAGTATCAAGTGTACATCGTGCTGTGGCACAGTGCTGAAGCCTGCAGTCTGCAATGAGCAAGGCCAGAATTTGAACAGGCTTCAGACAGAGATAACAAAATTATAACTGTTACTTAA